>NC_092335.1:694140937-694476250 GCF_046630445.1 Rutidosis leptorrhynchoides
ACATCTATATATATTTCGGAACAACCATAGACACTCTATATGTGAATGTTGGAGTTAGCTATACAGGGTTGAGGTTGATTCCAAAATATATATAGTTTGAGTTGTGATCAATACTGAGATACGTATACACTGGGCCGTGGATTGATTCAAGATAATATTTATCGATTTATTTCTGTACATCTAACTGTGGACAACTAGTTGTAGGTTACTAACGAGGACAGCTGACTTAATAAACTTAAAACATCAAAATATATTAAAAGTGTTGTAAATATATTTTGAACATACTTTGATATATATGTATATATTGTTATAGGTTCGTGAATCAACCAGTGGCCAAGTCTTACTTCCCGACGAAGTAAAAATCTGTGAAAGTGAGTTATAGTCCCACTTTTAAAATCTAATATTTTTGGAATGAGAATACATGCAGGTTTTATAAATGATTTACAAAATAGACACAAGTACGTGAAACTACATTCTATGGTTGAATTATCGAAATCGAATATGCCCCTTTTTATTAAGTCTGGTAATCTAAGAATTAGGGAACAGACACCCTAATTGACGTGAATCCTAAAGATAGATCTATTGGGCCTAACAAACCCCATTCAAAGTACCGGATGCTTTAGTACTTCGAAATTTATATCATATCCGAAGGGTGTCCCGGAATGATGGGGATATTCTTATATATGCATCTTGTTAATGTCGGTTACCAGGTGTTCACCATATGAATGACTTTTATCTCTATGTATGGGATGTGTATTGAAATATGAAATCTTGTGGTCTATTATTATGATTTGATATATATAGGTTAAACCTATAACTCACCAACATTTTTGTTGACGTTTTAAGCATGTTTATTCTCAGGTGATTATTAAGAGCTTCCGCTGTAGCATACTTAAATAAGGACGAGATTTGGAGTCCATGCTTGTATGATATTGTGTAAAAACTGCATTCAAGAAACTTATTTTGTTGTAACATATTTGTATTGTAAACCATTATGTAATGGTCGTGTGTAAACAGGATATTTTAGATTATCATTATTTGATAATCTACGTAAAGCTTTTTAAACCTTTATTGATGAAATAAAGGTTATGGTTTGTTTTAAAATGAATGCAGTCTTTGAAAAACGTCTCATATAGAGGTCAAAACCTCGCAACGAAATCAATTAATATGGAACATTTTTAATCAATAAGAACGGGACATTTCATACGGACCAGGGGTTAACAGAACGAAAGGCACCGACTACTCGACACACCTTGAATATGAGTGAAGAGGAATTTCGTGCCTTTCTTGCTTCAAACATAGCTGCAGTACAGGCTGCACTACATACCAACAATAACTCTGAATCTAGCAATGCAGCTAACGGTGCAAGAAATCGTGTAGGATGCACCTACAAAGAATTCACTGCCTGCAAACCTTTGGAATTTGATGGAACCGAAGATCTGATCTGATTGAAACGGTGGACCGAGAAGGTCGAATCGGTGTTTGCCATAAGTAATTGTACTGAAGAGGACAAAGTGAAGTACGCTACACATACCTTCACAGGTACTGCGTTAACATGGTGGAATCCCTATCTAGAGCAAGTGGGATAAGATGATGCTTACGCACTACCGTGGTCAGCATTCAAGCACTTGATGAACGAGAAGTACCGTCCCAGAACTGAGGTCAATAAGCTCAAGACAGAACTTAGAGGGTTACGTACCCAAGGATTTGATATTACCACGTATGAAAGACAATTCACAGAATTGTTCCTATTGTGTCCGAGAGCGTTTGAAGATGAGGAAGAGAAGATCGACGCGTTTGTGAAAGGATTACCGGAAAGAATCCAAGAAGATATAAGTTCACACTAGCCCGCCTCCATACAACAGGCATGTAGAATGGCTCACAAACTAGTGAAGCAGATTGAGGAAAGAATTAAAGAACAGGCGGCTGAAGAGGCCAATGTGAAGCAAGTCAAAAGAAAGTGGGAGGAAAACGGTGATAAGAATCACCAATACAACAACAACAGCAATTACAACAATAATCGCAACAACTATCCCAACAATCGCAACATCAATCGTAACTACAACAAATGGCCCAATAACAACAACAGCAGCAGCAACTACAACAATCATCCCAACAAAAATAACAACCGCAACAACAACAACAATCAGAAGCAGCTATGCCAAAGGTGTGAAAAGTATCACTCGGGGTTCTGCACCAAATTTTGCAACCAGTGTAAAAGAAATGGTCATAGCGCGGCAAAGTGTGAGGTCTACGGACCAGGGGTTAACAGAACGAAAGGAACAAATGGTGTCAGAACGAGTAATGGCGGAGCAAGTAGTGTCGGAGCAAGTTATGCCAGTGTAGTTTGTTATAAATGTGGAAAACCGGGCCACATTATTAGAAATTGCCCAAACCAGGAGAACACGAATGGACAAGGCCATGGAAGAGTTTTCAATATTAATGCGGCAGAGGCACAGGAAGACCCGGAGCTTGTTACGGGTACGTTTCTTATTGACAATAAATCTGCTTACGTTTTATTTGATCCGGGTGCGGATAGAAGCTATGAGTAGAGATTTTTGTGCTAAATTAAGTTGTCCATTGACGCCATTGGATAGTAAATGTTTACTCGAATTAGCAAATGGTAAATTAATTTCAGCAGATTATATATGCCGGAATCGAGAAATTAAACTGGGTAGCGAAATATTTAAGATTGATTTGATACCCGTAGAGTTAGGGAGTTTTGATGTAATAGTTGGCATGGACTTGCTGAAGAAGGTGAAAGCAGAGATCGTATGTTATAAAAATGCAATTCGCATTGTACGAGAAGGAGAACCCTTAATGGTGTATGGAGAAAAGGGCAACACGAAGCTACATCTTATTAGTAATTTGAAGGCACAAAAACTAATAAGAAAAGGTTGCTATGCTGTTCTAGCACACGTCGAGAAAGTACAAACTGAAGAAAAGAGCATCAATGATGTTCCCGTCGCAAAAGAATTTTCCGATGTATTTCCGAAAGAATTACCGGGACTACCTCCACATCGATCTGTTGAATTTCAAATAGATCTTGTACCAGGAGCTGCACTAATAGCTCGTGCTCCTTATAGACTCGCACCCAGCGAGATGAAAGAACTGCAAAGCCAACTGCAAGAACTATTAGAACGTGGTTTCATTCGACCAAGCACATCACCATGGGGAGCTCCTGTTTTGTTTGTCAAGAAGAAGGATGGTACATTTAGGTTGTGTATTGACTACAGAGAGTTGAACAAACTTACCATCAAAAACCATCATCCACTGCCAAGAATTGATGACTTATTTGATCAACTACAAGGCTCGTCGGTTTATTCGAAGATCGATTTACACTCTGGATATCATCAAATACGAGTAAAGGATAATGATATTCCAAAAACTGCTTTTAGGACGCGTTATGGTCATTACGAGTTTATGGTTATGCCGTTTGGATTGACTAACGCACCAGCTGTGTTCATGGACCTTATGAACCGAGTGTGTGGGCTATATCTTGACAAGTTTGTCATTGTTTTCATCGATGACATACTTATTTACTTAAAGAATGATCAAGAGCACGAAGAACATTTGAGAAAAGTACTAGAAGTATTGAGGAAAGAAAAACTGTACGCTAAGTTTTCAAAGTGTGCATTTTGGTTGGAAGAAGTTCAATTCCTCGGTCACATAGTGAACAAAGAAGGTATCCAGGTGGACCCAGCAAAGATCGAAACTGTTGAAAAGTGGGAAACCCTAAAAACTCCGAAGCATATACGTCAATTTTTAGGATTGGATGGTTACTACAGAAGATTCATCCAAGATTTCTCCAAAATAGCAAAACCCTTGACTGCATTAACGCATAAAGGGAAGAAATTTGAATGGAAGGATGAACAAGAGAAGGCGTTTCAATTATTGAAGAAAAAGCTAACTACGGCACCTATATTGTCATTGCCTAAAGGGAATGATGATTTTGTGATTTATTGTGACGCATCAAAGCAAGGTCTCGGTTGTGTATTAATGCAACGGACAAAGGTGATTGCTTATGCGTCTAGACAATTGAAGATTCACGAGCAAAATTATACGACGCATGATTTGGAATTAGGCGCGGTTGTTTTTGCATTAAAGACTTGGAGGCACTACTTATATGGGGTCAAAAGTATTATATATACCGACCACAAAAGTCTTCAACACATATTTAATCAGAAACAACTGAATATGAGGCAGCGTAGGTGGATTGAATTGTTGAATGATTATGACTTTGAGATTCGTTACCACCCGAGGAAGGCAAATGTGGTAGCCGACGCCTTGAGCAGAAAGGACAGAGAACCCATTCGAGTAAAATCTATGAATATAATGATTCACACTAACATTACTACTCAAATAAAGGAGGCGCAACAAGGAGTTTTAAAAGAGGGAAATTTAAAGGATGAAATACCCAAAGGATTGGAGAAGCATCTTAATATTCGGGAAGACGGAACCTGGTATAGGGCTGAAAGAATTTGGGTACCAAAATTTGGAGATATGAGAGAAATGGTACTTAGAGAAGCTCATAAAACTAGATACTCAATACATCCTGGAACGGGGAAGATGTACAAGGATCTTAAGAAATATTTTTGGTGGCCAGGTATGAAATCCGATATTGCTAAATATGTAGGAGAATGTTTGATGTGTTCTAAGATCAAAGCTGAACATCAGAAACCATCAGGTCTACTACAACAACCTGAAATCCCGGAATGGAAATGGGAAAACATTACCATGGATTTCATTACTAAATTGCCAAGGACTGCAAGTGGTTATGATACTATTTGGGTAATAGTGGATCGTCTCACCAAGTCAGCACACTTTCTGCCAATAAGAGAAGATGACAAGATAGAGAAGTTAGCACGACTGTATTTGAAGGAAGTCGTCTCCAGACATGGAATACCAATCTCTATTATCTCTGATAGGGATGGCAGATTTATTTCAAGATTCTGGCAGACGTTACAGCAAGCATTAGGAACTCGTCTAGACATGAGTACTGCCTATCATCCACAAACTGATGGGCAGAGCAAAAGGACGATACAAACGCTTAAAGACATGCTACGAGCATGTGTTATTGATTTTCTGAAACAATTGGGATCAACATCTACCGTTAGCAGAATTTTCCTACAACAACAGCTATCATTCAAGCATTGAGATGGCGCCGTTTGAAGCACTTTATGGTAGAAAGTGCAGGTCTCCGATTTGTTGGAGTGAAGTGGGGGATAGACAGATTACGGGTCCGGAGATAATACAAGAAACTACCGAGAAGATCATCCAAATTCAACAACGGTTGAAAACCGCCCAGAGTCGACAAAAGAGCTACGCCGACATTAAAAGAAAAGACATAGAATTTGAAATTGGAGAAATGGTCATGCTTAAGGTTACACCTTGGAAAGGTGTTGTTCGATTTGGTAAACGGGGGAAATTAAATCCAAGGTATATTGGACCATTCAAGATTATTGATCGTGTCGGACCAGTAGCTTACCGACTTGAGTTACCTCAACAACTTGTGAATGTACATAACACTTTCCACGTCTTGAATTTGAAGAAATGTTTTGCTAAAGAAGATCTCACTATTCCGTAGGATGAAATCCAAATCAATGAAAAACTTCAATTCATTGAAGAACCCGTTGAAATAATGGATCGTGAGGTTAAGAGACTTAAACAAAACAAGATACCGATTGTTAAGGTTCGATGGAATGCTCATAGAGGACCCGAGTTCACCTGGGAGCATGAAGATCAGATGAAGAAGAAATACCCGCATCTATTTCCAGAAGATTCGTCAACACTTTCAACAACTTAAAATTTCGGGACGAAATTTATTTAACGGGTAGGTACTGTAGTGACCCGAACTTTTCCATGTTCTTATATATTAAATGAAATTGATATTTACATGATTAAATATTTCCAACATGTTAAGCAATCAAACTTGTTAAGACTTGATTAATTGAAATAGGTTTCATATAGACAATTGACCACCCAAGTTGACCGGTGATTCACGAACGTTAAAACTTGTAAAAACTATATGATGACATATATATGGATATATATATATATATATATATATATATATATATATATATATATATATATATATATATATATATATATATATAATTAACATGATATTATGATAAGTAAACATATCATTAAGTATATTAACAATGAACTACATATGTAAAAACAAGACTACTAACTTAATGATTTTGAAACGAGACATATATATAACGATTATCGTTGTAACGACATTTAATGTATATATATCATATTAAGATATATTAATACATCATGATATCATGATAATGTAATAATTTAACATCTCATTTGATTTAATAAACAATGGGTTAACAACATTAAGTGTTGTTTTGAAACCTTTAAGTTAACGATCTCATTTAATGTTGTTAACCCATTGTTTATTATATCTAATGAGATGTTAAATTATTACATTATCATGATATTATGATGTATGAATATATCTTAATATGGTATATATACATTAAAATGTCGTTACAACGATAATCGTTATATATATGCCTCGTTTCAAAATTCTTAAGTTAGTAGTCTTGTTTTACATATGTAGTTCATTGTTAACATACTTAATGATATATATAATTATAATTTTATCATGTTAAATATAGTGTAACAGTATCTTAATATGATACATATGTATTTAGTAAGACGTTATAATAACGATAATCGTTATATATATCGTTTTGAGTTTCTTAACATAGTAGTCTCATTTTTATGTATATAACTCATTGTTAATATACTTATGGAGATACTTACTTATCATAATCTCATGTTAACTATATGTATATCCATATATATATCGTCATGTCATTTTTACAAGTTTTAACGTTCGTAAATCGCCGGTGAACTTGGGTGGTCAATTGTCTACATGAAACTCATTTCAAATAATCAAGTCTTAACAAGTTTGATTGCTTAACATGTTGGAAATACTTAATCATGTAAATATCAATTTCATTTAATATATATAAACATGGAAAAGTTCGGGTCACTACATATATAATTATAACATCTTTCGTTAACACGCGTTTTAAAATATTACGTTTAGGTAATTCACGCACCCGCATTAAACTTGAGGGACCAATTTTTCCAATTGACAAAAGGTGTGACTAGGTCAAAGACTCAACTCCTCCCTCATCCATTCATTATCCATTTCCTTTTCCATTTTTCTTAATACTTTCAACATTTCTCTCAAAATTTCAATTCAAAGATTCATCATCCATTTTCAAGTTAGCAATCAAACATCAAAACAAATTACATATTTGGAATCCTTGTGTAACGACCCGGATTTTTCCGATCGTTTTATACATATGAGATTAATATTTACATAAATTAATCATTACCAACATGATAAGCAATCCAAATTGTTGAGTCTTGTGTTTTTGAAAAGAGTTTTACACAACGTTTGACCGTCCAATTTGATCGATGATATCACGAACTATATAACATACAATAATTATACGATCGTGTACATATACGTATTTATACATATTTAACATGATCTAAGGATGGTTTAATATCTCATTGTGTACTAATCACAATGAGTTATAAGTATACTTTGAGACTACTAACTTAAGTTTTCAAAACGGTAACTATACGTAACGTACTTTGACATATATACCTATAACCTATAATGCTTATACAAGTATCATATAAATACGTATTTAATCACTTTTAAAGGGCTTAAATACATAAAACAATATAAGTATATTCACAAAAGATAGTTATATTTTAATTCTCGTTCCGTTTCCTCAAAATTTCTACACGTATACCTAGGGTATATGTAACCGTATTGTACGCAGCTTCTAGATGTATTTACTATTGATAAATACCAATTATTAGACCTCAATTATCTGCTCTTAGCAGCCTTTGTTAGTCAACAACATGTGGGATCAAGTGTTAACATCTAGGAAGACTTATGAGCTAGAAATCAAAACATAAAATCCTTATATATACATATACATACACGCCTACATATACATACAAACACTTTCATATCAACTTTCTTTCAAGCTAAATGATCTTCTAAACTCTCTCATCTTCAACCTTCAAGTGTTCTTCAAGGTCCTCATAAGTTTCTAGCTTCATAATCAAGGTAAAACTATGTTTAAAATTTGATTCAATTCATGTAAGTTAATTATCTTAAATCAGGATATAAACTTACTTACAACCTTTGTTTCTTTTCATGATTTCACTTCTCAATCTTTCAAGTCATCAAGAACAAGTTCATATCTTGTTTATTCAGTAACTTTCTTCATCATACTTGAGGTATAATGTAATAACCCGAACTAATCCTCCCGGACGAATTCTTCAACAGTTGGTCCCATTGCGATGATCGACTCCAAGTAAGGTCCTTAATATGAGTTATTGCACAGCGGAAGACTTAATTCGTACCTGAGAATAACATGCTTTAAAAAGTCAACATAAAGTTGGTGAGGTATATAGGTTTGATGCTAGCAGCGTTATAACAATCATGGACCACAAGATTTTAAGTTTATAAACATAATACACTCGCAAGTGTATGAAAAGCATTCTAAGTAGTGGGCACCCGGTAACTAGCCTTAACAAGAGTGTGTACCCCTGAGTTATATAATATGTGCACCGAATCAAGTGCGTTCCGTTAACCTCGAAGTACTAAACACCCGTTCTTCTAGTTCACTAGAACAACATCTGGGTGGGGGTGTAAAACCCGATAGATCTATCTTTAGGATTCGCGCCTACCAGTTCATAAACCAATAGTTAAAGTTACCAAGCTAGGGGATTTTTGATTCAAACCCATGTAGAACGTAATTTTAGTCACTTGTGACCATAACGTAAATCATTTATAAAAATAGCGCATGTATTCTCAGCCCAAAAATATTTAAAGTTTAAAAGGGACTATATACTCACCTAATGTATTTTGTAGTAAAATACATGTAACATCATTGATCAAGTATAAGGTTGGCCTCGGATTCACGAACCCTTAAAGCTTTGTTTAAAAAGAATGTTCCAAATGAGACTTGAACCCAAGACCTCATGCTCACACAAACAATTCTAACCACTCATCCAGTACTGTTTTTCTTAAGTAATTGCAAACCCGATATATATAACCCGTTTATAAGTCTTGTTCCAACCCAACAACACTTCATATTTCGGCCCAACAGCGATACGGCCCAGCAACTCTAACCCCACAGCCCAACATCAGTTTCTTTTTAGAAAAAAAATTGTGGTGTCCTGGGTTCGAACCTAGAACCTCTCGTTCACACGCATACACTCTTCACCACTACACCGTACTCGTTTATCTGTTATATTCTACTTTTTGATTAATATAACCTATTTATGTTTCTGTCTCCTTCCTCTTCCATACCTTTCGACCAGGAAGTCCCAACACAGATTCACACAACAATTAAAGACTCGAATATTAATTATAAGAGACCTTACGGATTACTTGTTTAATTTAAACAACAACAAAAAAAAAATATAAAAACGAAACTGGAAACCAACTGCTACTGCTGTGCGTCGCATTTTTTTAAAAAAAAATATTGATTTTGGATTTTAAGATGTTTTTAGACAAACGTTCCAACATGAAAAAGACCCCAAATCATCCATACAAACTGTCTGTATCGATAATTAGTTTAAAAACATCAAATTGAATCCTAATTCACGAGGAACAACGATTTTGACTTTTTGCTTGACTTCGAAATTAAAATCCGTTAAGAGGAATTGAACCTTGATATTTTACAGAAAGATTACATATAGGATTCCTAACAACTTTGAATTTATAGTTTTTGAAAATTTATAAAAAAAAAAAAAAAAGTTCTTGATTGAATGGCCACGTACAGAGGACTATCGGCATATTTTTTTTTTTTTATATCTGTTTGAATACCTTTAACACTACAGCAGATGTAATTGATAATTTATATTCGCTGGTTGCTATTGGAATGCGAGTAATATTACAAGTGAGGAAGTCGATTTATGTATAGGAGCTAGGTGCCGACCACAACCCACGAGTAAACAGAATGCAGTGGAAAAATATATATAATGCCAAAAAAAATGCAGATATTCCGTATCCAACAACTGTTTTTATGTATATATATTATTTATTTTAATATTAATGATAAATATCTTATTAATTACTAATTAATTGAGAATAATAATAACATTAATAATAATAATACATAATAATACTAATATTTATAAAAAAAATAAATGATTTTTGTTACTACAGATAATAATAAAAATAATATTTATGATAACCAAAATAATACTTAAGAATATTACCAATGATAATAATACTTAAAAAAAAAAAATTATAATAATATTATTAATGATAACAATAAGGATTATTAGTGATAACGGTAATAGTAATATCCAGTAATAATTAATATATAACAAATTACATGCATCAGATTTCATATCTATATAATTTATAAAATATTAATAATACAAATACTAATATTAATATTAATAACAATAACAATGAATATATTACTATAACAATTATATTTTCACTTGTAATTAAATTTTATATACTCATATCATACATTAATATTTATGTAATATTTAATAGCTATATATACATATCAAATATTTAATATTTATTACAATATACATATAATAATGATTATGTATCATATAAAAATATATATAACAACGTCATCATCTTATATACTATTTTACATTTCAAATTGTTATACATATATTTATTTATATTTTATTTATGTATGTATATCTATTATAATTATTTATTTATTTACAGTAATGATTCGTGAATTGTCGGAGGTAGTCGAAGGGTAATTGATTACATGACAGACATTTCAAACTTTCTAGACTCAATATTACAGATTTTGCTTATCGTGTCGGAAACATATAAAGATTAAGGTTTAAATTTGATCGGAAATTTCCGGGTCGTGACAGTACCCACCCGTTAAAAAAATTTCGTCCCCGAAATTTGGTAAAGGTTGTCATAAATAACAATAGGAATGTTTTCATGACGAATATGAGGTATTAATAGAGTTTTATCATTATTGGAAGATATGGATAAAACGATTCGATCATGTGAAGCGCACGAGTGAAGCTATCACAAAAGAATGAAATGAGTGAATATGGAATTGTTTTAACCGATGACGTGATTAAGATTGATTTCCAGAATTTAAGGAATTTAAAGAAAATTTTATGTAACAATATTTGGCTCTTTAGGGATCAGAATCTTCTTTGATTTAATGTGGCAATCTGTTTTGATTTCTCTGTCGGATATTTCACTTATAAATCTACCTCTTCCGTTTTCTTATTTCCATATCCCACATCTTCTACTCTTTCTCCTATTTGCTGCGATTTATACTCTAGTTTCTATTTTGGAGTTTTATTCTTTCATTTCCTTCTCCCGTCCTCAAGCCAAACGAGCAGTGGTTCGAAATTCATAGGTATAAGATTTGGAATGAACATAGCTAATGTTCTCAGAAAGGAATGGTAATGCCATGATTTTGATTTGTTAAATTACCAGAATATCCAGGAAAATAGAACTATCAAGATGATTTGTTCTTAATATGTTTCGGAATTAGATAGAATGTAAGAGCCGTGTAACATGGCACATGATGACGGTACTGTGAATCATCACATTCCATTAGAAACTTAACATGACTTACTGTAATATAATGAAGTTGATCAAGTTTCATTATATTATACTAATTCATGCATCAATTCCCAATACTACTTCAAAACATTCCTATTTTAAATTTTGAAGGTTTCAGAATTTAGAAACTAACATAGTTTCTTTTATTTTATAACGCAGATTTTACGTAGAGATACATGATCACAGATTGGAATGATTCTAGAAATATGGAAGATATGAAGATATCTTTATAATATCTAAGATAAGATGATGATGAATAATTTCATCTGAAAAAGTTTAGAATAAAGAGTAGGGTTCATACTGACGGTTTCAACAGACACTGAATCATTTGCATTATTTGAAGGCAGGTTCATTCCTTGTATTTGTTCTTTGTTTCCTTCACGGTTAGCTCAATCCATTTTTCAGCACTAAATTTTCTATCGAGCGTTCCTAACATTCCCTTCTTTATCATCAAACTTTTGGCCATTTAGGCCATCTAAAATTTTACTGTTTCCTCTGCATTTAATGATTATCAATCCGAGGTGTTTTTGGGCGAATTGTGTTTTTAGATGATTAAATGCTGATGATAACATGGCGGAGTATGAAAGGTTCCCCGGTAACGATGAGGAAAATCAATCGTATATATCAAAGTTATAATAAGACTTATTCGAATGAAAGGTCGAAGTTGTTCTGCTGAAGCTGTGACAAAATTGGCTACTTTGAAAAGGAATCGTAAAGTTGTTTTTGCTAATAAATGCTAAAGAATTCGTCGCGGTACGTGTTAAACTATGACTTTGGGTTCAAGAGTTTTTCATGTGTATAGATCTCTTCTTCTGTAGATGAAGTGCGGTCGGTTCAACTTCTCGATTGAGGTATTTTCAAGAATCCTGATAAGTTTGTACGCGGATTGTAAACGTCGAGATACAAATGAGGTTTAGGGTGAAATCAAGTGGCAAACTTGAAGATTAGTTTAGTTTCATATGTTATAATCAACATTTTAATTCATTTTAATTGTCCAAAGTTAGCAGTCCGTCCAATAGTTCAATGATCCATATATAATTTAATATATAATATTCGAATTAAATAATACGTATCGTGACCCGTGTACCGGTCTCAGTGTCGATCACAACTCAAACCATATATATATTTTAGAATCCACCTCAACCCTGTATAGCCAACTATAGAGTGTCTATGGTCGTTCCGAAATATATATATAGATGGGTCGATATGATAGGTCGAAACCTTGTATACGTGTCCCGATATTTAAAATGCGTAAATAACAGAAATTAAATGACGATAAATAAAATTGCGAGAATGTAAATTGCAAGAATGTAAATTGCGATAAATTAAATGTTAATCAGTTAGCTGGGAACAGTTAGCCGGAACAGTTAGCGTGGAATCCTAACCAAATTTCAATTAGTTAATCCGTTTGTTTCTATCAATTTTATTTTGTCCAATGTTTTCTTCGTTATGCCACTTGTTGGATTTGGATAGGTAAAAATTCAAATATGAAATTTAAATGAAAATGGTTAATCTGGGATGAACGGATACCTTTATCGGTGATTGTAAGTAGGATAGTAAATGATCGTTGAATCAGATTCGAAGAATGTACAGTGTAACTTATTAATGTGAATTCTAAATATTCCTCGGGTACTACCCACCCGTTAAAATATTCTCATCATTAACAGTTTGTACGAAAGAAGTTTTAATTACAATCTTTATGAAAATATACTTGCATATATATTTTCTTCGGATGTAATTATGAATTTAATGAGTCGATAGAATATTATACTCATTTGATTTATTGTTGGCACTTGATTACATGATCTCTAAAACATTAGAGATTACATAATTGCCATGTCGAACAAAGGTAAATGAGGTAGAACAATACGTAGAACGAAATTAATCGATGTGGAACGATATGTAGAACGAAAATCATACTCTAAATACAGATGGTAATATTGAGGCGTGTGATGTTGATATTCGAGGCACAGATCATGAGGTTGAGAGTTACGGCTTGGTTATAGTTTAGGGATGATAAGGGTACTGTCGACGTCGATGATGATGGTACTGATCATGCTGCTGGTGCTGCTGCTGGTGTTCGTATCCTTCGCACCAGGTTCTCCAAAGTCGTCACACGAGCGCGTAGTTTGTTAACTTCTTCTAGTACTACAGGATGATTGACGATTGAAACGAGTGGGTGAATAAGATTCAAAACATAGGATAATATATAATCGTGACGGGATATTCTAGAAATGAGAGGGTAAATGGTTTCTCGAACAGGTTTGCCGGTAAGTGCTTTCAGGTTCATCGCCAGGAGAGCAGTTTGAGAAGATTCTTTAACGTGAAATGATTTTCGAATATAGAATGATATTCTAACTTCATAGAATATCTATAATAATAAAGATTTTGTAGCCTACAGAGGATCTTTCGGCATATGACAAGCAAGTCTACAGATGCACTAAAATATGAATTATCAGATACGCTAAGATATGAATTTCGTCTATACACTATCGATGCAATAAATGCAGTAGGACGTGTTTAGACTTGAGAATGATAGGCAGGCAATTTCCTAAAGATGATAAGCAGATGATTTCCGACTAGAAATGATAAGCAAAACTTTTGACAGACAGACACGGTCAAAGTCCAGACTCATTAATGCATCCTAACAACTATTAATCAGACACACTAATGCAAGACCTGGTTCGCTAAGACCACCGCTCTGATACCAACTGTAATAACCCGAACTAATCCTCCCGGACGAATTCTTCAACAGTTGGTCCCATTGCGATGATCGACTCCAAGTAAGGTCCTTAATATGAGTTATTGCACAGCGGAAGACTTAATTCGTACCTGAGAATAACATGCTTTAAAAAGTCAACATAAAGTTGGTGAGGTATATAGGTTTGATGCTAGCAGCGTTATAACAATCATGGACCACAAGATTTTAAGTTTATAAACATAATACACTCGCAAGTGTATGAAAAGCATTCTAAGTAGTGGGCACCCGGTAACTAGCCTTAACAAGAGTGTGTACCCCTGAGTTATATAATATGTGCACCGAATCAAGTGCGTTCCGTTAACCTCGAAGTACTAAACACCCGTTCTTCTAGTTCACTAGAACAACATCTGGGTGGGGGTGTAAAACCCGATAGATCTATCTTTAGGATTCGCGCCTACCAGTTCATAAACCAATAGTTAAAGTTACCAAGCTAGGGGATTTTTGATTCAAACCCATGTAGAACGTAATTTTAGTCACTTGTGACCATAACGTAAATCATTTATAAAAATAGCGCATGTATTCTCAGCCCAAAAATATTTAAAGTTTAAAAGGGACTATATACTCACCTAATGTATTTTGTAGTAAAATACATGTAACATCATTGATCAAGTATAAGGTTGGCCTCGGATTCACGAACCCTTAAAGCTTTGTTTAAAAAGAATGTTCCAAATGAGACTTGAACCCAAGACCTCATGCTCACACAAACAATTCTAACCACTCATCCAGTACTGTTTTTCTTAAGTAATTGCAAACCCGATATATATAACCCGTTTATAAGTCTTGTTCCAACCCAACAACACTTCATATTTCGGCCCAACAGCGATACGGCCCAGCAACTCTAACCCCACAGCCCAACATCAGTTTCTTTTTAGAAAAAAAATTGTGGTGTCCTGGGTTCGAACCTAGAACCTCTCGTTCACACGCATACACTCTTCACCACTACACCGTACTCGTTTATCTGTTATATTCTACTTTTTGATTAATATAACCTATTTATGTTTCTGTCTCCTTCCTCTTCCATACCTTTCGACCAGGAAGTCCCAACACAGATTCACACAACAATTAAAGACTCGAATATTAATTATAAGAGACCTTACGGATTACTTGTTTAATTTAAACAACAAAAAAAAAATATATAAAAACGAAACTGGAAACCAACTGCTACTGCTGTGCGTCGCATTTTTTTAAAAAAAAATATTGATTTTGGATTTTAAGATGTTTTTAGACAAACGTTCCAACATGAAAAAGACCCCAAATCATCCATACAAACTGTCTGTATCGATAATTAGTTTAAAAACATCAAATTGAATCCTAATTCACGAGGAACAACGATTTTGACTTTTTGCTTGACTTCGAAATTAAAATCCGTTAAGAGGAATTGAACCTTGATATTTTACAGAAAGATTACATATAGGATTCCTAACAACTTTGAATTTATAGTTTTTGAAAATTTATAAAAAAAAAAAAAAAAAAGTTCTTGATTGAATGGCCACGTACAGAGGACTATCGGCATATTTTTTTTTTTTTATATCTGTTTGAATACCTTTAACACTACAGCAGATGTAATTGATAATTTATATTCGCTGGTTGCTATTGGAATGCGAGTAATATTACAAGTGAGGAAGTCGATTTATGTATAGGAGCTAGGTGCCGACCACAACCCACGAGTAAACAGAATGCAGTGGAAAAATATATATAATGCCAAAAAAAATGCAGATATTCCGTATCCAACAACTGTTTTTATGTATATATATTATTTATTTTAATATTAATGATAAATATCTTATTAATTACTAATTAATTGAGAATAATAATAACATTAATAATAATAATACATAATAATACTAATATTTATAAAAAAAATAAATGATTTTTGTTACTACAGATAATAATAAAAATAATATTTATGATAACCAAAATAATACTTAAGAATATTACCAATGATAATAATACTTAAAAAAAAAAAATTATAATAATATTATTAATGATAACAATAAGGATTATTAGTGATAACGGTAATAGTAATATCCAGTAATAATTAATATATAACAAATTACATGCATCAGATTTCATATCTATATAATTTATAAAATATTAATAATACAAATACTAATATTAATATTAATAACAATAACAATGAATATATTACTATAACAATTATATTTTCACTTGTAATTAAATTTTATATACTCATATCATACATTAATATTTATGTAATATTTAATAGCTATATATACATATCAAATATTTAATATTTATTACAATATACATATAATAATGATTATGTATCATATAAAAATATATATAACAACGTCATCATCTTATATACTATTTTACATTTCAAATTGTTATACATATATTTATTTATATTTTATTTATGTATGTATATCTATTATAATTATTTATTTATTTACAGTAATGATTCGTGAATTGTCGGAGGTAGTCGAAGGGTAATTGATTACATGACAGACATTTCAAACTTTCTAGACTCAATATTACAGATTTTGCTTATCGTGTCGGAAACATATAAAGATTAAGGTTTAAATTTGATCGGAAATTTCCGGGTCGTGACATATAACCTTGGTTCATCATCTTGTTCAATTATAACTATCTTACTACGAATATACGAATTATAACAACAAGAACATAGTTTGAATGATTTCAAACTTGTTCGCAAACTAAATAGATCCTTCTAACTTGACTTTTAAAACACTTCAAGACCTGTAATATATCATAATTATATGCTAACTTAACAAGATACAACTTGATTTTACAAAGAACACCTTAAAACTGAATCTACGTCGTCGGAGTGCAACCGGGGGCTGTTTTGGGTTGGATAATTAAAAACCATCTTAAACTTTGAATTGGAAGTTCATATTCTGGAAAAATGATATTTCTTATGAAAATGTTAACATATAAAATTCTCATGATTTAACTAAAAGTGTAAGTATTTTTATAAAAATGATGATATAGATGTTGTTTTTATGACGGAAATGATCACTTTCATAAGATTCACCTAAGTTTGACCTATAACCTGTGATTTCGAATACAAACTAAGGTATTTACTGTTCATATTCATAAATAATGGCTCGATCCAAGGAAGTGGCAAGTTGAACCAACAAAAACGGAGTTGTATTGAAGAAACTACGGCTAAAACAAAATGGGTATCCGAAACTAGTTTAGCTACGAAAATATTTTGAGTAAAACTAAACTAATCATATATTTGCTAATTAATATGATATTATATATATATTTACTCATGATTTGATTTTATATATTTCAGGACCACCCGTAAACAACACGTGAAGATTAATTATAAGACCTCATGATTGTACACAACACGTCATTTGAAAATACGGTACTTTGGGTCACGATTTTAAATCATAAGACACGATGTACACAATACGCCATTTGACAACACGGTACCATGGGTCAAGATTAATTCTGATCAATACGAATACGATGGGGTCTTTATTTTATTAAGCAACTAATTGTGGACCGCGAATGTCGGATTGCTAACTACGGACTAATAGATATTAAAAGTATTAAAAGTATATACGTAACGATTATTTGAAAAGAAAACATGTTGATATATTATATATGGTTAGGTTCGTGATATCTATCGGAGACCAGGTCGTGTTATATATCTTCAAGGCAAAAGTGAGTATATAGTCCCATTTTTAAACTCTAAATATTTCGGGATGAGAATACATGCATTTTATGATTTACGTTATGGACACAAGTGATTAAAAATATATTCTATGTTGAGTTGTACCACTGGCATACTTCCCTGTAGCTTAGTAACTACTATTTACATGCGGTATTGTAAATGCGAAACTTGTTGATAGATCTATCGGGCCTGACAACCTCAACCGGACTGGACGACCAGTATTCAACGGTTGCACAGTACTTCGTTTCGGTGACTACACTTGGTACGGTGTAGTGAAATTTCATAATAAAGGGAATATGCGACGTTGATTAAATGTTAAGTATGGTTATCAAGTGCTCAACCACTTAGAATATTTTTATTAAAATGTTTGTGTATATGAAATCTTGTAGTCTATATTTATAACGCTGCTAGCATTAAACCTATATCTCACCAACTTTATGTTGACGTTTTAAGCATGTTTATTCTCAGGTGATAAATAAAAACTTCCGCTGCATTATGCCGAATTTAAGCAAGATTTGGAGTGTGCATATTTGTGTCAAAAATAAAACTGCATATCGGAAGATTTGTAATGTGAAATATGTTGGAAATCGTATTGTTATTATCAAATATAAAGTTTGTAAGACTAAGATTATCGCTAAACGATAATCATTATTATGTTATTTAAGCCTTTGGTTATAATAAAGGTTATGGTTTGTATCATAAAAACGTATGCAGATTTTGAAAAATGTTACATATAGAGGTCAATACCTCGCAATGACACCAATAAGTACGTGACATTTATAATCGATATGAACGGGACGCTTCAGTTGGTATCAGAGCGGTGGTCTTAGCGAACCAGATTTTTGCATAAAACATGTCTAAACTAGTTTTTGATGCATTAGTGAGTCTGGACTTTGACCGTGACTGATTTCGAAAACTATTGCTTATCATTGTTGGTTAAAAATTAATATGTAAATATTATGTGGTACTAACGTGCTAGTTGTTGTGTGATAGATGTCTGGTTCAAAATTTGTTATCACATTCAGCGACTCCGAACCAGAATCCCCAGATAGTGTTCCAGTCATTAATCTATCCGATGATGAAAACGACACCTTTGGGGAAGACTCACAATTTCCGGATGAACCAATTGAAGAGGAACCGGAAAGTGATCTTGAGGAGGAAGAAATATAGGAAATTACGAAAGACAAATTCGAACGAGGAGAGAAATGAAAGGCTACTGAATTGGAAAATCCAAATCCCGAGTTTAGTGAGGATGTTGTGGCACCAACTCTACCAAATACTACCACCCCTATTCCCGCTATTCCTATTAGTTCTATCGCGGCATTCAGTTCTTCGGTACCTCCACCAAAACGCAGGGAGACAGCCAGGATAAGCGTTAAGCGGTTTTCTGAACACAAACGTTTTGGGTATATAGGCTAAATGATGCGCTGTTATTTTAAACCATGGGATCATAAAACGTTTTGTATAATATTACTAGTGTGGTTTGCTTAATGTTTGATGTAAGATAGCCATATGTAAAATAGTGAAGTGCGAAATGCAATAATTTTCCATGGTGGAGTATTATTTGGATGGTAGTAATTAATTTCCGTACTAAGCTAATAAGTATGAACTTTAACGGGTAGGTACTACCCTAGATATAATTATAAAACGCTAATAGGAAGAAAAGGCTTTTATAATAATACCGGTTCATATTATTAATAAGCTACGATGTACTGTAAATACATACTACATCTATAATATTCTATGTGAATAATTAATTTTTTTTCATTCTTATTGAAGAATATGGCGCGATTGAACCGAATGACGGAACAAGAAATCTAGGAACTCATTAATCAGCGAGTGAACGACAGAATGTTATGGGTCGAGGCTACAAGAGCTGCTACAGTTAACCCAAATCCTAGTGTGGGATGCACCTACAAAACTTTTCAAGGTTGCAAGCCCTCGTCATTTAGTGGAACAGAAGGACCGATCGGTTTAACCCGGTGGATCGAAAAGATTGAGTCTGTGTTTAAAATCAGTGGTTGTATTGAGAAGGACATGACCAAGTATGCATCGTGCACCTTACAAGATAGTGCACTCACGTGGTGGAAAAACTATGTGAAGGCCGTAGGAGGAGATGTAGCTTATGATACTCCATGGGAAGAATTCAAAATAATGCTAATCAACGAGTATTGTCCAAGGAACGAGGTTTGGAAGTTGGAAGCTGAATTACGAAGCCTGAAAGTTGTTGGTACTGAACTCACCAACTACAATCAGCGATTTATGGAATTAGCTTTGCTATGTCCCGAATCGGTACCAACCGAAGAACGGAAGATAGAACTGTACAAAGATGGTTTTCCTAAAAATGTCAAGGCAAATGTTACAGCATTGAAACCCAAGACTATTCATGAAGGCATCACCATGGCAAACGAGTTGATGGACCAGATTATTCTGGATAAGAACACCGATGTCAAGACATCAGAAAACAAAAGAAAGTGGGAAGGTAATCATCAACAATCCAACAAGAAACAAGAAACCACGCAAGGTGCGGGTAGTGGTTCAAGCTCAGGTTACAAAGGACGAAATCCTTTATGTAACAGATGCCACAAACATCACTCTGGTTTTTGTAATGTGGTGTGCAACAATTGTAATCGAAGGGGTCATCTTACTGAAGATTGTAGGGTTCCCGTTACAAATACAAATGGCACCAAGACTCCTACCACCAATGTAAATAGAACTGCCTTGGCCACTGTTACTTGTTATGGGTGTGGGAAATAGGGTCATCTTAAGAGCCAGTGCCCGAATCCAGAGAAGAATAATGGACCTGCACGTGGAAGAGCATTTATTATTAATGCTAGAGAGGCGTGTGAAGACCCGGACCTTGTTACGGGTACGTTTACCATTAATAACTTATCAGCATCTATTGTATTTGATACCGGTGACGATAGAAGTTACGTGTGTAGAGACTTTTACGCTAAATTGAATTGTTCATCATTACCTCTAGATGCTAAGTACATGATTGAGTTAGCTAATGGTAAACTAATTAAAGCCGATAAAATTTGCCGTGATTGTAAAATAAATTTAGCCGGAGAAACGTTTAAAATTGATTTGATACCCGTAGAATTAGGAAGTTTTGACGTAATATTCGGCATGGACTGGATGTCCAAAATAGGAGCTGAAGTTGTGTGTGCCAAGAAGGCAATTCGCATTCCTCGTAAGAATAAAATGCCAGTAATGATTTATGGAGAGAAGGGTAACTCAAAGTTAAAACTCATTAGCTGTTTGAAAGCTCAAAAGTGCTTGAAGAAAGGGTGCTATGCTATCCTAGCACATGTTAATAAAGTCGAAACGAAAAAAAAGGAGAAGTGCATCAACGACGTGCCTGTGGCAAGATATTTTCCTGAAGTCTTTCCGGAAGAGTTGCCGGGATTACCTCCATTTAGATTTGTAGAATTTCAAATATATCTAGTACCAGGAGCTGCACCAGTGGCTCGTACTCCATACAGACTTGCGCCATCTGAGATGAAAGAGTTACAAAGCCAGTTACAAGAATTACTGGACCGTGGTTTCATTCGACCGAGCACTTCACCGTGGGGAGCTCCGATTTTATTCGTCAAGAAGAAAGATGGATCCTTCCGAATGTGTATAGATTACCGTGAATTAAATAAGTTAACTATCAAGAATCGGTATCCACTATCGAGAATTGACGACTTATTTGATCAACTGCAAGGATCATGTGTTTACTCGAAAATTGACCTAAGATCGGGCTATCATCAACTACGCGTCAAAGAAGAAGATACTCCGAAAACTGCTTTCCGGACACGCTACGGTCATTACGAATTTTTGGTCATGCTTTTTGGATTGACGAATGCGTCAGCTGTATTCATGGACCTCATGAATCGAGTTTGTAGTCCGTATTTAGATAAGTTTGTTATCGTTTTCATTGACAATTGATGTGCAGCGGGGTAGTATATAAAATAGTTATTATTTTACTAGGAAAAACTATTAAATACGATACAATTTTACACAAGATATTTATTTATTTATAGAATGGATATACTTAAACCTTGCTACAACACTTATAGGCAGTGTACCTAATCGTACAGTAGTGTAGTTTTTAGTAAGTCCGGTTCGTTCCACAGGGAAATCTTTAAACAAAGCTCAACGCTATATTAGTTTACTTTTATAAAAATACAAATATATATATAAGTGATATTATTATTATAAAGGGGGGTTTTTACCGTTTAATGACCGGTTTGTCGATTTTAAAACTTTAGTCGCAGTTAAAACCTAATGTAAAATATAAAATAAATACAAGACTTTAAATTAAAGCGTAAAGTAAATAACGATAATGAAAGTACGATAATTAAAAGTGCGATTAAATAAAATAACAATAAATAAAAGTGCGATAATTAGAAGTGCAATTAAATATAAAATAAAGGAAATTAAATATGAAATAAAAGAATTATGCTTATTTAAACTTCCGTAATCATGATGTTTGACGTGTTGATTTTAGTTTTATGCCCATGGGTTAATTGTCCTTTGTCCTGGATTATTCAATATGTCCGTCTGGTTTTTGTCCATAACAGTCCATCAGTCATAAATATAAATTGCAAGTGTCCTTGTCAAATTATTATTATACCCGAAGATAAATATTCCAACTAATTGGGGATTCGAATTGTAACAAGGTTTTAATACTTTGTTTAATGAGTACACCAGGTTATCGACTGCGTGTAAACCAAGGTTTTACTACTTTGTTAACAATTACACCAATTACCCTTGAATGTAATTTCACCCCTGTTTTAATTATTCTAGTGGCTATTAATCCATTCCCGTGTCCGGTTAAATGAACGATTATTCGTACAAATAAATACCCCGCCCATCGTGTCCGATCGAGTGTATATGGTAATTTATAGGGACGCCCAATTGTAAATCTTTATATTAACATTAACAAACTTTCATTTAGTTAAACAAATATAAAGTCCATTAATAGCCCATAGTCTAGTTTCCACAAGTGTCGTTCTTTTGTCCAAACCCCAATTATGGTACAAAGCCCAATTACCCAATTTTAGTAATTAGCCCAACATCATGATTACTTCGTTTTAAACAAGCATAATAATAACTTAGCTACGAGACATTAATATAAAAAGGTTGAACATAACTTACAATGATTAAAAATAGCGTAGCGTTACACGGACAGAATTTCGACTTACACCCTTACAACATTCGCTAACATACCCTTATTATTAGAATTATAATTAAAATTAAAATATAAATTATAAATATAAATATATTTACGTATATATTGAGAGAGAGATTGAGAAAATAAGATATGTGTTTTTGATCAAAATTCGGTTGGCTTTATAGCCAGAAGTGAATTTTGGGGCTCCGCGACTCGCGGCAAAATGGCCTTAAAACTCCGCGAGTCGCGGAGAGATATTTACAGCTCACACCCTTGGAGTTTCTTGCTGCCGACGGTTTTTAATATATATATATAATATATATATAATTAATATAATTAATTATATATTATATTATATTTATATACATAGTTAACTTGTAATTTTTAGTCCGTTGCGTCGAGCGTTAAGAGTTGACTCTGGTCCCGGTTCCGGATTTTCGAACGTCCTCGCGTACAATTTAATATCTTGTACTTTGCGTTTTGAATCTTGTACTCTTGTGATTTCGAGACGTTTCTTATCAATAATTGGAACCTTTTTGATTGTCTTTTGTACTTTTGAGCTTTTTGGTCGTTTGCGTCTTCAATTCGTCGAATCTGTCTTTTGTCTTCACCTTTTATTATTTAAACGAATATCACTTGTAAATAGAACAATTGCAACTAAAAGCTTGTCTTTCTTGAGGAATAATGCTATGAAATATATGTTCGTTTTTAGCATTATCAAATATTCCCACACTTGAGCGTTGCTTGTCCTCAAGCAATATCGTCTTGAAATACTAGAATCACTTCTTTATTCTTCACACTTTGTACATCAGTGATTTCTATACGGCGGTATAAACAATGGTAGTAACGATATGGTTTACAGTCCCACATGACTATAAAAATTTAGATCCATTAAGGAAATTGGATCTTTATGAAAACATTTGATCTTTTGAAAATTAAATCTAGTTTTTACCCTAGATAAGTTTTCCGGAATAACCCTTTACCGGTGTTTGCAAAATATTTGTGGGTTTGGTGGGTTTCAGATTTAAAAATTTTAGCTCAAAACTTGAGGTTTTGCGTCACCCACTTGCTAACCTTGTATTTGGAAAGCAACACGTCCAGTTTACTTGTTCCGTATATTACCTTTCGGCAAACTACCGTCCGGTTGTAAAGGAAAGCGTTGAACAAGCAACTGTTAAGGCAATGTCCCGTGACATGCTTTTGATTATGGTCTATAACGTGTCGGACGCAATTACTATCCTTGGTAGGAGCAATAGTAAAGCTCACCCTTATAATTTGTCGGTCTGGCACAAGGTCCTGTCTTTGACCATGCTATGCAACCACCGTTCTTACGGTTGACACCCGATTTAGTTCAGGTGACCTAATGAATTCCAGGTGAATTCCTAGGATTTTACGTTCAATGGTAATGAACGTATTGAAAATAGGGTTTTCAGAAAACAAATCGGTTTGTATTTTTGATCAAAATATTTTCTCGTTCAAGCTCGAGTTTAGATATCATTGAATTCCATGAGTTTGAATTCTCAATCTTTAAGGTCAATCTCTAGGATTGAGTAATATCAGTCTTAAAAGCTGATTTTTAATCTTTAAGGAGATTATCCTTTCTGGGGATCTGATTCATTAGTCTTATCAAGCTAATTTGCACGGTGCCTCCCCATTGTACGAGATAAATCCTTCTCATGGTTAGGATAAATCTGACCACTTGGCGACCCTGTTTAATGCTGAGGTCCGTGGATTTCCTGCTGATTTTAGTGATGACTTTTCTAGATTTTTCGTCAACCTACAGCTGGTCTGGACGACAACTTCATGACCTAAATCAAGAAGCGCGTTTCTTTTTCGGAAGACTTTACTTCCTTTTAATGATGGAATTGATTCATCGTGTAGATCCATCTCTTCTTTTCTTTCATTGGGTAAAACAGTTTAGTTTAGTTCAAAGCAAAAGTATTTTCAGTTATTGGTTACAGATATATGTGGCATATGTTTAAAATAACTTGGTAAATTTTCCCACACTTGGCTTTTTATTTTTCTTTTTATCGTCCTCTATTCCATTTTAAATGAATTTTAACATTTTAGTTTGTTTCTCAATTTATGTCCTTTCCGAGGTAACAATAATTTCGGTGTTAAAACCTAGTTTTATCGTTCATAAATATGTATAAACATGATTTTGAATTCATTTAATTGAAAATTTTGAAAAATTTTACTAGATATGGGTAGTCAGTATATAAGACTAGGGCTGTTCTTTTTTATCAGAGAGCACTAGATTCTAATACAACTACTGCTTTACTAGTATTTTTAATGGTAACCAAGTGTATAAAGTAAAAATTTTAAAATCCGAAAGAATTTAACCCCTTCCCACACTTAAGATCTTGCAATGCCCTCATTTGCAAGAAATCAGTAACAATTTAAATTATTGAGGGTGATTTGTGTGAAAATTATTAAATTTTTACCAAAGTTTCCAAATATATTGGCGTTTGTTTGCTGAATGATAAATGGTGCACTTCATTTGTTCATTCCGTCTTGTTGTTATTTCACATGTATTTTGCATCTTGTCGTCAAAATTAGTTGCTTTTGCTGAACTTAATGCCAGTCTTTGAAAATGCGTTGTTTTACCCTGTTGTGTACATAAGATAAACTGCAAACATATATACATATTTTTGATGTTTGGTTTATTACCCCACATTCAAAAATTATTAAAATCTAAGAATAAAAGTTAGATAATTATAAAAATGATTACAATATTAACAAGAATATTAAATGCATCAATAATTACAAATTACAAAATAATAAAAAAAATAATAAAAAAAACTAAGGATGATATTGGTACCAATAGGGGTTCCACGCATAACCATAAGTGCTATAGAATGCTTCAGCAGGGTCATACGTAGGATATGGTGGCTGCATCTCTATCGACCAAGGAGGGAAGACGGGTTTCGGTGTAGGAATATAGTTTCTACCTATATGTTGGCAATGCGCTATGATCTGGTTCTGATGAACTTGCCAATCTTCAAATGCTCTCTGTCTAGCATTTTCGTATTCCTGAGAAGCTATAAACCTATGCATTTCTTGCATCTCATTCCCCCCTCCTACATTACCTTGTTCCTGGTTTCTCTCTACCTGTGGATGTCTACCATTGTATCGTACTGCGGCGTTATTTCGCCGCTTCAAAACTTTCGCACCATGGTATACATTTAAACCTATAGTGTCGCGGGGTTCCGGCTCTTCTACTAATAATCCCCCCCGACTTATATCCACACTGAGATATTCACCAATCAAAGTAATAAAAATACCACCTCCTATTATGCTATGTGGACGCATCCCTCGAACCATAGCTGATAAATAATAACCCACACAATATGGTATACTTACAGCGCTGTGTGGGTCTCGAATACACATATGGTAAAACAAATCTTGTTCATTTACCTTTTCTTTGTTTTTACCCCTTTGTGTAATCGAATTAGCTAAAAACCTATGTATTACTCTTAATTCGGCTCTATCTATATCCAAATAAGAGTAGTTTCCCCCTTTAAAACGGTGATGGCTTGTCATTTGACTCCACACACCGTGTGTATCAAAATTCTCATCTATTTTCCTACCGTTTAGTATCAATCCTCTACAATCGGCAGACGCTAACTCCTCAGGCGTATATATACGTAAAGCCTGAGCCATGTCCAGTAAAGACATGTGGCGCATCGAACCGCCTAACAAAAATCTAATAAAAGAACGATCGGTTAAACTAGCTACCCGATCATTCAACTCTATACTACATAACAACTCTTCACACCATACTTTATATACAGGTCTGCGTATGGTGAATAAACATATCCAATCATTAAAAGAAGAATTACCATACCTCTGTACCAGTAATTCCCTAATTGGCCCGGCCAATTCTACAGCTTCCAAGGGTCCCCATTCTATGACCCTCGGTACCTCAACAACCTTAGAGTGAAGAGTATGCAAACCCCGTTGATATTTTGGATAGTCTATCCAAAGTCTGTCAAATCGTAGGTTCGGGTGCAACTGTTCCAAGTGCATATCTGAAAAGGTCATGACTGGATGAGGTACATCCTGCTTGTAGTAGTTATCTACCTCCTGTTGTTCCAAGTTCTCAGCAGGAGCATGGCGGGCTTGGGATGAAGATTCACCCCTTTCATTCTGCAAAACACATCAAACACAAATTTTGTGCATCCAAATATGCATTAGTGTCAGCAAAATCATCAATCAAAATAATTACAATGACATTATCAATTTATATCAAACTTAAGCTTATTTTCACATTTTTATCAAATCTACACTTTTTCAAATAAGCATATACGAAAATTTTCGCCAAGTTCATAAGCATTCAACTCAAATAACATGTCAAAATAATCATTACTAGCAAATAAACAAGTCTCAAATGGCATTATCTTTCAAAAATCAAGTTCATGAATTTTGGACTTGAAAAAGTCCACTTTAATTCTCAAAATCATGTTTAGGCTCAAAGTTTGGATCATTTAACTACCTAGACATGTTACACTACTCAATTTAGCAACAATTCATGACAAAAATCGGCCATAACCTGTTTATATCAAAAAGCCCCAAATTGCTCAAGAACACAAACCCTAGATTATTCAAAATTTGAAGTTTAAGGCTTCTAATCATGTTAAACAGCATCAATCTAGGTTATACAAGCATAATACATAAACAATTTAAGTCTAATTACACTAAAAAGCATCAAAATCAAATTGGGGAAAAATAGCTCAAGAACACTAAAATTCGAATTAAATGGTGTTTAGGTGTAGAAATTTACCGTTTTTCTTGAGTAGTTCTTAGATATCATCCTTCTCAACATGATTTTAGCAAAAAATTTGGTGATTAACGGTTAAAAATTGAGATTTTTGGGGGTGATTTTCGGGTTTTTTTCGGGTTCTTTTTCGCAGCAGAATTCTGTGTTTTTGTGTTTTGTGTGTACAGATCGTTCAGCTTGTTATATTTTTTTTTCTGTAATTTTGTCCCTCCGCGAGTCGCGGAGGTTTTGCCCTGCAAACTCCGCGAGTCGCGGAGTTTACCCTTTTTTTTTTTTTTTTTTTTTTTTTTTTTTTTTATAATCTTTAACTTATAACACAATTAAGAAATTAATTTTAAAATTTTGTTTCCCTTGTTATTTAGGACGAGGTCGTTTCGGATCGATGTCCTAGTCCGTCCTTCGACAAAATTTTAAAATTTGTCTTTTTGTAGCGATTGTTTTAAAAGCTAAGATTTTTGGGTTTTTTAATGTTTTTGGCATACTTTAAATCAATAAGATTAAAAATAATGATAATAAAAGTTCTCGTCCCTCCCTCGGGTAAAGCAATTTCGGTTCAAAGACCTAGTCTTCAACTTACGACGAATTTTAAAAATCATATTTTTAACTTAATGAGATAAAGTAAATTTTTGTTTTTAATTTCACACAACTTAAATATAAATTTCAAAATTAAAAATTCACACCAAACTCAAAATTTGAAATGCATAAAATTTAAAAATTCATATTTTAAAAATTAAAAATTCACACCAAACTTAATTTAAAAATTTATAAATTCATATCAAACTTATATTAATTTTTCAAATATTTATAATTTTAAATATATTGTTTTTACAAAGTTTACAATATTAATTTAAGATTTAAATATTAATTTTAAAAACATGGTAAAAATTAAAAATCTTTTTGTCTTTTTATCCCACTTTAATCAATCAAATATTATCAAAAATATGCGCCCCTCTTTTCGGTAAAGTAATTTCGGTTCCAAGACCTAATTTAACTCATGACGAATTTTTGAAATATTTTGGTTTGATTGATTAAAGATATTTATACCTTAAGAATAAACGTTAAATTTCGCAGTGATGTAATAAATTTTTGAATGATATCAATAATTTCGGTCGCCAAACCTAATTTTATTTAATACCAATTTAATACTTTTTAGCGAACAAATTAGCGTTTATTATCAAAAGGTTAAAAATAAAAATAAAAATAAAAACTATACAGACATACCTGTGAAATAGATTTCTTAGTTATATGATCTATTATATTCATAAGATAGTCGGTTTAATTGGTCTTCCATGGCTGCATAGGCGTAACCTCGAGCATTCATTGTCTTTTCTTCTAAACATATGAACGGTCCGTCTCTGCATAAAGTAACAAATTCAGTATTTGAATAGGTTTGATTATTTGAACATTTACCTCCATGTGACCATTTTCCGCATTTGTGACATCGTTCTAGGTGTCGTGCTCTTCTTTTTGCTGCGGATTTTGATTTTCCTTTACCAAATTGTAACTTATTATCTTCGCATCTGGATCCTTTTCTAACTCCGTCCATTCTTTCTCTGATTACTGGTACTATTTCACTCGGTAGTATGTCATTATTTCTTTTAGTGATCAAAGCGTGTAGCATTAGACCATGGTTTAGTTCACAGGCAGTCTTCATTTCGTAAAAACCTAAAAAAATAAAAATTCAGAATGGGGGGAGAAGACTAGTTCTTTAGGGTCTGCTAGGGAAAGACCATACGTGTTCCATTTTCGAGAACTACACGAAAACAGACAATCTAACTCTAACAGAAATACATATTATCCTTTAAAGACTTGATTCTCCCCACACTTAGTTAGCTGTGGTATCGAAATTGTGATTAACTTCGTTGTCGACTTCCATCGGACCATGTATGTAATGTTTAACTCTGTGACCATTAACTTTAAATTCAATCCCATTTGAATTTATTAATTCTATCGTTCCGTATGGGAAAACTCTTTTGACTATGAATGGTCCAGACCATCTTGATTTCAATTTTCCAGGAAATAGCTTGAATCGTGAATTGAAAAGAAGAACTCTGTCTCCTTCTTTGAATTCTTTTGAACTTCTGATTCTTTTATCATGCCATTTCTTCGTTCTTTCTTTATAGATTAACGAATTTTCGTATGCTTCATGTCTTAATTCTTCTAATTCATTTAGTTGACTTAATCGTAGACGTCCGGCTTCATGTAAATCAAGATTACATGTCTTCAAAGCCCAAAATGCTTTGTGTTCAATTTCTACTGGAAGATGACATGCTTTTCCATAAACAAGTCTAAAAGGTGTGGTTCCAATTGGAGTTTTGTAGGCTGTTCTAAAAGCCCAGAGTGCATCCTCCAATTTAATGGACCATTCCTTCGGATTTGATCCTACGGTTTTCTCTAGAATACGTTTTAAAGCTCGGTTGGTATTTTCAACTTGTCCACTTGTTTGTGGATGATATGCGGTGGAGATTTTATGAGTTACTCCATATCTTTTAAGAACTTTCTCAAGTTGATTGTTACAGAAATGAGTACCCCGATCACTTATTAAAGCTTTCGGTGTTCCAAACCTTGCAAAAAGACGTTTTAAAAAGTTGACTACAACTCGTGCATCGTTAGTTGGGAGAGCTTGTGCTTCCGCCCATTTAGATACATAATCAATGGCTACGAGTATATATAGATTATTATGAGATTTTGGAAATGGACCCATAAAGTCAATACCCCAAATGTCAAATACTTCACATACTTGGATGACATTTTGTGGCATTTCATCACGTTGACTTATTTTTCCGGCCCTTTGACATGCATCACAGGATTTGCAAAGAAGGTGTGCGTCTTTGTAAATTGTAGGCCAATAGAATCCAGCTTCATAAACTTTTCTTGCTGTTAGTTGAGGCCCATAATGCCCTCCTGTTGGTCCTGTGTGACAATGGTTTAAAATTTTACTAGCTTCATCTCCAAATACACATCGGCGTATTATTCCATCGGGACAACTTTTAAACAGATGTGGATCTTCCCAGAAATAGTGTTTTATATCACTGAAGAATTTCTTTCGTCTTTGGTACGATAATCCTTTTTCAAGGAATCCACAAACTAAGTAGTTTGCATAGTCTGCAAACCATGGGATTTCTTTATAATCTATCTTCAATAGATATTCATCAGGAAAGTTGTCTTGTATGGCCGATTCATTTAGAACTTCTAATTCGGGATTTTCAAGACGAGAAAGATGATCAGCGGCGAGATTTTCTGCTCCTTTTTTATCTCGGATTTCAATATCAAACTCTTGTAAGAGTAAGATCCAACGGATTAATCTTGGTTTAGCATCTTGTTTTGAAAATAGGTATCTAAGAGCAGAATGGTCGGTATAGACCACCGTTTTTGCTAGAACGAGATATGATCGAAATTTGTCAAAAGCAAAGACAATAGCAAGGAGTTCTTTTTCAGTAGTTGTATAGTTTGTTTGTGCTCCTTGTAATGTCTTACTAGCATAATATATAGGTTGAAATCGTTTTTCAATCCTTTGTCCTAAAACGGCTCCCATTGCAAAATCACTTGCATCGCACATTAGTTCAAATGGTAGATTCCAATTTGGTGTTATCATGATCGGCGCATTAGTGAGTTTTTCTTTAAGAATATTAAAAGATTTGATACATTCATCTGAAAAGATGAATGGCGCATCCTTTTCTAGGAGTTTATTCATAGGAGTGGCAATTTTGGAAAAATCTTTTATGAAACGTCGGTAAAAACCGGCATGCCCTAGAAAACTCCTAACTCCTCTAACATTGGTGGGATGTGGAAGTTTAGCAATTACATCTACTTTAGCTCTATCCACTTCAATTCCTTCTTTTGAAATTTTATGTCCAAGAACGATGCCTTCTTTAACCATGAAATGGCATTTCTCCCAATTAAGTACTAGATTTGATTTTTCGCATCTAATTAGCATTCGTTCCAGATTAACTAGACATGATTTAAATGTATCACCGAAAACTGAAAAGTCATCCATGAATACTTCCATGCATTCTTCTATCATGTCATGAAAAATCGCCATCATACACCTTTGAAAGGTTGCAGGGGCGTTACAAAGTCCAAATGGCATGCGTTTGTAAGCAAAAGTACCATAAGGGCACGTGAATGTGGTTTTCTCTTGATCTTCGGGTGCTATTGGAATTTGAAAATATCCGGAAAATCCATCTAGAAAACAATAGTAACTATTTCCGGCTAATCTTTCCAACATTTGATCTATGAAAGGTAAGGGAAAGTGATCTTTTCTGGTGGCGTCATTTAATTTTCTATAATCAATACATACACGCCATCCTGTTACAGTCCTAGTAGGAATAAGCTCATTTTTCTCATTTGTAATGACAGTCATGCCACCCTTCTTAGGCACGCATTGAACTGGGCTTACCCATGGACTATCAGAAATTGGATATATCAAACCTGCATCTAGCAGTTTAATAATCTCTTTCTTAACTACATCTTGCATATTAGGATTTAGTCTTCGTTGGCGTTGCACATACGTTTTATGACCTTCTTCCATAAGGATTTTATGTGTGCAATACGAAGGACTTATTCCTTTAATATCATGAATCTTCCATGCAATGGCTGGTTTATGAGCTTTCAACACAGAAATGAGTTGTGATTTCTCATTTTCAGTAAGAGAAGACGATATTATTACAGGTAATTCAGATTCACCATGTAAATAAGCGTATTCCAAATGGTTTGGAAGTGGCTTTAACTCTAATTTCGGAGGTTCTTCTATCGATGATTTATATCGATATCTGTCTTCTTCTTTTAGCATTTGAATTTCTTCTGTTGTTGGTTCATATCCATTAGCTATAAGTGTAGCTAACATTTCAGCTTCATCAATTGGTTCATTACTTTCTCCTAAAGAACATTCTCCTGTTCCTTGTAATTCTGGAAATTCTTCTAATAATTCTGCATGTGCATCTATAGTTTGAATATAATAACATGTATCATCTGCAGATTGTGGTTGTTGCATTGCTCTATCAACTGAAAAGGTAACACTCTCATCCTCTATACTTAGGGTCAGTTTCTTACCGAACACGTCTATCATTGCTTTAGCCGTGTTTAAGAATGGTCTTCCTAATATGAGAGGAACTTGAGAATCTTCTTCCATGTCCAAAACAACAAAATCTACTGGAAATACTAAAGTACCAACTTTAACTAGCATGTTCTCCATTATCCCTCTAGGATATTTTATTGATCTATCGGCTAGTTGTATGCTTATTCTGGTTGGTTTCAATTCTCCAAGGTCTAGTTTAGCGTATAGTGAATACGGCATTAGATTTATACTAGCACCTAAGTCTGCCAATGCTTCTATTGAACTAAGACTACCCAGAAAACATGGAATTGTGAAACTTCCTGGATCAGATAGTTTTTCTGGTATCTTATTCAACAGCACTGCTGAACAATTGGCATTCATAGTAACAGCCGAGAGTTCTTCCATTTTCTTTCTATTCGTGATTAGATCTTTCAAGAATTTAGCATATCTTGGCATTCCTGAAATCACATCAATGAAAGGAAGATTTACATTTATCTGTTTAAACATATCCAAGAATTTGGATTGCTCGGCTTCAAGTTTTTCTTTCTTCATTTTACTCGGGTAAGGAAGTGGTGGTTGGTATGGTTTAACATAAGGTTTATCCTTAACTGTGTTATCTTCATTAACCTTTTCAACTACCGGTTCTTTTTCCTTATCTTGATCAGGTTGTGGTTCTTGTGGAGTAGGAATAGTTTCATCAGAAGTTACAGGTATTTCAGGTGGTTTAAGTGTTGTACCACTTCTTGTGGTAATGGCTTTAGCTGTTTCATTCCGGGGGTTAGCATTTGTATCACTAGGTAAACTTCCCGGTTTTCTTTCACCTATTAACCTTGCTAGGTTACTTACTTCTTGTTCCAGATTTTGAATAGAAGCTTGTTGATTTCTAAATGCTTGAGCATTTTGTTCATTGGTTTGTTTTTGAGATGTGAAAAACTGCGTTTGAGTTTCAACTAGCTTCGTCATCATATCTTCTAAATTCGGCTTTTTATCATCGGTTTGTTGTGGTGGTTTGTTTTGAAAATTTGGTCTTTGCTGATTGTAAGTATTATTGGATACTTGTTGATTGCTAGGACCTTGTTGGTTGTTGTATGGAATATTTCGGTTATAATTCTGGTTTTGATTGTAAATCGGTCTTGGCGGTTGATAATTATTCTGATAATTATTTCCAGGCCTTTGGTTTATGTATGAAATATTCTCTCTTTGTTCCATTGTTAATTCAATACTGAGACAATCTTTTGTCAAATGTGGTCCTCCACACTGCTCACAACTAATTCGTATAGCATGAATATCTTTAGTCATCTTTTCCATTCGTCTTTCGAAAGCATCTATCTTTGCGGAAATGGAATCTAAGTCATGGCTAGAATCGGCTCTAGCTGCTTTAGATGATCTAATGATATCTTTTTCTTGGTGCCACTCATGTGAGTGGGAAGCAGTATTATCAATAATTTTGTAAGCATCAGTTTCGGTTTTCTTCATAATAGAACCACCAGCTGCTATATCTATGTCTTTCCTTGTAGTGATGTCGCATCCTTGGTAGAATATTTGTACTATTTGACAGGTGTCTAAACCATGTTGCGGACATCCTCTTAACAACTTTCCATATCTTGTCCACGCCTCATATAGAGTTTCATTTGGCTTCTGTGTAAACGTAACAATTTCTGCTTGAAGTCTTACGGCTTTAGATGCAGGAAAGAATTGTTTAAGAAATTTATCAATTAAAACGTCCCATGTATCGATCGCCCCTTCAGGTAACGATTCCAACCAATCTTTGGCTTCTCCCTTTAAAGTCCAGGGAAATAACATGAGATATATCTGTTCATCCTCCACTTCTCGGATTTTAAATAGTGTGCAGATCCTATTAAAGGTACGTAGATGTTCATTTGGATCTTCCTTCGGCGCACCACTAAATTGGCATTGATTAGTCACCATGTGTAGAATTTGTCCTTTGATTTCATAATCTGGCGCATTAATGTCTGGATGAGTAATTGCGTGACCTTGGCCAGTGCGTTTAGCTCTCATTCGGTCTTCCATACTTAAAGGTTCCAGATTCTCCATAATTGAATTTGTTGAATCGGTATCACTAGATGATTCTGATTTAATAGTTCGTTCCTCAACAATCTCTGTTTGAATGATTGGTGGTTCCGGAGGAAAGTTTAATGGTTCAGGATCTATGAACCGTTCCTGAATATTTTCTGGATTCTCAATTGTGAGGTTGGGTTCAAAAAATGGATTATCGGAAATTTGAACTGAAGTACTTGGTCGACTGGATGACGATTCTAAAGAAAAATCAACGGCGGTTATATTTGTTAAACGATGTCTTGATCGAGTTACAGGTGGTGAACGTACAAAAGGTGATGAACGTCTTGCTCGGTGCATTCACAGAATATCCTATTAGTTTTTAAAAGGAAAGAAAAATTATAATAAGTTATCCAATCAATAGACTTTTCTGATTTTGCCCACGTTTCGAATAGCCAAAAGATGCAGCAGAGGGGCAGGATTCGTTTGGTCTCAATATAATTGAGGACTGTTTGGCTCCAATAACCCGGTCCACGTACAAATCCAACTATTACTACGAACCAGAAAATTTTGATGTCTATCAATTTAACCACTTAAAATAAATTTTCGTAATTTTAAGAAATTTAGATAAGAAGTAGAATAAAATTCTAAGTCCTAAAACTAGAATAGCGAGAAATAAGAGAGAAAAAGAGTTTGTCGATAAAGGTTGAAAAAGAAAAAAAATGGTTGAAAAATAAAAGACGACGGAAAAATAAAAGAAACTTATAAAAACTTAAAAATACTTAACTAACCTAACCTTATTACTACAACTAACTTAAAATTATAATCGCAAATTGAAATTACTAATTGTAATGATAATTGATACATAGTAAAAGGTGTCTAAAAATATTAAAGCTTACAGGAAAAACTAAATCCCAAATGGAAATAACTTAAAAAGAAACTAAAACTTAAAAAGGCGTCGCAAAATTCTAAAGTACCTAAATCTTAGTCTAAAGAAAAAGCACTTAAGGAATTCTACGGCAAAGCCTAAAAATCTAGGAGTAAAAATAACTATAGCAAAAACTAAGTTTAAAATTAAATATGAGCTAAAAAATACAAATATTACACTACGGCGATTAAAAAGGTACAAAATATAAAAATATACAAAAAGTTGTAAAAATTACAATTTTTATAAAAATATTATTTTTTTATTATTTATTTAATAAAACTACTAATTTTACAATTTTAATAAAACTAATTAAACAAAATACATAAATATAAAGTAAAAAGTAAAAATAAAACTAAAATTAATAATAATAATAATAATAATTAAGTTAAATAATAATAATAATAATTAAAACCCGTAATTAATGCAGTTTTAGGGTTTTGTCAGTGTGTCAGAAGGTCTCCGCGAGTCGCGGTGATTAGTGAGGAAAACCCCGCAAGTCGCGGGGTTCAGAAATTCTGTTGACAGATTTATCTTTTTACGCGTTTTTCTTTATTTATTTTTTTTTTTATTTTCTGTTTTCTGTTTTAATAAATAAAAGATATATAAATAAAACTTATATTTTTATAAACTAAAATAGAAATAAAGAAACTTATAAAACTTAAATATTTAACAAAATCTTAAAAATACTAATATTTTTGTTTTTCTTTTTATATTTTCGAATATTTAAAACGTATTTTAAAAAAAAACGAATTTTTAATAAAAGTAACTAAAAATCTTTTTTTTTTTTTTATTAGCGTTGCGCTTCCGGTTTTTAAGAGTGCATCCCCGGCAGCGGCGCCAAAAATACTTGATGTGCAGCGGGGTAGTATATAAAATAGTTATTATTTTACTAGGAAAAACTATTAAATACGATACAATTTTACACAAGATATTTATTTATTTATAGAATGGATATACTTAAACCTTGCTACAACACTTATAGGCAGTGTACCTAATCGTACAGTAGTGTAGTTTTTAGTAAGTCCGGTTCGTTCCACAGGGAAATCTTTAAACAAAGCTCAACGCTATATTAGTTTACTTTTATAAAAATACAAATATATATATAAGTGATATTATTATTATAAAGGGGGGTTTTTACCGTTTAATGACCGGTTTGTCGATTTTAAAACTTTAGTCGCAGTTAAAACCTAATGTAAAATATAAAATAAATACAAGACTTTAAATTAAAGCGTAAAGTAAATAACGATAATGAAAGTACGATAATTAAAAGTGCGATTAAATAAAATAACAATAAATAAAAGTGCGATAATTAGAAGTGCAATTAAATATAAAATAAAGGAAATTAAATATGAAATAAAAGAATTATGCTTATTTAAACTTCCGTAATCATGATGTTTGACGTGTTGATTTTAGTTTTATGCCCATGGGTTAATTGTCCTTTGTCCTGGATTATTCAATATGTCCGTCTGGTTTTTGTCCATAACAGTCCATCAGTCATAAATATAAATTGCAAGTGTCCTTGTCAAATTATTATTATACCCGAAGATAAATATTCCAACTAATTGGGGATTCGAATTGTAACAAGGTTTTAATACTTTGTTTAATGAGTACACCAGGTTATCGACTGCGTGTAAACCAAGGTTTTACTACTTTGTTAACAATTACACCAATTACCCTTGAATGTAATTTCACCCCTGTTTTAATTATTCTAGTGGCTATTAATCCATTCCCGTGTCCGGTTAAATGAACGATTATTCGTACAAATAAATACCCCGCCCATCGTGTCCGATCGAGTGTATATGGTAATTTATAGGGACGCCCAATTGTAAATCTTTATATTAACATTAACAAACTTTCATTTAGTTAAACAAATATAAAGTCCATTAATAGCCCATAGTCTAGTTTCCACAAGTGTCGTTCTTTTGTCCAAACCCCAATTATGGTACAAAGCCCAATTACCCAATTTTAGTAATTAGCCCAACATCATGATTACTTCGTTTTAAACAAGCATAATAATAACTTAGCTACGAGACATTAATATAAAAAGGTTGAACATAACTTACAATGATTAAAAATAGCGTAGCGTTACACGGACAGAATTTCGACTTACACCCTTACAACATTCGCTAACATACCCTTATTATTAGAATTATAATTAAAATTAAAATATAAATTATAAATATAAATATATTTACGTATATATTGAGAGAGAGATTGAGAAAATAAGATATGTGTTTTTGATCAAAATTCGGTTGGCTTTATAGCCAGAAGTGAATTTTGGGGCTCCGCGACTCGCGGCAAAATGGCCTTAAAACTCCGCGAGTCGCGGAGAGATATTTACAGCTCACACCCTTGGAGTTTCTTGCTGCCGACGGTTTTTAATATATATATATAATATATATATAATTAATATAATTAATTATATATTATATTATATTTATATACATAGTTAACTTGTAATTTTTAGTCCGTTGCGTCGAGCGTTAAGAGTTGACTCTGGTCCCGGTTCCGGATTTTCGAACGTCCTCGCGTACAATTTAATATCTTGTACTTTGCGTTTTGAATCTTGTACTCTTGTGATTTCGAGACGTTTCTTATCAATAATTGGAACCTTTTTGATTGTCTTTTGTACTTTTGAGCTTTTTGGTCGTTTGCGTCTTCAATTCGTCGAATCTGTCTTTTGTCTTCACCTTTTATTATTTAAACGAATATCACTTGTAAATAGAACAATTGCAACTAAAAGCTTGTCTTTCTTGAGGAATAATGCTATGAAATATATGTTCGTTTTTAGCATTATCAACAATATTCTCATCTATTCCAAAAATGAGCAAGAGCAAGAGCATGAGCAGCATTTAAGGTTGGTATTAGAATTTTTAAGAAAAGAACAGTTATACGCCAAATTTTCTAAGTGTGCGTTTTGGTTGAAAGAAGTGCAATTTCTTGGTCACGTTGTTAGTAGCAAAGGAATTCAGGTTGATCCAGCTAAAATTGAGGCCATTGAAAAATGGGAGACTCCTAAGACACCAACACAAATACGTCAATTTTTGGGCTTAGCCGGTTATTACAGAAGGTTTATTCAAGATTTTTCCCGAATAGCTAAACCTTTGACAGCGTTAACGCAAAAAGGAAAGAAGTACGAATGGACCTCTAAGCAGGAGAGTGCATTTCAATTACTGAAGAAGAAGTTGACTACAGCGCCTATTTTATCGTTACCTGAAGGGAACGATGATTTTGAGATATATTGTGACGCTTCACGACAAGGTTTTGGATGCGTCCTTATGCAACGAAAGAATGTTATTGTGTATGCATCCCGACAATTAAAGATTCACGAGCGAAATTATACGACGCATGATCTAGAACTGGGAGCAGTAGTGTTTGCATTGAAGATATGGAGACACTACTTATATGGGGTTAAATGCACTATGTTTACCGATCATAAAAGCCTTCAACATATTTTCGATCAAAAACAGCTAAACATGAGGCAACGTAGGTGGGTCAAACTGATAAACGACTATGATTGTGAGATTCGCTATCATCCCAGGAAAGCGAATGTGGTTGCCGACGCTCTAAGCAGAAAGGAACGAGATCCAATTAGAGTACGAGCGATGAACATAAAAATTCGCATGAATCTCAACTCACAAATCAAAGAAGCTCAACGAGAAGCTCGTACTAAAGAAAACATAGGAAATTAAATAATGAAGAAGTATGAGAAGCAACTCGTTATGCGGGAAGACGGAATTCGATATTTTGCAAAACGTATTTGGGTACCAAAGTTGGGTGGATTAAGGAAGTTGATATTGAACAAGGCACATAAGACAAGATACTCGATACATCCTGGAGTTGGAAAGATGTATCAAGATCTTAAAACGCATTATTGGTGGTCTAATTTAAAGACAGACGTTGCAACATATGTTGGGGAGTGTTTAACTTGTTCCAAAGTCAAAGTAGAACACCAGAAGCTGTCAGGGTTACTTCAACAACCAGAAATCCCAGAATGGAAGTGGGACGGTATTACCATGGATTTTATCACGAAGTTACCCAAGACTGCATGGGGTTATGACACCATTTGGGTAATAGTTGATCGTCTCACCAAATCTGCACATTTCTTGCCTATAAAAGAAACGGATATAATGGAGAAACTATTACGATTATACATAAAGGAAATTGTTTCAAGGCATGGAATACCTATTTCCATTATATCCGATCGTGATAGTAGATTTACATCAAAGTTCTGGCAATCACTACAGGAGGCCCTGGGAACTTGTTTGGATATGAGCACCGCATAGCATCCGCAAACTGACGGGCAGAGTGAAAGAACAATTCAGACTCTTGAAGACATGCTCAGGGCATGTGTGATCGATTTTGGAAACGGATGGGATAAATATCTACCATTAGCAGAATTCTCGTATAATAATAGTTATCATACGAGCATTAAAGTTGCACCATTCGAAGCACTGTATGGAAGGAAGTGTAGATCCCCTATCTGTTGGAATGAAGTAGGAGATCGACGATTAACTGGTCCCGAGATCATACACGAAACTACTGAGAAGATAGTACAAATCAAGGAGAGATTGAAAAAACAGCCCGTAGTCGCCAAAAGAGCTACGCCGATGTCCGAAGGAAACCATTAGAGTTTCAGATCGGTGACATGGTTATGCTAAAGGTTTCACCTTGGAAAGGTGTAATACGTTTCGGCTAAAGGGGTAAACTGAACCCAAGGTATGTAGGCCCGTTTAAGATCATCGAACGCAATGGACCGGTAGCTTATTGACTTGAGTTACCAAAACAACTCGCCGGAGTACATAATACGTTTCACGTCTCAAACCTTAAGAAGTGTCTTGCAAAGGAAGACCTCACCATTCCTCTTGAAGAAATCCAAGTCGACGAGAAATTACAATTCATAGAAGAACCAGTCAAAATCATGGACCGTGAAGTTAAACAGCTCAAGCAGAGCAATATACCAATCGTTAAGGTTCGTTGGAATGCTTGAAGAAGTCCCGAGTTTACTTGGGAGCGAGAGGATCAGATGAAACAAAAGTACCCACATTTGTTTCCCGATAACGCAAAATAGGTACAACTTTAAAATTTCGGGACAAAATTTATTTAACGGGTAGGTACTGTAACGACCCGAATTTTTCCGATCGTTTTATACATATGAGATTAATATTTACATAAATTAAACATTACCAACATGATAAGCAATTCAAATTGTTGAGTCTTGTGTTTATGAAAAGAGTTTTACACAATGTTTGACCTTCCAATTTGATCGATGATATCACGAACTATATAACATAAGATAATTATACGATCGTGTACATATACGTATTTATACATATTTAACATGATCTAAGGATGGTTTAATATCTCATTGTATACTAATAACAATGAGTTATAAGTATACTTTGAGACTACTAACTTAAGTTTTCAAAATGGTAACTATACGTAACGTTCTTATATACCTATAACCTATAATGCTTATACAAGTATCGTATAAATACATATTTAATCACTTTTAAAGGGCTTAAATACATAAAACAATATAAGTATATTCACAAAAGATAGTTATATTTGAATTCTCGTTCCGTTTCCTCAAAATTTCTACACGTATACCTAGGGTATATGTAACCGTATTGTACGCAGCTTCTAGATGTATTTACTATTGATAAATACCAATTATTAGACCTCAATTATCTGCTCTTAGCAGCTTTTGTTAGTCAACAACATGTGGGATCAAGTGTTAACATCTAGGAAGACTTATGAGCTAGAAATCAAAACATAAAATCCTTATATATACATATACATACACGCCTACATATACATACAAACACTTTCATATCAACTTTCTTTCAAGCTAAATGATCTTCTAAACTCTCTCATCTTCAACCTTCAAGTGTTCTTCAAGGTCCTCATAAGTTTCTAGCTTCATAATCAAGGTAAAACTATGTTTAAACTTTGATTCAATTCATGTAAGTTAATTATCTTAAATCAAGATATAAACTTACTTACAACCTTTGTTTCTTTTCATGATTTCACTTCTTAATCTTTCAAGCCATCAAGAACAAGTTCATATATTGTTTATTCAGTAACTTTCTTCATCATACTTGAGGTATAACCTTGGTTCATCATCTTGTTCAATTATAACTATCTTACTACGAATATACGAATTATAACAACAAGAACATAGTTTGAATGATTTCAAACTTGTTCGCAAACTAAATAGATACTTCTAACTTGACTTTTAAAATACTTCAAGACCTGTAATATATCATAATAATATGCTAACTTAACAAGATACAACTTGATTTTACAAAGAACGCCTTAAAACTGAATCTACATCGTCGGAGTGCAACCGGGGGCTGTTTTGGGTTGGATAATTAAAAATCATCTTAAACTTTGAATTGGAAGTTCATATTCTGGAAAAATGATATTTCTTATGAAAAGGTTAACATATAAAATTCTCATGATTTAACTCAAAGTGTAAGTATTTTTATAAAAATGATCATATAGATGTTGTTTTTATGACGGAAATGATCACTTTCATAAGATTCACCTAAGTTTGACCTATAACCTGTGATTTAGAATACAAACCAAGGTATTTACTATTCATATTCATAAATAATGGCTCGATCTAAGGAAGTGGCAAGTTGAACCAACGAAAACGGAGTTGTATTGAAGAAACTACGGCTAAAACAAAATCGGGTATCCGAAGCTAGTTTAGCTATGAAAATATTTTGAGTAAAACTAAACTAATCATATATTTGCTAATTAATATGATATTTTATATATATTTACTCGTGATTTGATTTTATATATTTCAGGACCACCCGTAAACAACACGTGAAGATTAATTATAAGACCTCATGATTGTACACAACACGTCATTTGACAATACGGTACTTTGGGTCACGATTTTAAATCATAAGACACGATGTACACAATACGCCATTTGACAACACGGTACCATGGGTCAAGATTAATTCTGATCAATACGAATACGATGGGGTTTTTATTTTATTAAGCAACTAATTGTGGACCGCTAATGTCGGATTGCTAACTACGGACTAATAGATATTAAAAGTATTATAAGTATATATGTAACGATTATTTAAAATATATTCTACGTTGAGTTGTACCACTGACATACTTCCCTGTAGCTTGGTAACTACTATTTACATGCGGTATTGTAAACGCGAATCCTGTTGATAGATCTATCGGGCCTGACAACCCCAACCGGACTGGAAAACCAGTATTCAACGGTTGCACAGTACTTCGTTTCAGTGACTACACTTAGTACGGTGTAGTGAAATTTCATAATAAAGGGAATATGCGACGTTGATTAAGTGTGAAGTATGGTTATCAAGTGCTCAACCACTTAGAATATTTTTATTAAAACGTTTGTGTATATGAAATCTTGTGGTCTATATTTATAACGCTGCTAGCATTAAACCTATATCTCACCAACTTTATGTTGACGTTTTAAGCAAGTTTATTCTCAGGTGATAAATAAAAACTTTCGCTGCATTATGTCGAATTTAAGCAAGATTTGGAGTATGCATATTTGTGTCAAAAATAAAAGTGCATATCGGAAGATTTGTAATGTGAAATATATTGAAAATCGTATTGTTATTATCAAATGTAAAGTTTGTAAGACTAAGATTATCGCTAAATGATAATCATTATTATGTTGTTTAAGCCTTTGGTTATAATAAAGGTTATGGTTTGTATCATAAAAACGTATGCAGATTTTGAAAAATGTTACATATAGAGGTCAATACCTCGCAATGACACCAATAAGTACGTGACATTTATAATCGATATGAACGGGACGCTTCACCTTGCAACTTCCTCTTCGATTCCATACCGATTTCATCAAGTTTGGGTAACTTTCTAAAATCACTAGATTCTTTGTTCTTGATGTTTTTAACTTATAAAAGTGTTAATTAGTGTCTATGGTTCAAGTCTAACATGAATATATGATTTGTATGCTTGTTCTTGTCATTTTGATGTAACTAGCTTAAACTTGAAATGGGTGTGCTTGATCTTGAGATTTGGTTGCTTAAATGTTGTTAGATGTTAAAAGTGCAAGTATTAAAGATGTTACTAGCATCATTAGCTTCATTTTAGTATATAGGTTGACTTGGAAAAGTCTCATTAACATGATTAAGGATTTTATGATTTTTGGTTAGGGTTTGGTAGCTTTAAATGTGAATTTTGATGCATTAAAAGCCTTACAATGTTGTGCATTATATGTGTGCATTTAATTATATGTGTGCATTTAAATCTCGAATCATAAATGCGCATTTATGAACTTGAAAGTATTTATGATGAACATTAAATGAGTATTCAACTTGGATTTTGATTTTTTCAAATGATGAATTTGATTGATAAAACATGTTTAGTTGTATTACTCGTCAAATTACCTTTCCAACGATGTATGGTATGCGTTTTAAGTGCTTACGGGTTGTGATTTGTGCTTAATTGAAGTTGGTTGAGACTTAAACAATTGAAACTGACCAGGCACCAGTTCACGTTGATTGTCGCGGCGCGGCAATGGCCGTGTTCAAGGACTGATCAACTTTACAATTTTTCGTTTAATTCCAACTATGCTACGCACCTCCGATTGACATGTAACTTGTTCTAACATGCATATATATGATTAAAAACTTCAGAAAAATAGTTCGAGACCCGACCCGAACGTGTTGACTTTGACTTGGCTAAAGTTGACTTTTGTCCAAACTTAACCAATGCTTGTTTAAACCGTTCTAATCTTCTTGTATACTTATATCTTGCATGAAACTTGACAATTTGATTCACATGCTATATAATCAATTCGTAACGAGCCATAGGACTAATTGAACAACTTTGACCCATCGTGTTAACCGTTATTGATACAACCTACTTGTTTAGGTCAAGACTAGCAATTGTCCTTGCACACGTTTACTTGTGAAGTACTTTATTACTCGTGCACTCAAGGTGAGATCATATTCCCACTTTTACTCTAAAAACTTACATATGGGATGAGAAAACATAAACGTTTCGTTTTACAAAGTGAACACAAGTACGAAATGTAACATCCCGTTTTTCCCGCACATATTGAAAGGTACATAATTAATCATTTGTACATTTTGTAACTAACTAGATTATGCGTAATAGTATAGATATATGTGTAGATATATATATATATATATATATATATATATATATATATATATATACACTTGATAATGGGTTCATATACAAGTTTATACATGGGTTTTGATAGCGTTAAGTCTTGTGAGACTATTGTTGAGGGTTAGGCAAATATAGGAAGCGGGATTTAGGTGTACGAATCAAATGAAATCAAAATGTGTTTTAGGTTGTCAAACTATTCAGGCTTAGGCTAATGCCGCGCCGCGGCGATCTGGGCCGCGACGCGACAAACAAAGGAAATCTGGATCAGAAGTTGAGTTTAGAAGGGTCTGTTTTCCTTTTATACGCCGCGTCGCGAGAATTGGGTCGCGCCGCGACATTTCTGCTGGACAGATTCCGGACTTAGCTCATTTTTAGGGGATTTTAAGGGGCAAAATGGTAAATTGACATGTGGATCTGATGGGAGCATTAAATCCCCACCACATATCCATTTAATTCATTTTCCTTTTATCTTTTCTTTCCATTTTCTCTCCCAAAACACAAAACCCACTTAGTTTAATCTTGAGATTTGAAGGTGAAGATTTGTGAATCAAACCTAGGAGCAAGAATTAAGGTTGTTCTCCTTGTTGTTAGCTACAAGAGGATAGTCTTGATAAGTTCTAACTTTATGTTTTAAGTTTTAATTGGTTAATGGCTAGGGTTTTTGTTACTAGAGATTTGTATGACCCATTTGAGAGTAAAATGGGTGAATTTGGGTTGTGTTGTTGTAATGAAACCCTAATAGCCACAATCTAGGGTTTTGGCATTATGATTTGAGGTTGTAAGTGTCGAATGGTGTTGTTAGTCACTAATGCACTTTAAGATTAATGAAAGAAGTGTTAATGTGTAAGTTTGACTTGATTGTGAGTCTAAGTAATATAAAATGGGTCAAAATGTACTAGTTGACCTAATTAGATGAAATGGGTATGGATTACCCTAAGTTTTGTGTTAATTGAAGTTAGTAGACTTTAATTTACTAGCCTTAGTGATTAAAGTCGAGTCTTGGCCATTTATGGGCGGTTGTGTGTAGTTGAGTCATTTAATGCAAATTGGGTCATTAAATGCTCAAGTGGGAGTATTGTGGTTAATCCCACTAGTTGTGAAATTGAATGTGCACTTAATGATTTAGGTACATTGCGTTGAAGCTCGGAAGTGCTAAATCATCATCCTTGTGACAAGGTGAGTGGAGTAATTATACGTATGTGTATATAGCGTATTTATTTGTGAATGTTATGGTATGAACCACCGAGCCGGTAGTGCCATAGCATGTGTGGGTTAGGATGTGAACCACGAGCCGGTAGCATCGAGTGTGATCCACGAGCCGGTAGCACTATAAACTAAGATGTGAACCACGAGCCGGTAGCACTATAAACGAGTATGACTCAAAAGCGTATGGTGTGAACCACGAGCCGGTAGCACCATAGCGAGATTGGTTAACCGTATTGAGATTGTTGTTTTGTTTAGCATATTATATATATATATATATATATATATATATATATATATATATATATATATATATATATATATATATTGAGTTGAGTATATGCTAATGAAGTGGTGTGATAATGTACGAATTGTTAGTGTTACGGGTATGTTGACATGCTATTTGAGTTACAAGTTCGTATGAGGTATTTGGTATTGTGATTGCAAACGGATAGGTTATATATATGTATGTATAATTGTTGCACTCACTAAGCATTGCTTACCCTCTCGTTGTTTATCATTTTATAGGTTCCAGCTTGAACAAGGGTAAGTGCATACGGTTGGATTAGTTGTCTCCCGCTTATTTTGACAGGGGGTGCTTTTGGGTTAGCTTTTGAAGTTGGCCTAACGTTTTGGGTAGTTTAGCCCCAAACCATGCTCGAGTGTCGTTTGGATTATAAACTATCCTTTGTAGTGGGTCAAACTTGTATTAAACTTAATTAATGGCCTTCGTGCCTTTTGTAAACATTTAAATTGTTGTACGTTTAAATGGAACTTGTGGAATGGCTTACATATTTAATTGGCGCGTAAATGTGTATTATTTAAAAAAAAATTATCGTATGGAATACGGGTTGGGTTGTTTCACGAAAACAAACATTCTACATACGAGTTAGAAAAAAATCCTCAATTCGATTATCATTAGTTACACTTGCCGGGTGTAAGCGAGAACTTATGTTGTATGGCCATACGGGTTTGACAAACCCTCATTCGGACGGTTCGCTACCGTTATTGGATGAAATATATTTTCGAGAAACAGTCTATGTTCTAACACTATTGTGATGGGGTTCTATGGATGGAAAGTTAAGCCTTGATAATTGGGTGCTCGTGATAACAAATTTTAGAATGGTTTACTATTATTTCAATGTTATAAATCTTGTGGTTCATTTGTACTTACTTACTTACTTACTTAAACCTATGATTTCACCAACGTTTTCGTTGACAGATTTCTATGTTTTTCTCAGGTCCTTGAACGTTTTGTGATACATGCTTCCGCTCTTTATTTTGATACTTGCATTGGATGTCGAGTATATATGCATACATGAAGTGTCTTTTGGCTACTTTTAAATTGTGTCGCATAGGTTTCATTTGTACTTATAACGTTGTAACGTAACTTGTGGTTGAACTATTCTTGTAAACTTTGAAACAATCTTTCCATTTGAAATGAATGCGACATATTTTTGGTCAAACGTTGTTTTAAAGACTTATGACCACGTAACGGGACCTAAGTAGACGGCGCCGTCAATGACGATTTTGTCGGGTCGCTACAAAACCTCCCTATAGGGTCAATATATACCATCATTAATGGTGTTCAATTATTTTAAAGTAAATTATGTCATCCCAAAGGATCGAACCAATGACATCTCCAATCCCATGACACAAAGCAGATGGGGGAACCGTTGGACCAGTGTTGTAAAAAATCCGATTACTCGCCGATTAATCCCTGATTAATCATTTTTAGGAGCAATCCGTTCCGATTTTCAAAAATCCGTTTAATTAAACGGTCAACGTCAATTGATGGATCAAAATCGAATTTGGTAATCAAAGTCAGTCAAAGTCAAAAATGGTTAACATTTTAACATGAATTTAAACTAGAATTTTATTGTTTTGAAGCAAAATGAACAATTTTAGACAATTATGCTAAAAATTATCTTTATATTTATAGTTTTTTCTATAGTTACACATATAATTTTTAAAATTTAATATTTAAATGTATACAGTACAATCCGATTAATCTCCGATTAATCTCCGAATTACCGATTAATCCTTTCAAAATCCCGACCGATTAATCCCCGAATAGCGAATTTTGCAACCTTGCGTTGGACTATGCCTGCAAATATGCCCGCAAATATGCCCACAAGTTCTAATAATGTTAATTAAAAATAAATCGTACATAAATGATGAAAAAATTAATAATCTTCCATTCAAAATCGAAATCGAAATAACTTATTAAGTAAAACCACCTAAAAAGAAACCCCTCCTATAAGTTTATTTAGCCTTTGTGTATGTTTTAAACACATACAGAGCATATAATTAAATATGCAGAAAATGTTATACACCTTCGATCAATCATTCTGTTCTAAACATACACAGCATATAATTAAATATGCAGAAAATGTTATACACCTTCGATCAATCATTCTGTTCTAGTCAATACAGTTTTTTTTTTTTTTTTTTTTTAATGTTTGTAGAAATTGAAGATTTGTTTGTTACGAAAATCAAGGAAAAGAATGTTCATAAAGGTGATAGCCAAACAACTAAATTACAAACTTCTCTAATTTAAATAAACTTTTTATTGCCGGCCAAATAGTCAATGAATTTACCTTTAAATTCTTCAATTATTATTATTATTCTCTGAAAACATCCATTTCATCAACATTCGTGAATTAGTTCAATTAATTAATTAATTAATAATAATGGCTTGTGAGATTACAGAAGAAGAAAATGAAGATTCATATTTCATCGTCAATAAAGAAGCTTCAAAAGAGAAGATTAGACAACTTTTAAAACACCAAAAGAATCATTACAATTCATCATCATCATCTTCATCATCATGTTCTTCCTATTCGGTATCTTCAACAAGTGCAGCTAAACGTTCTTGGGTTTCATCGTTTGACCAAAACCGAAGTCGAAAGCTTTTGAACGTGATGAAACAGGGAAGTACGTCTTTGAGAAGATTATTTGATATGGAACATACAAGTTTACTTAATCATTTTGACATTTATAGTGCCTCGCCCGAAACTAAAACTATCCCTTTATGGGGTAGTGATTCGGATGATGCGATCCACGATGATCCGTGGATCGGTATAACCAAATTCAATAACGAGTTGATTCCAGAGCCGGAACACGACGAACACGAACGACATAAGGAGATGGAAGATTACAAAGAACAAAAGGGATCGGTACTAAAAAATCAGAAGTTGGCTAGAAAGAAATCTTATAGCAAGTTGCCAAGCTTTTATAAGTTTAGATTCCGGTTTCGATTTCGATTAAAATTAAAGTCAAGAATTATGTTTTTGTATCGAATTTTGAGAAGGAAGAAGATAAAATCAAGTGCAAGTTAAAACATACAACATGTCTGATTTATTATTTAATTTAAATTTATTTATTTATTATTATTATATTCTTCAAAATAGTAGTTTTGATATTCTTTTATTTTTTCCATCATTGCACTATTTTTTGATACGGGATTATGTTGTGTGGTTTTTTTTCTTATAAAATGAGACGAAAGTATGGTTTAGATCAAAAGATTAATTTCGGATTACAAGAGAATCTTATTATGTTGTATTTATACATTTTGTTTGTTTTCTTATACTAATACTATCAAATACTTAGTTACATGGATAGTCTATGCGGTTTATCAAAAGTTACAAGTTTTGTTCTTAAGCTTTTTTTCTTGCTTTTGACTTTCATATCTTACACAAATAATCCCTGTATCCGACGAGCGTTAATTGTATCCGTTAAATCTAGTCATATGTCAGACATGTTAATTACATGTTTCCTGCCTACGTGTCTAATTGTATATGGACATTATTCATTTGATAATCATGAATAGTCCCCACCCAAATGTATGCGACTTGTTTTACCCATATTATCATCGTGAATTAAAATTCATTTGACCTATTATTCCTTCACAAACAAGATGCAATTTACAAGTTTAACACTCAAAAGTTATGTTTCTACTATGGACAACAAGGGGTTGACTAAAATTGACCAGGTATGCCGTCTGGTTTTTTAAAGCTATCAACAAGCTAATAATCGAGACAATAATACTTACTAGTTAACTTTAACATCTAAAATCTAAAACTAGAAGGAAGAAAGAAAGAAAAAAACAACTATGAGCCTCCTCATGACTCTAGTCGAGTCCAGGATCAATTACCTTTACAAGAACTTTTAGATCCTCAATTGGGGTTCCAACATTTCCATATTTCTACATTTTTGGAAGGGGAGTGATATGTACGCAACTCATTTTTGTTATGTACACAACCATCATGCTTTATAGTATTGTACAGTACAACACTGTAAAGCATGATGGTTGTGTACATAACAAAAATAGGTTGTGTACATATCATCATCCTTTTTGGAAACTGAGATACCCACACGCTTATCACACAAACCTGCTACACCTTTTGAGTTGCTGCAGCGAGGATGACGATGATCATGATCATTATGATGATGAATCCAACGACTTTTGAAATGATGCTTCATTTAGCCTTTTTTTACTTGTACTAGATTCAACTGGTAACCTTCCTTGAACATCATGGAAATTGAGAATCAATAATCTTTATATTTTTTTTTTTTTTTTTTTTTTTTTTTTTTTGAAACAATTGTACGTGATTTGGATGTAAATTAAAAATATGCGTTTTTTGAGATATCTATACCATCCCAATTACTTAATCAGTCATGTTTCCCCTTTAACTCAAAATATCAACAGGACAAAAGACACCAAAAGGGTGATGTGGTGTTCTTATCTTTTATATAGTTTATTAAACAAAACTTAAAATACTAAAACAATATGAATATAGTTAGTTCTCATAAACATACTTACTAGTTACTGCACAGTTGCACACTAGTATTGGAAGGAAATTTTGACAACAAAGGGTAGTGTATTGGATTCAAGTAAGTATTTACATTTCATTAGCAAGGACTAACAACTTTCCACTCCTCCATCAGATTCTTTACCTTGAATAGTTGACTCGCTTCTGAATCTGCTGACCTGTCAGAATGGACGAACGCCTAGCTTCAGTAACCTGTAGAGCAATTTTTTTTTTTTTTACATGCAATTTTGAATCAATCCAATTAGCTAGGTCCAACAAATAATACAAGATTAAAAATCTCAAAGACATTCAATTACAAAAAAAGAACTTGTAGTAATATACATATATGAGCAACTCATCCACCAAACGTAAAATTAAAGAACTAAACACACTAGCATTTACTGCGATCCATTCATTATTAAACATGAATGTTCCTATTTGGGTTAGGCCTAATTTCTAACAAGTCAACAAGCTAAACAAGTTCAAAGTTCAAACTCCCCAGAGGGTGTAATGCTTAAACCCTCCAAAATCATTTTATTCAGAAAAGAATATTACTACAGTAATATGTAAGCTCTAGATAATGACATTTTGTAATCATATCATACAAAACTTATATAAGATAAATCGATATCAAAAAAAGACTATTACTACAGTAATATGTAATGTTAATTATTCTATGGAAAGAGGCTAGCGTTTCAAGTCACCCAGCCCATACTGAACAGTTGCCCGCCCTGTTTTGCCACCTAAAGAAGAAACAATGGACAGACCACCGCTTATTACCTTGGTTACGAGGAACAAGGAAGACCAAACAGTGGCAAAAGTACCAAATGCAATCTGGTGGTCTGCCCATATAACCTCTATCCATGTACAACCTACAATTTTAACTGAAATAATATATAAATAAGAAGCACAGTTAATCAAAACCGAGTATCACCTCATGAGAGTTCTCTGCATCTTTATCGAGTGATTCATCAGAATCAGAATCCCATAAAAATCCATTTTCCATCCCAGTAGTAGGTTTGTTATCATGATCTACGTCTACCTTTTCAGATCTCAAGGCGTACGCTTCATATTTTTCTGCTGTCATAAAACAAGCATATTGTTTAATCCGAATTAGAAGGATTTTATTTTTATTTTTTTTAATTTAATTCGAAGGAATGGATTACATTACCAGCCAAAGTGCGAAGTGCATTCTCAGCAGCCTGTTGTTGTGCATCCTTTCTTGACTTACCAACCCCGTAACCTAATTTCTCACCCATAAACAACACCTGCATCAGAGGCATATATTAGCACATATCGTATAAAAACATATTATATATAAAAACACTAAATGAAGAGAGGAAAGGCAACATGCAATAAAATTATATGCACACCACTAGATGCTACAAGCAACTGCTTCAAAACAACAATTATTTCTGTTCTTTTTGACATCTATACTGAAAGGTTATCGAATATAAAAATTATTAAGGCCAACAAGTCAACAACAATAGTGTTGTCTGCTCACCTCATAGATAAACTGCCACTCCCTACCAGAGTTTGAAATTGGTTTGTATTCAACCTATAAATAAACATAAAGATTTCATGAGGTCCAATAAGGATAACCGGAACAAAAAGGCTAGTTTTTTTTTTTTTTTTAAACTGGAACAGATTGCATACCTTAGAACCACATCTTTGTCCAATTTGCTGCAGCACTCCGATTGATAATGGAACAGATTGTGGCAAGTTTGAATTTCCAGTATCAGCAGGCCCTTTTTTATTATTTGAGTATGACTGATGGTGTTGTAAATCTAAGGATTAAACAAGAACAATTAGCATATCATATCTAACGAACATTTGTGAATTCAGAACACTACCACCAGAATATAAATTTTATTGTTGTATCATTTAGCATTGGGTAACTCCAACCAACTAATGCTTTGTGTGCATATATTATATTATTTACATATACAATTACAAACAATTAGCCATATTAACATAAACTCATCAACAAAGATGAAGATATGCCAAAAGCCTATAGTTGATAGAAATCACAAAATTTGTGTACAAGAATGCTCCTTTGAAAATACCTGGCAGTTGACCTGCTTGAGGCCAAGTCTTCTTTTGCAATCTATATCCTTGTGATACCTGAAAATAGCAAGAAAAGGTAAAGAAAAAAAATTACATAGTATAGATATAAATAATCCAGGGGAAGCTGATTTTTGAGGGAAGGGGGAAGCAACATGATGCAGAAGTAGATGGGCTTGCGATTGGGCTGATAAATATTGGGCTTCTAAATATTGAACTCCATAACTATTATCATGTACGCGGGTTTGATTCTGTAATAATGGGAATGGGCTAATCAACCGTACAAGTTAAATAAATTAGGAGTAGTTATTTTATGTTTATTATAATAATATTTGGTCGTTTGACCATGGGTAGCAACCAAATAGTTTTAGATAAAGTTGGAGTCTTTATTTTAAATGGTTTTATTTGTTCCTATCCTATTTGATAGTTATCCGTATTCCGTTCGTAGTTTAAAAGTCACAGATTGTGAAGTAGCTTTTAGTTTTTGTTGATTAAGTTTTTATTGAAATAAAGAAAGACGTGAAGTCTTGTTAAACCGTGAAGGTTTGTTCCAAGTTAAACCGTGAAGGTTTAACGATTATCTATCTTTTCGTTTAAGCCATCGATCCCTTCATTCCGCACTATGTGGTGGTGAACAACACTTTGACTCCTTTGGTGTTGCACATCACCCGTGATAGTGCAGACGAGATGGTTTATGGTTTTTTTTATGTGTTAGAAAAAATTGACAATGCCTACAAAATTGAGCTTCCGGGTCATGACAATGTTTTTGCCACTTTTAATGTTGCGGATTTGTCCCTGTATCTTGGTGAACGTGACGATGATCTAGACTCGAGGACGAGTCTTTTCGAAGAAAGGGAGAATGATGCAGAAGTAGATGGGCTTGCGATTGGGCTGATAAATATTGGGCTTCTAAATATTGAACTCCATAACTATTATCATGTACGCGGGTTTGATTCTGTACTAATGGGAATAGGCTAATCAACCGTACAAGTTAAATAAATTAGTAGTAGTTATTTTATGTTTATTATAATAATATTTGGTCGTTTGACCATGGGTAGCAACCAAATAGTTTTAGATAAAGTTGGAGTCTTTATTTTAAATGGTTTTATTTGTTCCTATCCTATTTGATAGTTGTCCGTATTCCGTTCGTAGTTTAAAAGTCACAGATTGTGAAGTAGCTTTTAGTTTTTGTTGATTAAGTTTTTATTGAAATAAAGAAAGACGTGAAGTCTTGTTAAACCGTGAAGGTTTGTTCCAAGTTAAACCGTGAAGGTTTAACGATTATCTATCTTTTCGTTTAAGCCATCGATCCCTTCATTCCGCACTACAACACAATCTTTATAAATAATGTTATTATTTTAGCATTCATTTATATATATTTTAACGTTGTATTTATATACAATATCATGATATACGCGAAAAACAATTCTTACGAACAAAAACATAATTTTTTATCTAAATCTATAATAAGAATAACATTATTCATGATTAATGTTTTTGAAAAATGAATTCTAACCAGTGAATGATGCATATTCTTTTGCCTAAAAAACATTATATGTAATGAATGTTATTGATTTTGTCGAAAACGTTAACATTTTTACTATAAAATGATATTCTTTTTTATGAATGTTGGTATTTTTTCACATAAAATTAATATTTCTGATGAACTTTTACAAATTTTTGCTTAGAGAATAACACTGTATATACTCTTTTACTTCCCCCTTGATTAGCCCCTAGAGGGAAGCACCTTTTGGGGGGCAGTAATTTTTTTCGTTTTTTCAAAAAAAAATTTCCCAGGCATCAAGATCACATGAAAAAATATGAACATTTAAAAAAGACACTTTGTGATGAATGTTATTATTTTGGCAGTAAAATGATCGAAGAAAAAAATGAAAACATTCAATGCATTGAATGTTTTGATTATGAGTTTTTTTTAGGGGTTAGAAATTAGGGTTTAGAAATTAGGGGGTTAAAAATTAGGGTTTAGCTATTAGGGTTTAGAAATTAGGGTTTAGGGTTTAGAAATTAGGGTTTAGATTGAATATTTTAACACGAACGGTTTAGAGTTTAGGGTTTAGGGTTAAGGGTTTACGGAGTAAACCCGAAAACCCTAAACCCTAAATCGGGCTAAATTCGAAAAAAACACTTCACACAAGATGAAAACAAAACGATGCAAATAAACTCAGCAGCAAAACATTCAATGCATTGAATGTTTTATTTTTTTCTTCGAGCGTTTTCCCGCCAAAATAATGACATTCATCACAAAGTGTCTTTTTTTAAATGTTCATATTTTCATCTAATCTATAATGTTCGTGAACAAAGTTTTTTCAAAAAACCAAAAAATAAAAAAAAATTGCTTCCCCCTTCCCCCTAAAATTATGACCCTATATATATATATATATATATATATATAATAGTGGTAGGATCAAGAGGGAAGTAACCATTCGGGGGGAAGCGGGGGGAAGCAAAAACTTTTTTTTTTTCGTTTTTTGAAAAAACTTTGTTCACGAACATTATAGATGAGATGAAAATATGAACATTTAGTAGAGACACTTTGTGATAAATGTTTTTATTTTGGCGGGAAAACGCTCGAAGTAATATATAACAATTATCGTATTTTTTGAGCGTATTTTGAGGTTTTAGCTATTGGGGTTTAGATATTAGGGTTTAGATATTATGGTTTATAGGGTTTAGATATTAGGGTTTAGAAATTTAGGGTTTAGATTTAGGGTTTAGATTTAGGATTTAGATTGAGTTTTTAACACGAACGGTTTAGAGTTTAGGGTTTAGGGTTTAGGGTTTGGTGTTTTGGGTTTATTCCATAAACCCAAAACACCAAACCCTAAACCCTAAACCCTAAACTCTAAATCGGGCTAAATTTTACTTCACAAAACATGAAAAAAAACGTTCATATTCTTGACGAACAATATTATCTTGAATGTTATTTTTGTCGATCGTTTTCCCGCCTAAATAATAACATTCATCACGAAGTGTCTCTTCTAAATGTTCATATTTTCGTGTGATCTTGATGCCGGAAAAAAAAATTCAAAAAAAAAACGAAAAAAAAAAAAAAAATTTGCTTCCCCCCGATTGGTTACTTCCCCATTGATCCTGCCCCTATATATATATATATATATATATATATATATATATATATATATATATATATATATATATATATATATATATAAGCAAACCGAATTCATTAAATCGCAAAAAGTATTCACAAACTTATGTCACAATACAAGTAGCGTGTTATACCTCTTCACTCCTAGGTTCAGATATGGGTGGTTGAAACCCTGCAGAAGAGATTGAGCCAGCGGTAACATGAGATGGAGGATTGTAACCAGCAGGTCGTTGTTTGTTGGATATCTCAGGTCCTTGGACTGGGCCAGGTATGCTAGGTTCTGTCATTTAATTATAATTATAATTATAATTATAATTATAATTATAATTATAATTATAATTATAATTATAATTATTATATTATATAATATATACTAAGGAAACATCAACCAAATGCACATTCTGTATATGTAAAGGAAATTTTAGGATTACATACTCTCTAAAGGGCAAGGCACCACTGATCTAAGAGAGGGTGGACCATGTATAGTCGCAGTTGGAACTGATGATGGCTGCTGAGATCTTTCAAAATTTAGGTCCACATTTCTCTTCACATCCTGTGATGAAAACAGAAATAAAAATGAATGAATGTCTAGACTCTCAATGTAGATTTTGATTTTAAGAAGTGTAACAATTAAGCTCTACCTTATGCGCAGCTTCAGAACCTTCCGCCGTTGGTACATTTGCATTGCCATTAGGTACAGGGGTGGCTTCCTGAAACCAAGTCATAATATATTTTGTTAAGTAGCAGGACTTTTTCCAGAAATTAAAAATCAAACCCATAAGTAGTGGGGCTCAATCTGACTGACTAAATTACTCTACCTCTGCTACAAGAAAGCTAGCAACATCTGGTACATTTGGTAGCTTTGAAGCGTCATCTTCATAGAAGTGTTCAGAAAGCCTCCTTAGCAGATCCTCATCAAAATCTCTGCCCAACACACCATCGGTAAATACACGTTTCTTTTATTTGTGTCAAACCACCAAATAAATAAAAGAAGGAATTATTTAACCATTATATATTATTATTGTGATTGTGATTTATAATTATATGATTACGATTCAAAATAACCAGCTTACTTAAAGAAACCACCTCTAACATTGCATGCAACATTCCTCGCCACACAAAGAACAGGAACAGCACTTGAGGTCTATTGAGAAAAAATTAGATGAAATCGTATTATATTTATTTATTATCATTATTGCAAGAGTAAAAATACTACTGTATATATATATATATATATGTATATATATATATTTATATGTATATATATATATATATATATATATATATATATATATATATATATATATATATATATATATATATATATATATATATATATGTATGTATATATATATAAAAGTAAATAAAGAAATCAAGAATGTAACATCACAAACAAACAATACCTCTGCCTGTGGAGCATGATAAGGAGCGAAGGGAGGTACCATATGGACTCGACGTTGATCCTCAACTTCCCAAACCTCTGACCTATCATCAATTACCATCGCCATCCTTGGATGACAGCTCCCGTCTAAAAACACATTAACTAAAGACTTACGTCCACCTGCACAACCATGATGTGAAAATGCTTAATAATACAGGGCACAGAAGATGTTGAAGTTTATATAGGGATGGAGTAAGGCAAATTCAGGATCAAAACTCCATGGAGTCCCGAATTTTTTTTTTTTTTTTTCAAAAGATAATTATATTTGAAAGGTACTTCAATGGTTATTTGCCTTCAAAAAACTATAAGTTCTAAAAATATATGGGATCCTATAATAGTATTTAGTGGTGTCCTATACAACTTGAAGAGTACTTTGTAAAAAAATATTCTAAACTAGTGGTGTCACGTGACACTACTAAGTCCCAAGTAGAATCGCCCTTGTATGTGCTGATCATAATTCATATAATTCACCACATAGTCATACATGCACAATTAGTACAACAAATACGGTGGATACAGCCATACAGGGTCAAAATGTTTGGTTTCGATATATACAATGTGCACATTTAGTAAAACATAACGTGCACAATTCTTATAATTCAGATACATAAACATTGCACAAAGATGGGGGACTGAACAGACAAGATTCAGGTTCAAAATATCAAATACAAGAGAATGTCAAAGCTGTTGCACAACAGGCGTGCGCTAAAAGAAAGAATGACAATTACTTATAACAATGTCAATAGATAAAAAATAGATATATTATTTCTTAGTTAGTGAGATGCTTGCCTGAATTGACACATACAACACGCTTCAGCAGTTGCTTTTGACTAATTAGGTGCGCCCCTGGGTCCAGCAACCTCCACATCTCCAATGCGTACTCTCTTTCAGCCATTGTGCACACAAATACTTCAAATCTTTTGCGTCCTTTCGCTATTAAATAACTTCTCAAATCATCCCAGGCAGGTCGTAACCTCACAAGCACACTGGTATCACGGTTCTGTACATGCAAACACTTATTAAAATAGCCAACAATACACAAATACATGTGTGCAAGTGTATATACATGGATATATACATATATGTGCATATACAGATATACAAACACACATAATTTTTAATGATCATGAGGCAAACGGTACTTGTGGAAGCACACAAGGACTAGTCATGCCATATACAGGTCCAACCAACAGTTCCCTAACCTTTTAAGTCCCATGATTTCCATCTAGATACTACAAATTGGTTTTCTGTGATTACTAAGATATTACTTTCTTGCTAATGATAATAACAATAACTACAACAACATCAGTGCACCAAAAAGAGTATCTATTGCTAAACCTAATGACATGAATACAAAGGAGGTTAGTCTTGGTGTTCATGTATATATTTGGTAGTCAGCTCAAAACGAATTTCAAGAGAATTAACATCTAAAACCAATCATACGACCAACAAACGGGTATAATATAAGTATATAACCGTGAGAAAACAATTAACTTCAAAGCTACCAGATAAGATCAGGTGTTTGTAGGTACTCCTTTTCAAAGTCAAGGAGTAGCAGTGAATTTTTACATATCTTAATGAATGGAAGATATCTCTCATTTTTCCAGCAAATGCCCGATTATCTTAGCTGGGAATATATTCATAACAGGTATTAAAAAATTACAGTATAATACTTGCTTTTTACACACACACACATAGCACAGATATAGTGTGAGAGAGTGGCAGTCCCTGTAAAAAAAAAAAAAAAGTTTGTGGAAAACATTAATGGCGACATTAGCATTATACATGCATACACATGGATTTACACAGACACATAGCACAGATATAGTGTGAGAAGGTGGCAGCCCCTAAATTGACCATACATGTTGGGCCCTATAACATGGTAACACAATTTCTGTTAAGTTCAAAGCCTAAGAAGCAACATCGAAACGCCACTATCACATGCATACTCAAGATTCTTCAAAATTTCTTAACCTCAATTTCCGGAACAACCTGTATAATACTTGCTTTTTTATTCGAGGGTGTTTGGGATTGCTTATTTCAAGAGCTTGTCTGCTTGTAGCTTATTTTTACAACAAAAGGCAAAACACTTTTTAAAACGATGTATCTTCTAATTGGAAGGAATATAGACTTTGAAATACGCATGTGAACACCTGCTTATTATTTAAGCAGAGAAGTACTTACAAATATGCAATCCCAAACACCCCCTAGATTAGTCAACATTAATGACAATCCAAGATTTAATAAGATGACTAAGATCTACAGAGACGAACCATAATCATTAATATTTTCGTCTTCTAGCTTGGGTTCCTAAACCCTGCTACGGTATGCAATTGCTTCCAGAAGCTAATTACATGGTTGTATCTAACCTTTAATTACTTTAAATACAAATAGTAATAAGTAATCATTACATATTCGGCTTTAATCACAGTAATCCTAAGACACATTTTTCTAGAGTATGTTGAAGACTTAAACCAACCATAATATATACTCTGTATATTGATTCCTTCGCTACTCAACTTTAGGTCTTTAGAACTGCAAGTAATAGATCAAAAAATAAAAAATACTTGCCGGAAAACATATACAAGCAATACTAATACTACTGATATTACATATAGTATATAAGGGAAACAATGTTCTAACCTCTGGATTAATACGGGTCAAGACAATATTTTTGTCAGGCAATCTGATTACTGGGCGTAGAAAACGGTCATTACCAGCAGCATTCACAAGAACTTCCTCCAGTTTGACCTGATAAGTCTGTCCATTATCTATAACAATATCATTATCAGTATACTGTTTCAACAACGTTCGATCCTCCAGAATTCTTTTTAACTCAGACGTCATTCCTGAAGCCCTAACTTGATCAATTTCAGACCCAATCCAACTAGTCAATAAATCAATCCTATTTTCAAAAGACTTCATAGTATTCGCGACAATAAGTGTCTCATCTAGATCAAACACAATCGAAAGACACCTCATATTCAACATCCCTAAACACGAATTATACAGTCCAGCTGGTACCACACAACACCAAAAACACGGAAATTTCTTCAATTTACTCGGCATTGCTACTAAATGAACCTCTTCATCTCCCATTAATACCACAGCCGTCTGCCATTTATTTATTATAATAATTATAACACAAATTAATAAGACAACTTGTACATTTCCAGTAATTCGACAACTAAATACACATACTTATATCAAAAAATTGTTACCTTCAATTCATAGAAACATGTGGCGTGAAGATCAATTAGCAACGGTTGTCGGATGGTAGTAGACAATGATTCGAGTTTGCAACTAACCGAATCGGAAGTATTTCTAGTTGAACTGCTTGAAAAAGGACCGATTGTTAACAGAACTGAAAGAGGTGTTGATCTTTCACTAATTTGAGAAAAATGATGAATTCTAATCTCATTGTTTGGGAACTCTAACTTTTTATCGCCAACTGGAATTACATCCAATTCACCCAAACAAGCTTCGCCATGGTAAACCACGCACTTATTAAACCCTAAACGACTCATTTATTATTAAATTAAATTATTACATCAAATTACAACAAAATCTAAAAAAAATTAAAAGTGACGATTAATCACGCGAAAATGTAACAAATTTGATGAAATAAATGGCTAAAGCCTCCCCCTGCATTTGTTTTTCTCTCTAAAATTCTCTCTAAAAATAGAGGAATTAAATTTGAACCTCTCTCTCGCACACTTTCTCTCTCTACAAAAAGTTGTTTCGAATGTAGTGATCGAGGGGGTTTATATAGGGTGAAAGAATGAATAAGGGCTTGGGTTCGGTGCTATTTTACAAAGTTGCCATTGGTTTTTGTTTTTGTTTATACAGATGATGATTGTGGAAAAAGTGTGAATTAAAGACAGGTCATGAATGCTTTTCGCGATGGTGTACGTGGACTCATCTTTAGCCGTCCGATACGGACTAATCCTCTTTAGTCTTTTTTTGCCTGTTTTTTTGTTACGTGAATCAATCTAAAATATTGAATGAATTGTTACTCCGTATTTAATTTAATTTTTATTTTATTTTCCGGTCGTTTTTTCTATTGAACTAATTTGTATTTATGAAAGGAATATTGTAGTTTTAGAAGATTTTTATGTCGTCTTAATATTAAGTTTAATTCAATTAATTTTCAGTGAAGTTTAATTTAATACCATATGACTGATCTTTATCATTTTACATTTCTTAATACTTTCTCATAATCTAAGTGATATGTGTATAAGTTTCTTTGAACAATCTCTTTATCATTTGTGATTCTAATAATATGTGAGATGTGTTGTAATATTATCATTTAATATAAAATACTGAAATTTCGGTTTCATGTATATAAAAGTTCATGAATCAAACAATGGTCGTAGCAAATAATATATGTCATTCTTATTATATTGTAATTCAAATTCAGTTCAAGTCAATTGTAATCCATAAGACTTATGTCATCGATTGATACATCGATACTTCTGCAACGATGGCTTCACGAAGGAAGCTGAGTGGACAAGTGGTGGTATAGCGTATGATAAAGCAGTTTTGCCACCGCTAGCAGAGATTGACGAGAGGAAGGCCATGCTCTGAAAGAGTGGCGCAAGTGAGTTTATAAATATAATATTATTTTCATTACTATATAATAATGAATAAATGTGACCTTTAAAGTTTTGTGATTGGGTGTTTAGATATATGTTGATGTAAGAGTATGAACGGATTAGGCTCTAGCTAGACTCAACTACATTAGCTAAGTTTGATTTCAGCTAAAAAACTTCAATTATTTTAGTTATAATATTTGTAACAATTCTAATTCTCTCTCCCACACACTAATATAGACATAGAAAAAACTTGATAAAAATGAGTTTTTTAAAAAATTTGGACGTTGTTTAATGTTGTAATTAGTTGCGTAGGTTTAGAGGAAAACCCCACACAGCTTTAAAACCATGTTATGTGGAATACCGATTATGATCGAGTATTGCACCACGACCCATATAAGTAGAATATAGAGTTATGCCAAGGTTTCTACACTATACAATATATACGTAGTACTAGCTATTGAATAGTAAAAAAAAAAAAGAACTCGACTTTCTTGGTGAAACTAGATGCAGGGTACCATACATTTGCTAATTATCAAGGGATGATGGGTTATGAATTATGATTATTCATATTATGATTACTCTTTAACTTATTCCGAAATGCATAGAATTATGTTTTAGATAAAACCATATGGTAGCAAGTTAAACTGTAATGCGATAGAGAGAATGTATGCAAAATAAGTTTGGTGAAATTGTAGAAGTGAATGTGGTTAGTTCAAGTCGTCGGGTTTTCATGAATGTTGCTTGGTATATATTCCCTACTCACTTTTTATAAATTCTCATCCCAAACGAGTCTTATGTTGGAGTGGGATTCCCAGAAGACATATGAAACACATTTTTTTTTATACAGAAAAGGCCAAAAAGGGAATATATATATATATATATATATATATATATATATATATATATATATATATATATATATATATATATATATATATATATATGAAGATAAACCAAACCTGTTTTGTCATTGGAATACCTAAATCCCTATATTATTATACAGAAAGGGAGAAATAACCAAAGTTACGGTGCAAAAAAATAGTTTAAGGTGCAAAACTGTTAAGGGAGTTTGTGCTTTAATGTTATGTATAGAAGATAAATAGATACTTAATCCATTCTCCAGTGGTCTTCTTCAACAAATTTTGGTTAATATTCGTCCATCTTGTAAAGTGCAATAAGGTTTTTGTCAAGTTGCCCATTTGGCCTTGTCAGTCAGTTGCGAGTTGGCCAGCCAATTAATTAGGTTACTGAAATCAATCAAGGATACAAGGAGTATTTTGTACATTGCCTTTACTACTTTTATATATTCGCAAAAAAGACACACCTTTGATATGAACATGCGACTTCTCATAAAGAACCCATTAAGTCTTATCCGTTTGTCAAAGACATGTCACATGCCCTATGCAGTATCTCTTCCAAAAAAGAGGAAGCTAACTAAATACCACACTAATATGATATGATTTCACTAATTAATACCATCCTAAAACTTCAATGTAAGGTATAACAGAGGAAGACCACAATGAAATGGTCTATACCAACCAGGGGGAGGGACTGTACATATATAAGAAGCAGCAGCAGCAGCAGCAGCAGCAGCAGCAGCAGCAGATGAGACTGTGTGTCATCATCATGCATCATCAGCATCATCACTTCCACTACCCATCTGAACCTCTTGCCCAATTACATACAAGCTCCCATCCGGACCCAAAACCTTAAACCTGCTCAAAATGTAAAAACAATGCTGTTAACTATTTTCTCAGAACACTAGACCAAATGGGTGACAAAAGTACAGATGGCAAGATGGGTAGGTCTAGCGGTTGGGAGATCATTCAGGTTTTTAATGAGTTATTTTGTTACGGGTCGAAATAGGCTGGATGTGTTGGCCTGCAAACTCCCTCTAAAAATCCTTACACTAATTAAGACTGCAAAACCAAGATTATTTCAATGCTACAATCTGGATCTTTGAATAATAATAATTAAAAAAAAAAAAGAGTTACAAGGTTGACAGGTTGCAGACATTCAAGATGGACTCAGCAACTTCGACAATTTCTTTTTATACTCCCTTTGTCCCAAAAGAAAAGTGACCACATTACTATTTATATATGTCGCAAAATAATGTCCACTAACAAAAAAAAAAAAAAAAAAAAAACTACTCTATAACATTAAAACTCCTCGATTTACCCTCATTTATTACTTTCAATCATCTTTACCTTAAATCAATCAAATCAAATATACCTTGAATACAAAGACAAAACTGACATTTATCAAATATATTGTAGTTCCAACAAAAATTCCTAGTGTACATTCTTTTTGTGACAGAGGGAGTAGCTAAATTCGTCAACTTCAAGCATTTGAGATAAACACAAACCAATTAAATCCATTTATTAGTAAATGAACAATTTTTCTTGTGAATGACGAACAAAAATTAAAGCTAACTTGCCTACCTCTCGAGAATAAACTTCCCCTCCTTGTACTTTTGACATTTCTCATGTGCAGACTCCTGAAATTAACAATATTCATTATGTATTTAGAATCATGTCTATGTATTTACCTCCATCCCAAGCACAAGACCACATTTGACTTTTCAGGTTCATGATTAATAAATAAAAACAAACTATCACTACTAGAAAAAACTCAATAACAATGTAGTGCGTACGTAATAGTAACAAAATAGGACCATGTCTGATGAAGACAACATAATTCGGCAAGTGTCAATATTGATAGCTAAAAAGTGCCATGTATGACTTTCCAAAATTGAAGTGAATTCTATAAAAACAGTAAGTTTTTCATGGTGCCTATAATTTACGTAATCGACCCTTGTTAAAAGCCAGAAGTAACAAAAGTTTTTGAGAGTGAATGTGAAGAACGATTAAAAGTAATAACTCACATATTTCCAACCGACAATAGATCCACATCCAACACAGAATATGTCAACAACAGTATGCAATCCAGTTATCATCATCCGTTCTTCTTTATCTCCAACAGTCACATTCACACTGGAAGGAAACACATTAACATTGAAGTGACAAGCAACTTAATAAAAAACTTTTAGCTACAAAATGAAAAACTAAAACATGAACACTTACACCTTGTCGAAGAGATAAGCTCTTCCATGTCGACAGTGGAAAGCCTATCAATAATTAAATCAAACACAGATATGTATGTTAATCCGAATGATAAAACATAAAGGATAATCAATTAAAGGCACAAAAAGCCACAACTGACACAAAATATGTGTCAAAATGGGTGGGCAAGGGAACATGACAAGATGGGTACAATATAAAAAATTAACTTTGTAACAACTTTTGTTCCATATAAAAATCCCACTTCTCTTTTTATGTAAGGTGATTCAATTCAATAAATTAATAGTATATAATCCCCGCATTAAAAGATGGATTACCACGATGAATATTTACCTTTGGGTAATCACAAATTTAATTGACACATTTCCAACTAGACGTGGCAATTTCTGCCCAAAATCAGTAAAGGAGTTCCTACTGACCCCTTGGGTGCAAAAGTTTGGGTAACATGTATACTCGTATAGTGATATTGATATCAATAAAATGCCTAAAGAGAAAACAAACTCCATGTATGCAAATGTTAATTATGGTGTAATGTAATTATGTAAACCATATATATTTTGACAGAAGTAAATCATTATAAAGTTTCCAATTAAAGAAAAAAAGAGGCTAACACATATTGTCTACAACTGCATATTTAAAACCTTTAAAAGTGATCTTTGTCGCTACTTGTCCCAAAAACATGGGGCTAAATATTAGAAAATGAATCAGAGTTTACCCAAAATTATTATATTGTATGTGTTTCAATCATACGTATCAAACCTCTAATTATTGCTAGTGTACGAATCCAGTGACTTGTTCATTATTTTACCAGTAAATTAATTAAACGTGATGGCCAAATAAGTTGCCACATCATCAGCCATGATGAGATACCTTATATACATAATGTCTTTTGTATCTTGTTATCTACTACATGGTAATACTGATACAGAATGTTCAGTATAACAAAAACAGATGAGTGTGTTTTCGGATAAAACAACAGTTGTATCCTTTTAAACGTAAAACGAACCCACATTTCTATAATGATCGACCCTTTACCCTTATTAAACTAAGGATAAATATAAAAAGGGACTATATTAGTATTGTGGAACCCTAAAACATTTTCATAGTCATTTGGTTTGATCATATCATCATATAGGCATACATAATAAAGCAGAAAAATATGTATAATGTATTGTAAGTATAAGTAATATATGTATATGTATAGAATATACTACTAATACCTTAGAGATGATGTCATCAGAGAGGCCCAAATGAGTATTACAATGCTTGCAACTGTATATACTTCCTTCCAAACTTATCACAAACAATCGCCCCATTTCTTCTTTATTATTATTGCATTCACCAAATTAAACACAAAAATCTATCCGTCAGTAACAAAACAAACGATTATAAAAAACGATCGATTGATCGATTATATTATGAAAAATTAAACAAAAAATAAGAAATGCGACCGATAAAATCAATACTACGTACCTTTGTTGGTTTACAAAAGCAGAAAGAATAAGAACAAATTGTTATAACAGAGAAATGCAAATGGCACAAGATCAATGCCAAATATTATTATACCATTCCAAATTCGATTTCCTTTTTGGTACGGATTTCGGTTTTTTATATTTAGTCCTTCATCTTTTGTAACATTTTCACTCTCTGTAGTGTATTATAGAGAATTATTAAGACAAAGTTTCACTAATAGTCCCTGTGGTTTGTATCAGAAATCACTTATGATCCCTGTACTTTTTCATCATTGGTGGCCCCTGTAGTTTGCACCTTAATCATCTGTGATCCCTACCCCTAACATCCGTTAACTATTTACGTTGATATTAGGCATGTGATGTGAAAGGCATGTGAGGACAAAAACATCTTTTTATTCCAAATCTTTCATTCACCTTTTTCACTTTCACCAACTTTCTTTCTTCTCTTCTTCGATAACCTTTTTCTTTTTCATCATTAATCAATACTGATGAATGGAAACATCTCCATTAAACCATCGTCACCTCACCTACAATAATACAAATTATTTAACTAAATTGATAAAGGTTGCTGATTGTTCATCCATCACCACCACTGTTGCTCCGTCTTTGTATCACCACCGTCGTTCTTCCATCACCACCACTGATACTCCGCCGCCGCTAAAAAGTCACCGGAGTAATAAAGGTTACTGATCTTTAAGTCATAAGTCCAGGGCCGGTTGCGAGAATTCGAGTGCCCTGATCGAGAAGAAAAAAAGGCCCTCTGAAATCAGAATTTTTCGGTTTTGAACTGGTTTTTCCCGACTTTAATTTTTTCCGAGATTTGATTTTTACGCGTTAGAAATTTAGCGGACAATTGCAATATAATTGGGACAGAATGAGTAATTAGTAGTAATATTATTTGCTCATATCAAACTTTCTGGTTGACATTGTGTTATGGTAGTCATGTTTACAAACTTTAGAAGAAATGTAAAAGACTAGTTGTCTCATAGAACACTGAGTTAATTCCATTTATATTGTTTTGTTGTATATTAAAAATTTTAAATGGTGCAATTGCTTAGTCCACTCCACGTATTTGGTTAATGTTACTCGCATGTTTATCGATCAATCCATTTTATGGGTTGAAAATTTTAAATGGTGCAATTGCTTAGTCCACTCCATTTTATGGGTTGAAAATATCTAACAAAAGTTTATAAGTATAAATGCATAATTAAACGATATGTTAAAATTAAGCTAAAAAAATTTCTTCTGTATCCCACATCGTTGGGCTTCTAAATAACAATACCCTATAAATTTAGAAGGCGCGATTTAAAAAAAGAAAAAGAAAATCTTGGATTGATTACTTGGGCTTATTTCGTGTTACTGATCCATCGAATCATTTTTATGTATATATAGGGTCTAACTTATTATATGGTGTTATGACTAGTTTATAGTATGATTTGATTATACTATTGATTGAGATAGTATATCAAGAATCAGCACTAGATGAAGCATATTGACAAATACTTTAAAATATGAGTTGTTCATATACATTATAAACGATTCACAATAGTTGATTACATCGCGAGGTATTTGACCTCTATATGATACATTTTACAAATATTGCATTCGTTTTTAAAAGACAAACTTTCTTTACAACGAAAGTTGACAGCATGCACACCATTTCATAATACATCCAACTATAATTTGGCTTAATAATAATCTTGATGAACTCAATGACTCGAATGCAACTTCTTTCAAAATATGCCATGAATGACTTCAAGTAATATCCTTAAAATGAGCTAATGTACAGCGGAAGATTTCTTTAATACCTGAGAATAAACATGCTTTAAAGTGCCAACCAAAAGGTTGGTGAGTTCATAGGTTTATCATAACAATCATTTCAATATATTAATAGACCACAAGATTTCCGTTTATAAATATATGTACACTCGCAAGTGTATAAAAGTATTCTATAAGTTGTAGGCACCCGGTAACAAGCCTTAACTTTCATGTTTTACCCTCTGAAAGTACACCAATCAGGTGTGTTATATAAACCTCGAAGTACTAAAGCATCCCATAGTCAGGATGGGGTTTGTCAGGCCCAATAGATCTATCTTTAGGATTCGCGCCTACCGTACATAGACAAGTAGTTTAATGTTACCAAGCTAAGGGTATATTTCTGGTTTAAACCCACGTAGAATTAGTTTTAGTACTTGTGCCTATTTCGTAAAACATTTATAAAAACAGCGCATGTATTCTCAGTCCCAAAAATATATATAAAAGGGAGCAAATGAAACTCACCATACTGTATTTCGTAGTAAAAATACATATAACGTCATTAAACAAGTGCAAGGTTGGCCTCAGATTCACGAACCTAAATTAATTATATATAATTATGTGTTGGTCAATATTTGTCTAACAAATTAGGTCAAGTCATAGTGTACCACAATCCTAATGCTCGAGACTAATATGCAAAAGTCAACAAAAGTAAATTTGACTCAAAATAATTTCCAAAAATCTATACATGATTAATATATAGTTTAAATATCGTCGTTTTATATTTTTAAATATTTTTAAAAGATTTATTAGAGTAATAATATAATTTATTTATTAATAAATAAAATTTTATATTAAATTTATGTAATAAAATATACTTTTATATATATATTAAGTAATAAAATTTATAGGGTTCATTTAATATCATAAAGATAATATGATAGGTATTATTAAAGTAAGTTATTACACGTAGTAAAATATGTTTGTATCACATATTTATTTGATAAAATAATATCTATAATGATAGTAAGTAAAAGTTGTATTATTTTGTAATAATAATTATTATTATAAAAATATCAATATTTATAATTACTAAGATGACATTATGATAAAACGATAATTCTAATTATGATAACTTTAATATTTACGATAATTTTTAATATTATCTTTAAAATAATAATTCTATTTAAAATAATAATAATAATGATATTTTATAGTAACAATGACATTTCTATTAAAATGATAATTTTTGTTAAAATGATAGTTTTAATACTAACGATACTTTTAATAATAATAGTAATGATAAAAATAATAAGAACGATAATTTTATCTAAATCAATATCTTATAATATTTTAATTTCATCATGATACTCTTACTCATTATTTCCTAATCGTTTCGTTTAATAGCTTTTAATCGTCTTTTATATCGTGTTCATAATAATGATAATAATAGTAATCAAAATAATTAGGTGTTACAAATATTTGTTAGACAAAATTACGTTGTTGATCCCTAAACTTTTTATGAAAATACATAGGTGACGTATATCTTTATTTTTGACTTAGTTAACTTCTCAAAAAATCCACCTGTTACAGGGTTGACCCTGGAATTGACGCCCGTCAATTATATCCCGTTAAATTTGAACATGCGACTCGCACGTGAGGGCATGTTTGTCCAGTTCCCCTTTTTTTTTTTTTTTTTTTTTCCTTTTAACTGATTTTCTAACACTTTTTAACACCCAATTGTCTTCGTTCCTAAAACAAAAAACCCTAAATTTTCACGAATGACGAAATCGATTAAATACAAATTGAAATCCGAAATGGTTGAATGTTGGTGTGGTCGTAGCGCTGTCACTCGTACATCATGACGCTATCGTTTGTACATACAAAAATCAAGGTCGTTCATACCGTATAACTGCATCATGTCCATCCCCGTTCGAATCGAATTAGTTAAATCGAGCGACATTGATCGATCAATGTTGGGTGATATGAATCAAGGCTTTACAAAAGTTTTAAGAAGAAGATGAGAGAGTGAACGTGATATGAACTGAGAATGATAGTTTAAATGGAACAAAACAAAAAAAAGAAAAAGAAATGGGCAAATATGCCCTCACGTGCGACCTCACAAGCGAGTCACGTGTTCAAACTTGAAGGGATATAGCTAACGGGCCTCAGCTCTAGGGCCAACCGTGTAACAATTGAATAATTAGAGGTCAACTATATCAAAAATAAAGATAAAGGTCACCGATTTCATACGAAGTTTAGGGACCAATGACGTAATTTTGTCGAGACAGATAATTAAAGTTGTCACATTGGTTTTGCATACTTGTCCTAATTATACTTTCGGGGCGATGTACCAAAGGTAACTGCTAGAGCCCATATCAAGACAACCAATTTAAATGTCATTTTGCACTTCGATGGTGTTACCATGTATCCTTATAGCACTCATTAACTTTTCCCTTCATATATATATATATATATATATATATATATATATATATATATATATATATATATATATATATAAAATAATAAAAAATAAAAATAAAAAACGTTCGTTGTTTGAGTGGTATCCGAGGAGGCGGTCTGTTTGTCCTCTCCGTGTAGGCGCATGTTTGAATCTTAGGGCCGAGAACTAATTGATAACAATTAGCTTCTCAGAGAGGGTTTTCTCAACCTTCAACTGTGCGAATTGAGTTTCCTCCTAACGTGTGTGTGAATGACATATGATCGCGAATGTGGTTAAATCTCCTCTGATGATGTAGATACTGTCGTTAAAAGAGAAAAAAAAAAAAAAAACTTTTCAATGACAAACAAACAGATACTTCTCAAAGGTTTTTTAAACTTTATTTATTATTATTTATTTATTAATTATACTTGTGTGTTTTAAATACAGTCCAGATCACTCACGCCTAATCAGAGACCACTTGATTATATATTTGAAGCACTTCCTCTCTAAGAGCTTCACCCGAAGTTGGCGGTGAGATCCTCTCCTTGTGACTAACAATTTCATTAATTCTTGCATCGTCTCCTTCCAAATCTTCTTGTACATTTGTCGATAGAATTTCACGTTTCGTGAGATAAAAGTTGCACATTCTGTGGAGAGCAAGGACATATCCACTTTCACGAGACACATTATACCCAAGATACTCATACCCGTACCATACCAAACACCAACGACTTCTAGAAATATCTAAATCACTTCCACGGCGAATGAAATTTCTCACGAGTTCATAATGGCACAGAATACCAATACCAGACGGATCTCCAAAAATAACTCTTTCATCGCGCCCCAAAATCATATCCCAGAAAAATGCATCCTGGCATAATAGAGCCTGCAAAATACCATACAAGCACATATAGCAGCGTATATATAAAAGATCATTTAAGCCACTTAATTGAACCAAAAAACAAATGCATAAATTAAATATTATGATTATAGTTAGTCTGTCCAAATACACTTACAAAAATTTAAAATTAACAAATGCATAAATATTATGATTATAATTCTAGAAGTTTCTACACACTACAATGTACTTGAGGCAACTTTTGACCCATATTATCAAGGTAAGCATAACCCATAAATCAATCCCACAATTTTTTTAATTTTTTTTTCAAATTGTTATTTATACATGCAGTTCTGGAAAATGCTTACTACCTTTGCCAACATAATCTTGGCAGCTGGGTTGCCATTATGGGCACACACCCAAATTAGGTCACGTGGGTGATGATGTCTCCCGTAGTCATATTCTACAAAGACATCAGTTGCAGTCAAATGGGCAAACCCGACAACGCTTAAAACACTATCATGGTTCACTAACTGCCTAAACTGTTTGCATCTGCACATAATTTGCAATCAAAAAATAAATCACTAATTACAGCAATCAATCCAATCCAAGTTGCATCGTTAAAAAAAAAAAAAAAAAAACAAATAAGCACTGAATACTTACACTGCAGCAAACCTTGCCAAATGTCCAGCACCATCAGGAGAAGTGACCATCATTATAATAATCATTCTCAAAACATCAACGGGTAATTGTGTCAACTGCATCATCATATTCTTGCTTTATATCTGCAATCACAAGATATATAAAAAACAGCATTAATAAAAACAAGAAATTTGCATTAACTAGAAAACTAAATTTATTCATAATTACAAGTTCATTGAACAACAAATACGTACAAAGAGTTGTCGACAACACAAAACTATGTACGTGTTTATAGAAAACGAAAGTCAAACCTATAAATTGAATATTTATTGAATTTCATTCGATAATAATGAGATAAGCCTTGTAGCAAATGGGAATCATTAATTTACCCGAAGAAAATGTTATCTTCATGGATACAACTAAGATATTGAAACACCTCTGATATCTTTATTTCAATGAAATCAATTTCACACAAAATATAAATGATCCCTTTAAACATTTACCAAACTAAATTCAATCAAGAAGTATATGAAACTAATGGAGAAATGACCAAGCCTTTAATACCCTAATGTCATCAAAGCAGTTAGTTACGATATTTAATTCATATAAGAAAAACATGGATTTCAACCATCAGCAAACTCACTATGCATTGATTTATAGATTGCGTAAATTAGTAACTAGTATGAACTGTTAACTTCTGATTGGTGAAACAAACATTATAGTCATCAACGTTACATTAAGCATGCTAAGAATATCAAAGGGTAATGCAGTCATATGAACCATCTTCTTGCTTTTGGATCAAATAAATCCCTAGGTAAAAGAGATCAATAATAATAATTCATGTGAAATAAAAAAACATAATTAACTAGAAAAAGACTCTGTACTTCTAATTTTAATGAACAGCAAACAGATTTGCATAATACAGCTATCCTACAACACAGAAATAAGTAATAATTTTTTTATTTTTTTTAACAGCAAAGGAAATAAGTAATAATTATTCATGAATTCTCAACATATGCACAGTAACGAAACAACAATTTATCAAGGAAGGCATCTGCTCTGAGTAAAAATTAAAAAAAATAATAATATTCTTTAACATTCAAATAAAAGCAGTTCGGCCCGTAAAGAGAAGGGAAGGAGAATAAAGAGAAATGCAGTAGCATTATTTTAATTTTATCTGTTACATTTACAGTTAAACAACAAATTGGCTCATAACTCAAATTTGCATAAACCCACATAAGCACGAACATTTGGAGCTACTCACAGTAAAAAAAATAAAAAAAATTCAAGACTTGCAATTCGGAAAAAGTAGCGTTTTGTGAAATTTGGGAACAGAATTTTGCATGTAAACTCAACAAGGCCCAAAAAGGAATTGCATATATATGCTATTAAATTTGAAAGATCTAATCAAACCAAAGTGAAAGCGATTATACTTACTTAGTGTTGTGCACCGGAAAACTCAAATGTAACATATCAAACTATCTATATCTATATTCTATATACATATATATAACTATATGCAAGGAGTCATCAATGCCTACGTGGCTCCAATATATATACAATGACGCATCAATGCCTACGTGCCTCGAATCACTTTACAATAAGTCATCAATGCTTCCAATCACATAATGACAACTCAGCAAAAAAAATGAAATTGTGTTTCCATAATGACACCTCAGCAAAAAAAATAAGTCATCAATGCCTACGTGCCTCCAATCACATAATGGCCCCTCAACAAAAATGATATTGTGTTTGCATGCTTTTACTAGATTTACTTACTTAGTGCCGTGTTCCGGAAACTCGCGTAATTCAGAACATTTAGAGCACGTAAAAAGATATGGATACTTAGTGTCGTGTTCTGGAAAACTCCACTAACTCGCACAAAACTCACAAACATGATTGAGTTAGAATTTCAATAATAAATAAGTTATTAGATTCATATCAACATTTTGATGAAATGGATACTACACAGACAATTTCAGGTCTTCAATACTACTAGTGACACACAGAAAAGCTAGTGATACAATGAAACTGACTACACAACCAGAGACGGAGCTTGATTAAAAAGGTAAACTATACACGCCTAGTAATTATTTTAATTACGAGGGGGGGGGGGGGGTGGGGGGGGGGGGGGGGGGGGGTGGGGCTAATATCGCATGTTATCATCTATTGTTTCTAAAAAACTAATTAATTGCTATTAACGACAAAAATTTCTAGAGGCCGGGGCCAGAAACCCCCTTGACATAACAAACCACCTCCATCCTTTGTACACATCAATTTCAGGTCTTCAATACTACCAATGGTGTGAATACATACATGTACTTCATTTATGAAATCAGCAGCTAGGTGTGCTTTTGAGGCATACATTACATATAACTTTGCAATTGGGGATTCATGAAAGTATATTTGCATCTATCTATCCAATTCAAAACAAATTTACCATAACTTAGCCTTTTAGGAATCATTGTTTACCAAAAATAGTTGTATATAATAATTATGAACACGGTTTACGTAAATCTGTAACCACTACAACGTCCATAAGTTAAGAAAGAAATTTTGTTGGTAGACACACACACAATTTGTAGCAACTGAGATTGGAAGATATGATGAACTACTGCAAAGTAAATTTTAATGGTAGTACACACACACACACACAGAATTTGTATTAATGAAGATTGGAACATACAATGAACTTACATTAGTTGTTCAACCAGCAGCTTTAAGTAGACAATGTATCCCATCCCAAGTTTGAGGATCAATCCCCATTTTATTAACTGAAAATATATTATGACACAACACTTGAAATCCCAAAGGTAACAAAATAACAAGAAACATTTGAAATCATATATGAATGTGAATATTATTATTAACTAGTGTAAAACAAGAAAAAAAACTTACAGCATTCAACCACTAAAATTTGGGGTGAAAGAAAAATGAATAATGGCCAATTCATGACACAAGTTGGAACTGGAGAACCAAGAGGCCAAGGATAGTCTTATGGTTTGCCATCGATCTCTTACTGTCGCCGTCGCTCAATCTATTATTATTGCCATCGTAGCTTCCGCCAATGATATTTTCATCTTGTTGTTTAAGTTCAATTTAGGCTACTGATTTTTTGCAGGTTACTTTAATAAATGGGTTTGGTTACAAGTTTAAGGTTGAAATGAAGAAAAAGTTTGCAGGTTGAAACGGTGGTTTGAATTTGAGGAATGAGTTTAATTTTTGATTTAAATTTCTGTCCGGATTAGGCTTATGATTCAATTTCATGGTGAAGATATTAATTTAGTGTTTATAAATTTTTTGATTAACGAAAGAGGTGAAGTGAGAAGGAGGTGAACTGAAAGTGTTTTAACGGACTAAAGTTAAATGTCGTTAGGATTCGGACCACCACGGTGCGTTTGTAAAACCACAAGGACTAGTAGTATAGCTTTCAATAGACAGGGACGACAGATATAGTTCTTGGGTAAATTACAGGGACCAACAGAATAATAATTAACTTTATTATAAAAGAATTATTACATGCATTCGAAAAGATAGTAAAGAAGAAGAAAAAGAGTACGTAATTCATTATTTTTCGAGTTGCACAAAAAATAAAAGGAAGTAATACTAAACCGAGTAGTTATTTGAATATTTTATTTTTCCAAATATTTCAACTCTAAAATTAAGCAAATTGTTACTCCGTACATTGAAATGAAAAGGTATAAAATCAAAGTCTAAACTCAAAAACTCTATGTACACAACAAATTTAACAATTTGGATAGATGTTTAGCTGTTAAAAAAAAAAAAAAAAAAAAATCAAGAATGCTTGATTAGTGAAATTAGATCAAAGTATAAAGCTCATAACCTATTCGAGATAGTCAATCTCTCAAGAAACTAGACTAAGAAACAGAAACTTTGGATAAAACCAAACTGTTTCATTCATACTCATTTTATAGAAATAGACTTGCAATTTATAATAACAAATGCAAGACGTACAATAACAAAACAAGGAAACATGCTCTAACTGCTACTAATTCCACTAAGCTAAAGATTTGGCCGATGCGCGTTCTGCTCATGAGACCAAGTTTGTCGGGCTAACACTTGGTATCCCTTAGGTTGCCCGGAAGGTGCTGAAATCACCTTCTATAAATAGGCTTTTTAAAGTGTACTCGGAGGATTTCGGGAAGTTGCGAAGATGAAGGTTGTCTACTGTATTGAGATTTGCCCTGGGTGCTACGCAACGCTTTACAAAAGCCCATGCCGCACTTCGTATATGAAGCTAGAGAAGATTGAAGAGGCATGTTCTCGTGAAGATGTATGTGTCTGCTTAAGATCTTATAAATCTATAACTTTAGGATTATTATTGTATTTACGATGTAACTAACTTTTTTAACTATAAAATGAAATTTATGTTTTTTGTTTATACATGTCACTTTTTATGAGAAGTTTTGCCTATAAAACTAAAGCAATCAACTCAGTGATAGCACCAAACTAGTTTTTCCATGTAACACCCCCATTGCTTTAAACTTAGAAGGTACTTGCACTTCTAAATTTCTATCAAAGAGGGACAGGTTGTTACATGCCACCTGCTAAAATCTATCAAGAAACTTAAAGTACAAAATTACCCGCTTACTGTGTCATAGCTCCTTAAATGTAACTGCAACTATATATAGTAACCCATCAGTGATGACCATTAGTGTTCCGACAAGTCAAACAACTATTTTCCACCAAGTGAACATACCATACATTACCGGTTTTGTTATTTGTGCTTAATGAAAACACGAAATGTGTTGACATTTAAAATTCTTCAGATCATATGGAAATAAAGTATTTACTCTGGCTCAAAATTTACATGGTATCAGAGGGACTCCTCAACTGCCTACGACTATATGCTACCCCTTTTCCATTCTTATAAGCAGGTTTGACTTGAGCAGCTTTCATTAGGAGAACTCAAATAATATATCACATACTTAAGAAATAAGAATTAGCACAAAACACTAAAGAAATGAAAAGAAATCTATGAACCTGCAAATATGCTTAGGTGCGTGGCTGCTTAGTGCAACGATTTCCAACAAGCTACAGTCGATCAAATTACACAACCTAACACTCGAACCATATCTCATCACAGTGAAACCTCATAAATGCCACCCTTTAGCTCGCCAATATTTCCGTGCATTTTCATCATTACGCATCTTTTTTATCTTTAAAAATAGTTTATAAGCCATCTCTACTTTATTTGAACCTAAGAGTTTGTTATTCAGCTTAGCACAAACAAGTCGACTGGGACAATAGCCTTTCTTCAGACAATCTTCCATCACGGTTGCAGCATTTTCAAGTTGACCATTGTTGCAAAGCCCATTGATGATGTACTCATAAACTTCAACATCAGATTGATAACCACTTTGTTCCATTTCATTCCATATGTTCATAAGCATGCCACATTTACCAAATCTTGAAAGCCTCATAAGCAATATCTTGTAAGCAGTTATCGATACTATACACTTAACGTCTTTTGCTTTCTTATAAATCATCATAGCAGCATGTGGTGGGCCATAACTACATAAGGTTTCAATAACTGAAGTCACCATCCCTGTAGTTGGCATGATCCCCCGGACTATCATTTTATCAAACATTTCAATCGCATCTGCTACCCTTTGAACTTTAAGAAAACCAAAGATAATCGTCACATAAGTATCCATGTGCGGTTTACAATTGCTACTCAACATATCATCATAGTATTTCAAACATCCATCAATATCACCAATCGAGATAAAGTTAAAGATCATTGCATTGTAAATACCAACATCTAACACACATATTTTTCGTTCTCTTAACGTCTCAAACATCTTAACCGCGTCATCAATTTTACCACATCTACCTAATCCTTCAAGTAAGTAGCTAAAAGTCAAACTATCAGGATCAAATCCATCTTCCACCATTTCCTTCATAAGCCTCTCGATTTCATTAACCCTGCCAAATTTAGACCACCCGCGAATGACTATATTATACGTCTCACCATCAAACCTCACCTTCTCTTTCATTCTACTTAAAATCGAATTCGCAGTCGACACACGAGAACGTTGACAAAGACAACGAAGCATAACTTTCAACGACTCTAAATCACATCTCATCCCAAACTCTTCCAAGTTCCAAAACATACTTACAGCTTTTGATATTCGCTTAGCCTTAATATAACTATCCATAAATATAAACAAAGTTTCATAATTTGGCTCCAACCCTTTCCTCCTCATCTCACTTACCACACTCATCATAAAATCAAAAAACTTCCGTCTCCCTAACGCTCGAAGAACTACGTTATAACTATCAACATCCTCAAATACCTTCCCATGCTCAACGGCCCACTGGAAAAGTGTAACCATATGTCTACCATCTAAGCTCCCTCTATTCAACACTTTAGCAACTAACTCGCAACTTACATCAATATCAACCACAGCCGCAGTTAACGCGCGTTTGAGCGCAGTTTTTCCGTTCAATTTCTGAATAAAAATCCCTCTCAACCTATCTTCCGGTGACAACAGCATATCATCATTTTGATTCAATTGAGTTACTTCTGACCTAGGGTTTGTAACTGAATCTGTATTCTGATGACGAATTGGTAACAAAATAGATAACTGATCTAACACGTGTTGTTCGTTACTGTTTATATTGCAATTATAGGTTTCGTTAGGGTTTTGGTTATGTGAGTGAAATAGGTTAAATGATTGTGTTGGAAATAGGGAGTATGAAATTGTAGATTGAAGGATTTGAGAAGTGTACCTGATTTTATTGAATTTAGTAACGAACATGATTGTCGTTTCTATTTACTTTTAACGGAATTCTGTTGAAGCTGCCGTTGTTCACCGGGCTCCGGCAAGGCGGCAAAAACGTTGTGATTTATAATTTACACTTGGAGCCCGATTTTCTTGTGTTTGTTGCAGTTTTGGCCCTAAGACCATTTGTAAGTGGTGCCGGTTTATTTAACCCACACCATCCTCCCATTCAGAACCTGCAAAACAATCCTTAAATTGATTTTCGTGTCACAAACTAGTCCCTCCCACTAACTGACACTAACAGTCTTTTAAGTATGTTGCACTAACTAGTCCCTCCCACTATATATTTTTAAGACAAAATTACACGAGGAGTCCATTAACAAAGTTCGTTAAATTCCTTCATCCGCTTCACTTAATGTGAAAAGTACATTGTTTACCAGAATTCAAATATTGATTACTACATATGTACAGTTCACAGAACAAAAAAAAACAATAAATTGATTGATATATATATATATATATATATATATATATATATATATATATATATATATATATATATATATTTCCAATTACAATTTCTTCACGATTTTGCAACATTTTATAGTACCGGAAAACTCAAGAAACTTGCAATCAACAACATCCAATATTTGTGTTTCTGTCATCAAACTGAACCCAAATGACTCAACTCACGTATTAACCATTTCAAGTAGGCAGAGCAAGTCTCTCTACTCCTAACTCGCCCGATTTCTTTCCAACTTCATCCATCAAAATTTGATACGATCCCAATCTTCAAATAAACGACAATGGATCATATATGTATCGGATAGTGTCACATTCAGATTCACATTCATTAAATTTTTATTTATTCATATTCGTATCCATCTAATTTCAATTTATTTATTCATTTGCAATATATTGAATTAACAAGTTAATGGAAATCTGGTGAATATTCAATATTCAATAAAATAGAAATATATTTATAATATAATTTGAAATCAAGCCATAAAAGTATTGTGATAAAAAATCAATATGATATGCCATAAGAAAATTCAAACATCAAGAATGTCACATTATCGTCGCCAATGGATTGAAATTTGTTACAATTACAATTAAATATATATTTTAATAAATGTAAATGTGTATTTTTTATGCTTGGTTAGCTTCACGTATTTTGATCGTAATCTATCGTTGATTGTGACTTAACTATAAGACTGAAAGTATAATTTGGCTCTAAGTGATTGATGTATCATTTTCATTGTTTTAAATCACCGATAAAACATTATTAATAATATACATATTTGAGGAATATAAAATAAGTGATTTTATGAATATCGTGAAATATATATTCGATAACATTTTGATAGTTTATGGTATAATAAGTATATGGACATGTTTGTAGATATTTTGTGTATGTATATAAGTATTTATGGTGATAATTGATATAAGACTTTTCTTGTTCAGGTTATACAAGATGACGAGTATGTTCACGACCAAACCAGATTAATATTCAATTTGAATCATCATATATACCATTAAGTAGGTAGATCGGACTGACATTAGCAACCTAAAAAAATATTATATAATTTATTTTTTAACAAATTTTTTCTACGTCAGTGTCATGTGTCAGCCTGTGTGACTTAGTGACACGTGTCAATATGTGCCTACGTGTCAGTCTGTATAGCAACAGATTGAACTTACATATTAGTCTGTGTGCCAGTAAGTGCATACATATCAGTCCGCGTGGCACAAAACGAGCCACATAGGCCGACATGTGGCATTGACTATACCACATGAAAATATATTTAAAAAGAATATTTTTATTAAAAAAATAATAAATGATCATATCATTAACAAACAAGTTCAAACTGCAAATTACATGTTAAATTGTAAATTATATAAATGTTCACATGTGAACGAGAAACAATATATTTGATTATATAGGTAAATATATTATATTCATTCTCACTCTTCATCAACATTAATATATAATTCAATCTACCGTTCAATATATATATATATATATATATATATATATATATATATATATATATATATATATATATATATATATATATATATATATATATATATATATATATATATATATACTTCAATCTACTCAGATGTGAAAAACTTCATAAATTAAAAGTTCTCGCAGTTTTGTACCCTATTTTATTCTCGTTTGATCTTTTGACTATATATATATATATATTTAATCAAGAGGGAAACACTTTTTTGGGGTGAAGTAATTTTTTTTTCGTTTTTTTCGTTTTTTTTTTAGGCATCAAGATCACATGAAAATATAAACATTTAAAAAAGACACTTGGTGATAAATGTTATTATTTTGGACATATCCTTTCTTTTTTCAAAATCACTTTTTCTTGCTTTTTTTTTTACAGCGATTGGGATCACCCGAGGGGGACTAAACCACCCGTTGCGATCATCTCCCGTTTCGACTATGCCGATGCAGTGATAATAACTCCTCCTCCATCTCTGCCCGGGAGGAAACCTTGAAACCGATCCAAGGGCACGGCCAAGTAAAACCCCCCTCCCTTTTACCCCCCCCCCCCCCCTCCCCCCCCCCCCCCCCAAAAAAAACGATATAGGAAATGTGTCATGGGTGGATACTTCATGACAGTGATGAAATTGTGTTTTTAATATGTAGCCAACGAGGGTCGAACTCCTGACCTCCTCTAAAGGAGGCAGGCCACCAACCGCTAGACCACATCAAAACTTCCACTTTTTCTTGCTTTATAAATATTTATAGCATTATTCATCTCGGTGAAAGCCTTGTACAACAAAATTATCAAGCTAAGCAATAACGAATTCATGTTAACATTATTTCCATCACACCATAATGGTTTTTCATGCTAAAACACCTATCATTTGAATTCATAATAAAGTTCATAAACTGCAGCATCAATTCGTATTGAATATTCATAAAGATCCAATTGATTATACAGAAATCCTAAAAATCTTTAATTATCTATTGAAATCGATACCTGGTACTTTTCGATGATAGGTGTGTAATGCCCCGTTCATATGAATAATATAAACGTTTCATATTAATTGGTTTCTTTGCGAAGTTTTGACCTCTATATGAGACGTTTTTCAAATCTTGCATTTGTTTAAAAACAACCATAACCTTTATTATATGAATAAAGGTTTAATGACATAAATTTAGATTGTCGATCAAAGACAATCTCCTCAAAGTACATAATTTTTACATACACCATTACATAAAAGTAGACAATATATTACAAACACAAATTCCGAATGCAAGTTTAATTATTATGAAAAGCATGCCGACTCCAAATCTTGACCTTAGGCTAACATGCAACAGCGGAAGCGTTTAATAATCACATGAGAATAAACATACTTAAAAACGTCAACAAAAATGTTGGTGAGTCATAGGTTTATTCCTATATAATAATTCATAATAATAATAGACCACAAGATTTCATTTAAATATAGCGTACACAAATCATGTGTATAAAAATCATTCATATGATAAACATCTGCTAACCGACCTTAACAACATGCATATAGAATATTTCCCAGTATACAGCGCGCAGCTAATATACAAAAATTCGAATTACTAAAGCATACTATTTTCCAGTATGAGGGGAGTTAGTGCCCGTAGATCTACCTTTAGGATTCGCGTCAATTAGTGGCCATTATACAGGCCCTATACCATTTTCCAACATGAGGGGTGTATAATAAACGCTAATTCTTAGGTTACCAGAAAAAGGGGAAATATCCGGTGTAATCAATCGATCATAGAATGTAGTTCAAGTACTTGTGTCTATTTCGAAAAAACATTTATAAAACAGCATGTATTCTCGTCTAAAAAATAATTAGATAGTAAAAATGGGACTATAACTCATGTAGTGACCCGAACTTTTCCATGTTTATATATATATAATGAAATTGATATATTTACATGATTAAATGTTTTCAACATGTTAAGCAATCAAACTTGTTAAGACTTGATTATTTGAAATGAGTTTCATGTAGACAATTGACCACCCAAGTTGACCGGCGATTCACGAACGTTAAAACTTGTAAAAACTATATGGTGATATATATATGGACATATATATAGTTAACATGATATTATGATAAGAAAGTATCTCACTAGGTATATTAACAATGCGTTATATACATAAAATGAGACTATTGGATTAAGAAACTCGAAACGATATATATAACGATTATCGTTATGACAACGTCTTACTAAGTACATATGTATCATATTAAGATATTTTTACACTATATTTAACATGATAAAATGATAATTATTTATATCATTAAGTATGTTAACAATGAACTACATATGTAAAACAAAACTACTAACTTAAAGATTTCAAAACGAGACATATATGTAACGATTATCGTCGTAACGACACTTTAATTTATATATATCATATTAAGATATATTCATACATCATAATATCATGATAATGTAATAATTTAACATTTATTTAGATATAATAAACAATGGGTTAACAATATTTAATGAGATCGTTAACTTAAAAGTTTCAAAACAACACTTACATGTAACGACTAACGATGACTTAACGACTCAGTTAAAAGGCATATACATGTAGTATTTTAAGATGTATTCATACACTTTTGAAAGACTTCAAGACACATATCAAAGTACTTCTACTTAACAAAAATGCTTACGATTACGTCCTCGTTCATTTTCATCAACAATTCTACTCGTATGCACCCGTATTCGTACTCGTACAATATCCAGCTTCTAAATGTATTTACTATTGGTATATACACTTCAATGATCAGCTCTTAGCAGCCCTTGATGAGTCAACAAACATGTGAAACCAACCATTAGACAACTAGCATGACTTATGAGCAAGAAAATAAAACAAGAACTCCTTTTAACCCAACTCACCACTCACCACTCATCATTCACTCCATTTCACTTCCAATTCTCTTTCTAATTCTCTCTCAACACACACACACACACACACACACTCTTATGAACGAATTTTTTCAGTAACTAATCATCGTCTTCATCAAAAATTACTTCAAGAATCAAGCTATAATCATCTTAGGAAGAACACTTTAAGAACACTTCGAAAATTCTTTCAAGTTTACTAGTTTAATTCCAAGCTTCCTAATCCATTCCAAGTAATCATCTAAGTTCAAGAAACGTTTGTTATTTACAGTAGGTTATCTTTCTTATTCAAGGTAATATTCATATTCAAACTTTGATTCGATTTCTATAACTATAAACTATCTTAATTCGAGTAAAAATCTTAATTGAACTTGTTTTTGTGTCATGATCCTACTTCAAGAACTTTCAAGCCATCCAAGATCCTTTGAAGCTAGATCATTTCTTGTCACTTCCAGTAGGTTTACCTACTAAACTTGAGGTAGTAATGATATTCATAACATCATTCGATTCATATATATAGAACTATCTTATTCGAAGGTTTAAACTCGTAATCACTAGAACATAGTTTAGTTAATTCTAAACTTGTTCGCAAACAAAAGTTAATCCTTCTAACTTGAATTTTAAAATCAACTAGACATATGTTCTATATCTATATGATATGCTAACTTAATGATTTAAAACCTGAAAACACGGAAAATACCGTAAAACCGGACATACGCCGTCGTAGTAACACCGCGGGCTGTTTTGGGTTAGTTAATTAAAAATTATGATAAACTTTGATTTAAAAGTTGTTCTTCTGAGACAATAATTTTTCTTATGAACATGAAACTATATCCAAAAATCTTGGTTAAACTCAAAGTGGAAGTATGTTTTTCAAAATGGTCATCAAGACGTCGTTCTTTCAACTGAAATGACTACCTCTTATAATATTGACTTGTAACCTATATTTTCGACTATAAACTTATATTTTTTCTGTTTAGATTCATAAACTTAAGTTAAATATGAAACCATAGCAACTTGAATCACTTAAAACGGATTTAAAACGAAGAAGTTATGGGTAAAACAAGATTGGAAAATTTTGCTTGTTATAGCTACGTGAAAATTGTAACAAATCTATATTAATCATATCCTAGCTAACTTATATTGTATTATACATGTATCCTAACATATATTATGTAATCTTGGGATACCATAGACACGAATACAATGTTTTGACATATTATATCGACCCATCTATATATATATATATATTTCGGAACAACCATAGACACTCTATATGCAGTAATGCTGGAGTTAGCTATACAGGGTTGAGGTTGATTCCAAAATAATATATATACTTTAAGTTGTGATCTATCCTGAGACTTGTACACACTAGGTCGTGGATTGATTCGAGATATTATATATTGATTTATTTCTGTACATCTAACTGTGGACAACTAGTTGTAGGTTACTAACGAGGACTGTTGACTTAATAAACTCAAATCATTAAAACGTAATAAAAATGTTGTAAATATATTTTGATCATACTTTGATATATATGTACATATTTGTTTTAGGTTCATGAATCAACCCGTGGCCAAGTCTTACTTCTCGACGAAGTAAAAATCTGTGAAAGTGAGTTATGAAATGTCCCGTTCTTATTGATTAAAAACGTTCCATATTAATTGATTTCGTTGCGAGGTTTTGACCTCTATATGAGACGTTTTTCAAAGACTGCATTCATTTTTAAAACAAACCATAACCTTTATGTCATAAATAAAGGTTTAAAAAGCTTTACGTAGATTATCAAATAATGATAATCTAAAATATCCTGTTTACACACGACCATTACATAATGGTTTACAATACAAATATGTTACAACAAAATAAGTTTCTTGAATGCAGTTTTTACACAATATCATACAAGCATGGACTCCAAATCTCGTCCTTATTTAAGTATGCGACAGCGGAAGCTCTTAATAATCACCTGAGAATAAACATGCTTAAAACGTCAACAAAAATGTTGGTGAGTTATAGGTTTAACCTATATATGTATATATCAAATCATAATAATAGACCACAAGATTTCATATTTCAATACACATCCCATACATAGAGATAAAAATCATTCATATGGTGAACACCTGGTAACCGACAATAACAAGATGCATATATAAGAATATCCCCATCATTCCGGGACACCCTTCGGATATGATATAAATTTCGAAGTACTAAAGCATCCGGTACTTTGGATGGGGTTTGTTAGGCCCAATAGATCTATCTTTAGGATTCGCGTCAATTAGGGTGTCTGTTCCCTAATTCTTAGATTACCAGACTTAATAAAAAGGGGCATATTCGATTTCGATAATTCAACCATAGAATGTAGTTTCACGTACTTGTGTCTATTTTGTAAATCATTTATAAAACCTGCATGTATTCTCATCCCAAAAATATTAGATTTTAAAAGTGGGACTATAACTCACTTTCACAGATTTTTACTTCGTCGGGAAGTAAGACTTGGCCACTGGTTGATTCACGAACCTATAACAATATATACATATATATCAAAGTATGTTCAAAATATATTTACAACACTTTTAATATATTTTGATGTTTTAAGTTTATTAAGTCAGCTGTCCTCGTTAGTAACCTACAACTAGTTGTCCACAGTTAGGTGTACAGAAATAAATCGATAAATATTATCTTGAATCAATCCACGACCCAGTGTATACGTATCTCAGTATTGATCACAACTCAAACTATATATATTTTGGAATCAACCTCAACCCTGTATAGCTAACTCCAACATTCACATATAGAGTGTCTATGGTTGTTCCGAAATATATATAGATGTGTCGACATGATAGGTCGAAACATTGTATACGTGTCTATGGTATCTCAAGATTACATAATATATAATACAAGTTGATTAAGTTATGGTTGGAATAGATTTGTTACCAATTTTCACGTAGCTAAAATGAGAAAAATTATCCAATCTTGTTTTACCCATAACTTCTTCATTTTAAATCCGTTTTGAGTGAATCAAATTGCTATGGTTTCATATTGAACTCTATTTTATGAATCTAAACCAAAAAAGTATAGGTTTCTAGTCGGAAAAATAAGTTACAAGTCGTTTTTGTAAAGGTAGTCATTTCAGTCGAAAGAACGACGTCTAGATGACCATTTTAGAAAACATACTTCCACTTTGAGTTTAACCATAATTTTTGGATATAGTTTCATGTTCATAATAAAAATAATTTTCTCAGAATAACAACTTTTAAATCAAAGTTTATCATAGTTTTTAATTAACTAACCCAAAACAGCCCGCGGTGTTACTACGACGGCGTAAATCCGGTTTTACGGTGTTTTTCGTGTTTCCAGGTTTTAAATCATTAAGTTAGCATATCATATAGATATAGAACATGTGTTTAGTTGATTTTAAAAGTCAAGTTAGAAGGATTAACTTTTGTTTGCGAACAAGTTTAGAATTAACTAAACTATGTTCTAGTGATTACAAGTTTAAACCTTCGAATAAGATAGCTTTATATGTATGAATCGAATGATGTTATGAACATCATTACTACCTTAAGTTCCTTGGATGAACCTACTGGAAAAGAGAAAAATGGATCTAGCTTCAATGGATCCTTGGATGGCTCAAAGTTCTTGAAGCAAAATCATGACACGAAAACAAGTTCAAGTAAGATCATCACTTGAAATAAGATTGTTATAGTTATAGAAATTGAACCAAAGTTTGAATATGATTATTACCTTGTATTAGAATGATAACCTACTGTAAGAAACAAAGATTTCTTGAGGTTGGATGATCACCTTACAAGATTGGAAGTGAGCTAGCAAACTTGAAAGTATTCTTGATTTTATGAAACTAGAACTTTTGGAATTTATGAAGAACACTTAGAACTTGAAGATAGAACTTGAGAGAGTTCAATTAGATGAAGAAAATTGAAGAATGAAAGTGTTTGTAGGTGTTTTTGGTCGTTGGTGTATGGATTAGATATAAAGGATATGTAATTTTGTTTTCATGTAAATAAGTCATGAATGATTACTCATATTTTTGTAATCTTATGAGATATTTCATGCTAGTTGCCAAATGATGGTTCCCACATGTGTTAGGTGACTCACATGGGCTGCTAAGAGCTGATCATTGGAGTGTATATACCAATAGTACATACATCTAAAAGCTGTGTATTGTACGAGTACGAATACGGGTGCATACGAGTAGAATTGTTGATGAAACTGAACGAGAATGTAATTGTAAGCATTTTTGTTAAGTAGAAGTATTTTGATAAGTGTATTGAAGTCTTTCAAAAGTGTATAAATACATATTAAAACACTACATGTATATACATTTTAACTGAGTCGTTAAGTCATCGTTAGTCGTTACATGTAAGTGTTGTTTTGAAACCTTTAGGTTAACGATCTTGTTAAATGTTGTTAACCCAATGTTTATAATATAAAATGAGATTTTAAATTATTATATTATCATGATATTATCATGTATGAATATCTCTTAATATGATATATATACATTAAATGTCTTTACAACGATAATCGTTACATATATGTCTCGTTTAAAAATCATTAAGTTAGTAGTCTTGTTTTTACATATGTAGTTCATTGTTAATATACTTTATGATATGTTTTCTTATCATAGTATCATGTTAACTATATATATATATATATATCCATATATATGTCATCATATAGTTTTTACAAGTTTTAACGTTCGTGAATCACCGATCAACTTGGGTGGTCAATTGTCTATATGAAACATATTTCAATTAATCAAGTCTTAACAAGTTTGATTGCTTAACATGTTGGAAACATTTAATCATGTAAATATCAATCTCAATTAATATATATAAACATGGAAAAGTTCGGGTCACTACAGTACCTACTCGTTAAATAAATTTCGTCCCGAAATTTTAAGCTGTTGAAGGTGTTGACGAATCTTCTGGAAATAGATGCGGGTATTTCTTCTTCATCTGATCTTCACGCTCCCAGGTGAACTCGGGTCCTCTATGAGCATTCCATCGAACCTTAACAATTGGTATCTTGTTTTGCTTAAGTCTTTTAACCTCACGATCCATTATTTCGACGGGTTCTTCGATGAATTGAAGTTTTTCGTTGATTTGGATTTCATCTAACGGAATAGTGAGATCTTCTTTGGCAAAACATTTCTTTAAATTCGAGACGTGGAAAGTGTTATGTACAGTCGCGAGTTGTTGAGGTAACTCTAGTCGGTAAGCTACTGGTCCGACACGATCAATAATCTTGAATGGTCCAATATACCTTGGATTTAATTTCCCTCGTTTACCAAATCGAACAACGCCTTTCCAAGGTGCAACTTTAAGCATGACCATCTCTCCAATTTCAAATTCTATATCTTTTCTTTTAATGTCAGCGTAGCTCTTTTGTCGACTTTGGGCGGTTTTCAACCGTTGTTGAATTTGGATGATCTTCTCGGTAGTTTCTTGTATAATCTCCGGACCCGTAATCTGTCTATCCCCCACCTCACTCCAACAAATCGGAGACCTGCACTTTCTACCATAAAGTGCTTCAAACGGCGCCATCTCAATGCTTGAATGGTAGCTGTTGTTGTAGGAAAATTCTGCTAACGGTAGATGTCGATCCCAACTGTTTCCGAAATCAATAACACATGCTCGTAGCATGTCTTCAAGCGTTTGTATCGTCCTTTCGCTCTGCCCATCAGTTTGTGGATGATAGGCAGTACTCATGTCTAGACGAGTTCCTAATGCTTGCTGTAATGTCTGCCAGAATCTTGAAATAAATCTGCCATCCCTATCAGAGATAATAGAGATTGGTATTCCATGTCTGGAGACGACTTCCTTCAAATACAGTCGTGCTAACTTCTCCATCTTGTCATTTTCTCTTATTGGTAGGAAGTGTGCTGATTTGGTGAGACGATCAACTATTACCCAAATAGTATCAAAACCACTTGCAGTCCTTGGCAATTTAGTGATGAAATCCATGGTAATGTTTTCCCATTTCCATTCCGGGATTTCGGGTTGTTGAAGTAGACCTGATGGTTTCTGATGCTCAGCTTTGACCTTAGAACACGTCAAACATTCTCCTACGTATTTAGCAACATCGGCTTTCATACCCGGCCACCAAAAATGTTTCTTGAGATCTTTGTACATCTTCCCCGTTCCAGGATGTATTGAGTATCTGGTTTTATGAGCTTCTCTAAGTACCATTTCTCTCATATTTCCAAATTTTGGTACCCAAATCCTTTCAGCCCTATACCGGGTTCCGTCTTCCCGAATATTAAGATGCTTCTCCGATCCTTTGGGTATTTCATCCTTTAAATTTCCCTCTTTTAAAACTCCTTGTTGCGCCTTCTTTATTTGAGTAGTAATGTTATTATGAATCATTATATTCATAGATTTTACTCGAATGGGTTCTCTGTCCTTCCTGCTCAAGGAATCGGCTACCACATTTGCCTTCCCCGGGTGGTAACGAATCTCAAAATCGTAATCATTCAATAATTCAATCCACCTACGCTGCCTCATATTCAGTTGTTTCTGATTAAATATGTGTTGAAGACTTTTGTGGTCGGTATATATAATACTTTTGACCCCATATAAGTAGTGCCTCCAAGTCTTTAATGCAAAAACAACCGCGCCTAATTCCAAATCATGCGTCGTATAATTTTGTTCGTGAATCTTCAATTGTCTAGACGCATAAGCAATCACCTTCGTTCGTTGCATTAATACACAACCGAGACCTTGCTTTGATGCGTCACAATAAATCACAAAATCATCATTCCCTTCAGGCAATGACAATATAGGTGCCGTAGTTAGCTTTTTCTTCAATAACTGAAACGCTTTCTCTTGTTCATCATTCCATTCAAATTTCTTCCCTTTATGCGTTAATGCAGTCAAGGGTTTTGCTATTCTGGAAAAGTCTTGGATGAACCTTCTGTAGTAACCAGCTAGTCCTAAAAACTGGCGTATGTGTTTCGGAGTTTTCGGGGTTTCCCACTTTTCAACAGTTTCTATCTTTGCCGGATCCACCTTAATACCTTCTTTGTTCACTATGTGACCGAGGAATTGAACTTCTTCCAACCAAAATGCACACTTTGAAAACTTAGCGTACAATTCTTCCTTCCTCAATACTTCTAACACCTTTCTCAAATGTTCACCGTGTTCTTGGTCATTCTTTGAGTAAATAAGTATGTCATCAATGAAAACAATGACAAACTTGTCAAGGTATGGTCCACACACTCGGTTCATAAGGTCCATGAACACAGCTGGTGCATTAGTTAAACCAAACGGCATGACCATAAACTCGTAATGACCGTAACGTGTTCTGAAAGCAGTCTTTGGAATATCATCTTCTTTCACCCGCATTTGATGATACCCGGAACGTAAGTCAATCTTTGAATAAACAGACGAGCCTTGTAGTTGATCAAATAAGTCGTCGATTCTCGGTAGTGGGTAGCGGTTCTTGATGGTAAGTTTGTTCAACTCTCGGTAGTCGATACACAACCTGAATGTACCATCTTTCTTCTTGACAAACAAAACAGGAGCTCCCCACGGTGATGTGCTTGGTCGAATGAAACCACGCTCTAAAAGTTCTTGTAATTGGCTTTGCAGTTCTTTCATCTCGCTGGGTGCGAGTCTGTAAGGAGCACGAGCTATTGGTGCAGCTCCTGGTACAAGATCTATTTGAAATTCAACGGATCGATGTGGGGGTAATCCCGGTAATTCTTTCGGAAATACATCGGGAAATTCTTTTGCAATGGGAACATCATTGATGCTCTTTTCTTCAGTTTGTACTTTCTCGACGTGTGCTAGAACAGCATAGCAACCTTTTCTTATTAGTTTTTGTGCCTTCAAATTACTAATAAGATGTAGCTTCGTGTTGCCCTTTTCTCCGTACACCATTAAGGGTTTTCCTTTTTCTCGTATAATGCGAATTGCATTTTTGTAACAAACGATCTCCGCTTTCACTTCTTTCAACCAGTCCATACCGATTATCACATCAAAACTCCCTAACTCTACTGGTATCAAATCAATCTTAAATGTTTCGCTAACCAGTTTAATTTCTCGATTCCGACATATATTATCTGCTGAAATTAATTTACCATTTGCTAATTCGAGTAAAAATTTACTATCCAAAGGCGTCAATGGACAACTTAATTTAGCACAAAAATCTCTACTCATATAGCTTCTATCCGCACCCGAATCAAATAAAACGTAAGCAGATTTATTGTCAATAAGAAACGTACCCGTAACAAGCTCCGGGTCTTCCTGTGCCTCTACCGCATTAATATTGAAAACTCTTCCACGGCCTTGTCCATTCGTGTTCTCCTGGTTCGGGCAATTTCTAATAATGTGGCCTGGTTTTCCACATTTATAACAAACTACATTGGCATAACTTGCTCCGACACTACTTGCTCCGCCATTACTCGTTCCGACACCATTTGTTCCTTTCGTTCTATTAACCCCTGGTCCGTAGACCTCACACTTCGCCGCGCTATGACCATTTCTTTTACATTTGTTGCAAAATTTGGTGCAGAACCCCGAGTGATTCTTTTCACACCTTTGGCATAGTTGCTTCTAATTGTTGTTGTTGTTGCGGTTATTATTGTTGTTGGGATGATTGTTGTAGTTGCTGTTGTTGTTGTTGTTGTTGTTGTTGGGCCGTTTGTTGTAGTTGCGATTGATGTTGCGATTGTTGGGATAATTGTTGCGATTATTGTTGTAATTGCTGTTGTTGTTGTATTGGTGATTCTTATCACCGTTTTCCTCCCACTTTCTTTTGACTTGCTTCACATTGGCCTCTTCAGCAGTCTGTTCTTTAATTCTTTCTTCAATCTGGTTCACTAGTTTGTGAGCCATTCTACATGCCTGTTGTATGGAGGCGGGCTCGTGTGAACTTATATCTTCTTGGATTCTTTCCGGTAATCCTTTCACAAACGCGTCGATCTTCTCTTCCTCATCTTCGAATGCTCCCGGACACAATAGGCACAATTCTATGAATCGTCTTTCGTACGTGGTAATATCAAATCCTTGGGTTCGTAACCCTCTAAGTTCTGTCTTGAGCTTATTGACCTCGGTTCTGGGACGGTACTTCTCGTTCATCAAGTGCTTGAATGCTGACCACGGTAGTGCGTACGCATCATCTTGTCCCACTTGCTCTAGATAGGTATTCCACCATGTTAACGCAGAACCTGTGAAGGTATGCGTAGCGTACTTCACTTTGTCCTCTTCAGTACACTTACTTATGGCAAACACCGATTCAACCTTCTCGGTCCACCGTTTCAATCCGATCGGTCCTTCGGTTCCATCAAATTCCAAAGGTTTGCAGGCAGTGAATTCTTTGTAGGTGCATCCTACACGATTTCCTGTACTGCTAGATCCAAGGTTATTGTTGGTATGTAGCGCAGCCTGTACTGCGGCTATGTTTGAAGCTAGAAAAGTACGGAATTCCTCTTCATTCATATTCACGGTGTGTCGAGTAGTCGGTGCCATTTCCTTCAAAATAGTTAAATGGAACAAGTTAATCATACAGAATATTAAGAGTAGTTAATAGTATTTCGTAGCATAATATGAACTCATTTATAAAAGCTTTTTCTTCATATTAGCGTTTTATAAGTTTAAATTCGGGTAGTACCTACCCGTTAAGTTCATACTTAGTAGCTAATATACAATTCAACTTCTACAATTCTATATGAAAAACTAATTATAATAATATTTCGCGTTCAAACTTTTATACAATATTTTACAAACTTACAATACCGCTTATTTTACATAAAGCATGAAATATAGCACACAATAACTTTGATACAAGATAGTTGTGAAGACAATTCTAGCTAGTACACAAGTCGTTCGGCAAAGGCAATAAAGACACGTAATTCATACGTCCAGAAACAAGTCATGCATTCTGGTTTTACTATGACTACTTCCCATCCTTGGTCTTGTGCAACATAACCGTTATGGCCGTTGATAAGACAGCGTGTTGTAACGTCATCAAAGGGACGAGGGTTACGTAATGTCCAACAGTCCCGTAATAATCTAAAAACCTCATTTCTTACCCCAATTACCGACTCCGTCACTTGTGGAAACGTTTTGTTTAATAGTTGTAGCCCAATGTTCTTGTTCTCACTTTGGTGAGAAGCGAACATTACTAATCCGTAAGCATAACATGCTTCTTTATGTTGCATGTTAGCCGCTTTTTCTAAATCTCGAAGTCCAATATTCGGATATATTGAGTCAAAATAATTTCTTAACCCATTGCGTAAAATAGCATTTGGGTTCCCCGCAATATATGCGTCAAAGTAAACACATCGTAACTTATGGATTTCCCAATGTGATATCCCCCATCTTTCGAACGAAAGCCTTTTATAAACCAAGGCATTCTTGGAACGTTCTTCGAATGTCTTACAAACTGATCTCGCCTTAAATAGTTGTGCCGAAGAATTCTGACCGACTCTAGACAAGATTTCATCAATCATGTCTCTGGGTAGGTCTCTTAAAATATTGGGTTGTCTATCCATTTTGTGTTTTTATACTGTAAAATAGACAAGAGTTAGATTCATAAAAAAAAATACTTAATAATACAAGCAATTTTTACATATATCATAAAGCATAAGCACACTATATTACATATATTACACCACACGAATACAGCTATCTTATTCCGACTGACTTGTTTCTTCTTCTTCGGTTTTGGTTCGTTTTGCCAAGTTTCTAGGGATATATGATGTTCCCCTAATACGAGCCGTCGTGATCCACATTGGTTTAGAAAAACCCGGTGGTTTAGAGGTTCCCGGGTCATTGTTACAACTTAAGGACTTCGGGGGTTGACGATACATATAAAGTTCATCGGGGTTGGAATTAGATTTCTCTATTTTTATGCCCTTTCCCTTATTATTTTCTTTTGCCTTTTTAAATTCAGTTGGGGTAATTTCTATAACATCATCGGAATTCTCGTTGGAATCCGATTCATCGGAGAATTGGTAATCCTCCCAATATTTTGCTTCCTTGGCGGAAACACCATTGACCATAATTAACCTTGGTCGGTTGGTTGAGGATTTTCTTTTACTTAACCGTTTTACTATTTCCCCCACCGGTTCTATTTCTTCATCTGGTTCCGATTCTTCTTCCGGTTCCGATTCTTCTTCCGGTTCCGACTCTTCTTCCGGTTCCTCTTCGGGAACTTGTGAATCAGTCCACAAATCATTCCAATTTACATTTGACTCTTCATTATTATTAGGTGAGTCAATGGGACTTGTTCTAGAGGTAGACATCTATCACATAATATCAAACACGTTAAGAGATTAATATATCACATAATATTCATATGTTAAAAATATATAGTTTCCAACAAAAATGTTAAGCAATCATTTTTAAAGAAAACACGGTCGAAGTCCAGACTCACTAATGCATCCTAACAAACTCGATAAGACACACTAATGCAAATTTTCTGGTTCTCTAAGACCAACGCTCGGATACCAACTGAAATGTCCCGTTCTTATTGATTAAAAACGTTCCATATTAATTGATTTCGTTGCGAGGTTTTGACCTCTATATGAGACGTTTTTCAAAGACTGCATTCATTTTTAAAACAAACCATAACCTTTATGTCATAAATAAAGGTTTAAAAAGCTTTACGTAGATTATCAAATAATGATAATCTAAAATATCCTGTTTACACACGACCATTACATAATGGTTTACAATACAAATATGTTACAACAAAATAAGTTTCTTGAATGCAGTTTTTACACAATATCATACAAGCATGGACTCCAAATCTCGTCCTTATTTAAGTATGCGACAGCGGAAGCTCTTAATAATCACCTGAGAATAAACATGCTTAAAACGTCAACAAAAATGTTGGTGAGTTATAGGTTTAACCTATATATGTATATATCAAATCATAATAATAGACCACAAGATTTCATATTTCAATACACATCCCATACATAGAGATAAAAATCATTCATATGGTGAACACCTGGTAACCGACAATAACAAGATGCATATATAAGAATATCCCCATCATTCCGGGACACCCTTCGGATATGATATAAATTTCGAAGTACTAAAGCATCCGGTACTTTGGATGGGGTTTGTTAGGCCCAATAGATCTATCTTTAGGATTCGCGTCAATTAGGGTGTCTGTTCCCTAATTCTTAGATTACCAGACTTAATAAAAAGGGGCATATTCGATTTCGATAATTCAACCATAGAATGTAGTTTCACGTACTTGTGTCTATTTTGTAAATCATTTATAAAACCTGCATGTATTCTCATCCCAAAAATATTAGATTTTAAAAGTGGGACTATAACTCACTTTCACAGATTTTTACTTCGTCGGGAAGTAAGACTTGGCCACTGGTTGATTCACGAACCTATAACAATATATACATATATATCAAAGTATGTTCAAAATATATTTACAACACTTTTAATATATTTTGATGTTTTAAGTTTATTAAGTCAGCTGTCCTCGTTAGTAACCTACAACTAGTTGTCCACAGTTAGGTGTACAGAAATAAATCGATAAATATTATCTTGAATCAATCCACGACCCAGTGTATACGTATCTCAGTATTGATCACAACTCAAACTATATATATTTTGGAATCAACCTCAACCCTGTATAGCTAACTCCAACATTCACATATAGAGTGTCTATGGTTGTTCCGAAATATATATAGATGTGTCGACATGATAGGTCGAAACATTGTATACGTGTCTATGGTATCTCAAGATTACATAATATATAATACAAGTTGATTAAGTTATGGTTGGAATAGATTTGTTACCAATTTTCACGTAGCTAAAATGAGAAAAATTATCCAATCTTGTTTTACCCATAACTTCTTCATTTTAAATCCGTTTTGAGTGAATCAAATTGCTATGGTTTCATATTGAACTCTATTTTATGAATCTAAACCAAAAAAGTATAGGTTTCTAGTCGGAAAAATAAGTTACAAGTCGTTTTTGTAAAGGTAGTCATTTCAGTCGAAAGAACGACGTCTAGATGACCATTTTAGAAAACATACTTCCACTTTGAGTTTAACCATAATTTTTGGATATAGTTTCATGTTCATAATAAAAATAATTTTCTCAGAATAACAACTTTTAAATCAAAGTTTATCATAGTTTTTAATTAACTAACCCAAAACAGCCCGCGGTGTTACTACGACGGCGTAAATCCGGTTTTACGGTGTTTTTCGTGTTTCCAGGTTTTAAATCATTAAGTTAGCATATCATATAGATATAGAACATGTGTTTAGTTGATTTTAAAAGTCAAGTTAGAAGGATTAACTTTTGTTTGCGAACAAGTTTAGAATTAACTAAACTATGTTCTAGTGATTACAAGTTTAAACCTTCGAATAAGATAGCTTTATATGTATGAATCGAATGATGTTATGAACATCATTACTACCTTAAGTTCCTTGGATGAACCTACTGGAAAAGAGAAAAATGGATCTAGCTTCAATGGATCCTTGGATGGCTCAAAGTTCTTGAAGCAAAATCATGACACGAAAACAAGTTCAAGTAAGATCATCACTTGAAATAAGATTGTTATAGTTATAGAAATTGAACCAAAGTTTGAATATGATTATTACCTTGTATTAGAATGATAACCTACTGTAAGAAACAAAGATTTCTTGAGGTTGGATGATCACCTTACAAGATTGGAAGTGAGCTAGCAAACTTGAAAGTATTCTTGATTTTATGAAACTAGAACTTTTGGAATTTATGAAGAACACTTAGAACTTGAAGATAGAACTTGAGAGAGTTCAATTAGATGAAGAAAATTGAAGAATGAAAGTGTTTGTAGGTGTTTTTGGTCGTTGGTGTATGGATTAGATATAAAGGATATGTAATTTTGTTTTCATGTAAATAAGTCATGAATGATTACTCATATTTTTGTAATCTTATGAGATATTTCATGCTAGTTGCCAAATGATGGTTCCCACATGTGTTAGGTGACTCACATGGGCTGCTAAGAGCTGATCATTGGAGTGTATATACCAATAGTACATACATCTAAAAGCTGTGTATTGTACGAGTACGAATACGGGTGCATACGAGTAGAATTGTTGATGAAACTGAACGAGAATGTAATTGTAAGCATTTTTGTTAAGTAGAAGTATTTTGATAAGTGTATTGAAGTCTTTCAAAAGTGTATAAATACATATTAAAACACTACATGTATATACATTTTAACTGAGTCGTTAAGTCATCGTTAGTCGTTACATGTAAGTGTTGTTTTGAAACCTTTAGGTTAACGATCTTGTTAAATGTTGTTAACCCAATGTTTATAATATAAAATGAGATAAACACAAACCAATTAAATCCATTTATTAGTAAATGAACAATTTTTCTTGTGAATGACGAACAAAAATTAAAGCTAACTTGCCTACCTCTCGAGAATAAACTTCCCCTCCTTGTACTTTTGACATTTCTCATGTGCAGACTCCTGAAATTAACAATATTCATTATGTATTTAGAATCATGTCTATGTATTTACCTCCATCCCAAGCACAAGACCACATTTGACTTTTCAGGTTCATGATTAATAAATAAAAACAAACTATCACTACTAGAAAAAACTCAATAACAATGTAGTGCGTACGTAATAGTAACAAAATAGGACCATGTCTGATGAAGACAACATAATTCGGCAAGTGTCAATATTGATAGCTAAAAAGTGCCATGTATGACTTTCCAAAATTGAAGTGAATTCTATAAAAACAGTAAGTTTTTCATGGTGCCTATAATTTACGTAATCGACCCTTGTTAAAAGCCAGAAGTAACAAAAGTTTTTGAGAGTGAATGTGAAGAACGATTAAAAGTAATAACTCACATATTTCCAACCGACAATAGATCCACATCCAACACAGAATATGTCAACAACAGTATGCAATCCAGTTATCATCATCCGTTCTTCTTTATCTCCAACAGTCACATTCACACTGGAAGGAAACACATTAACATTGAAGTGACAAGCAACTTAATAAAAAACTTTTAGCTACAAAATGAAAAACTAAAACATGAACACTTACACCTTGTCGAAGAGATAAGCTCTTCCATGTCGACAGTGGAAAGCCTATCAATAATTAAATCAAACACAGATATGTATGTTAATCCGAATGATAAAACATAAAGGATAATCAATTAAAGGCACAAAAAGCCACAACTGACACAAAATATGTGTCAAAATGGGTGGGCAAGGGAACATGACAAGATGGGTACAATATAAAAAATTAACTTTGTAACAACTTTTGTTCCATATAAAAATCCCACTTCTCTTTTTATGTAAGGTGATTCAATTCAATAAATTAATAGTATATAATCCCCGCATTAAAAGATGGATTACCACGATGAATATTTACCTTTGGGTAATCACAAATTTAATTGACACATTTCCAACTAGACGTGGCAATTTCTGCCCAAAATCAGTAAAGGAGTTCCTACTGACCCCTTGGGTGCAAAAGTTTGGGTAACATGTATACTCGTATAGTGATATTGATATCAATAAAATGCCTAAAGAGAAAACAAACTCCATGTATGCAAATGTTAATTATGGTGTAATGTAATTATGTAAACCATATATATTTTGACAGAAGTAAATCATTATAAAGTTTCCAATTAAAGAAAAAAAGAGGCTAACACATATTGTCTACAACTGCATATTTAAAACCTTTAAAAGTGATCTTTGTCGCTACTTGTCCCAAAAACATGGGGCTAAATATTAGAAAATGAATCAGAGTTTACCCAAAATTATTATATTGTATGTGTTTCAATCATACGTATCAAACCTCTAATTATTGCTAGTGTACGAATCCAGTGACTTGTTCATTATTTTACCAGTAAATTAATTAAACGTGATGGCCAAATAAGTTGCCACATCATCAGCCATGATGAGATACCTTATATACATAATGTCTTTTGTATCTTGTTATCTACTACATGGTAATACTGATACAGAATGTTCAGTATAACAAAAACAGATGAGTGTGTTTTCGGATAAAACAACAGTTGTATCCTTTTAAACGTAAAACGAACCCACATTTCTATAATGATCGACCCTTTACCCTTATTAAACTAAGGATAAATATAAAAAGGGACTATATTAGTATTGTGGAACCCTAAAACATTTTCATAGTCATTTGGTTTGATCATATCATCATATAGGCATACATAATAAAGCAGAAAAATATGTATAATGTATTGTAAGTATAAGTAATATATGTATATGTATAGAATATACTACTAATACCTTAGAGATGATGTCATCAGAGAGGCCCAAATGAGTATTACAATGCTTGCAACTGTATATACTTCCTTCCAAACTTATCACAAACAATCGCCCCATTTCTTCTTTATTATTATTGCATTCACCAAATTAAACACAAAAATCTATCCGTCAGTAACAAAACAAACGATTATAAAAAACGATCGATTGATCGATTATATTATGAAAAATTAAACAAAAAATAAGAAATGCGACCGATAAAATCAATACTACGTACCTTTGTTGGTTTACAAAAGCAGAAAGAATAAGAACAAATTGTTATAACAGAGAAATGCAAATGGCACAAGATCAATGCCAAATATTATTATACCATTCCAAATTCGATTTCCTTTTTGGTACGGATTTCGGTTTTTTATATTTAGTCCTTCATCTTTTGTAACATTTTCACTCTCTGTAGTGTATTATAGAGAATTATTAAGACAAAGTTTCACTAATAGTCCCTGTGGTTTGTATCAGAAATCACTTATGATCCCTGTACTTTTTCATCATTGGTGGCCCCTGTAGTTTGCACCTTAATCATCTGTGATCCCTACCCCTAACATCCGTTAACTATTTACGTTGATATTAGGCATGTGATGTGAAAGGCATGTGAGGACAAAAACATCTTTTTATTCCAAATCTTTCATTCACCTTTTTCACTTTCACCAACTTTCTTTCTTCTCTTCTTCGATAACCTTTTTCTTTTTCATCATTAATCAATACTGATGAATGGAAACATCTCCATTAAACCATCGTCACCTCACCTACAATAATACAAATTATTTAACTAAATTGATAAAGGTTGCTGATTGTTCATCCATCACCACCACTGTTGCTCCGTCTTTGTATCACCACCGTCGTTCTTCCATCACCACCACTGATACTCCGCCGCCGCTAAAAAGTCACCGGAGTAATAAAGGTTACTGATCTTTAAGTCATAAGTCCAGGGCCGGTTGCGAGAATTCGAGTGCCCTGATCGAGAAGAAAAAAAGGCCCTCTGAAATCAGAATTTTTCGGTTTTGAACTGGTTTTTCCCGACTTTAATTTTTTCCGAGATTTGATTTTTACGCGTTAGAAATTTAGCGGACAATTGCAATATAATTGGGACAGAATGAGTAATTAGTAGTAATATTATTTGCTCATATCAAACTTTCTGGTTGACATTGTGTTATGGTAGTCATGTTTACAAACTTTAGAAGAAATGTAAAAGACTAGTTGTCTCATAGAACACTGAGTTAATTCCATTTATATTGTTTTGTTGTATATTAAAAATTTTAAATGGTGCAATTGCTTAGTCCACTCCACGTATTTGGTTAATGTTACTCGCATGTTTATCGATCAATCCATTTTATGGGTTGAAAATTTTAAATGGTGCAATTGCTTAGTCCACTCCATTTTATGGGTTGAAAATATCTAACAAAAGTTTATAAGTATAAATGCATAATTAAACGATATGTTAAAATTAAGCTAAAAAAATTTCTTCTGTATCCCACATCGTTGGGCTTCTAAATAACAATACCCTATAAATTTAGAAGGCGCGATTTAAAAAAAGAAAAAGAAAATCTTGGATTGATTACTTGGGCTTATTTCGTGTTACTGATCCATCGAATCATTTTTATGTATATATAGGGTCTAACTTATTATATGGTGTTATGACTAGTTTATAGTATGATTTGATTATACTATTGATTGAGATAGTATATCAAGAATCAGCACTAGATGAAGCATATTGACAAATACTTTAAAATATGAGTTGTTCATATACATTATAAACGATTCACAATAGTTGATTACATCGCGAGGTATTTGACCTCTATATGATACATTTTACAAATATTGCATTCGTTTTTAAAAGACAAACTTTCTTTACAACGAAAGTTGACAGCATGCACACCATTTCATAATACATCCAACTATAATTTGGCTTAATAATAATCTTGATGAACTCAATGACTCGAATGCAACTTCTTTCAAAATATGCCATGAATGACTTCAAGTAATATCCTTAAAATGAGCTAATGTACAGCGGAAGATTTCTTTAATACCTGAGAATAAACATGCTTTAAAGTGCCAACCAAAAGGTTGGTGAGTTCATAGGTTTATCATAACAATCATTTCAATATATTAATAGACCACAAGATTTCCGTTTATAAATATATGTACACTCGCAAGTGTATAAAAGTATTCTATAAGTTGTAGGCACCCGGTAACAAGCCTTAACTTTCATGTTTTACCCTCTGAAAGTACACCAATCAGGTGTGTTATATAAACCTCGAAGTACTAAAGCATCCCATAGTCAGGATGGGGTTTGTCAGGCCCAATAGATCTATCTTTAGGATTCGCGCCTACCGTACATAGACAAGTAGTTTAATGTTACCAAGCTAAGGGTATATTTCTGGTTTAAACCCACGTAGAATTAGTTTTAGTACTTGTGCCTATTTCGTAAAACATTTATAAAAACAGCGCATGTATTCTCAGTCCCAAAAATATATATAAAAGGGAGCAAATGAAACTCACCATACTGTATTTCGTAGTAAAAATACATATAACGTCATTAAACAAGTGCAAGGTTGGCCTCAGATTCACGAACCTAAATTAATTATATATAATTATGTGTTGGTCAATATTTGTCTAACAAATTAGGTCAAGTCATAGTGTACCACAATCCTAATGCTCGAGACTAATATGCAAAAGTCAACAAAAGTAAATTTGACTCAAAATAATTTCCAAAAATCTATACATGATTAATATATAGTTTAAATATCGTCGTTTTATATTTTTAAATATTTTTAAAAGATTTATTAGAGTAATAATATAATTTATTTATTAATAAATAAAATTTTATATTAAATTTATGTAATAAAATATACTTTTATATATATATTAAGTAATAAAATTTATAGGGTTCATTTAATATCATAAAGATAATATGATAGGTATTATTAAAGTAAGTTATTACACGTAGTAAAATATGTTTGTATCACATATTTATTTGATAAAATAATATCTATAATGATAGTAAGTAAAAGTTGTATTATTTTGTAATAATAATTATTATTATAAAAATATCAATATTTATAATTACTAAGATGACATTATGATAAAACGATAATTCTAATTATGATAACTTTAATATTTACGATAATTTTTAATATTATCTTTAAAATAATAATTCTATTTAAAATAATAATAATAATGATATTTTATAGTAACAATGACATTTCTATTAAAATGATAATTTTTGTTAAAATGATAGTTTTAATACTAACGATACTTTTAATAATAATAGTAATGATAAAAATAATAAGAACGATAATTTTATCTAAATCAATATCTTATAATATTTTAATTTCATCATGATACTCTTACTCATTATTTCCTAATCGTTTCGTTTAATAGCTTTTAATCGTCTTTTATATCGTGTTCATAATAATGATAATAATAGTAATCAAAATAATTAGGTGTTACAAATATTTGTTAGACAAAATTACGTTGTTGATCCCTAAACTTTTTATGAAAATACATAGGTGACGTATATCTTTATTTTTGACTTAGTTAACTTCTCAAAAAATCCACCTGTTACAGGGTTGACCCTGGAATTGACGCCCGTCAATTATATCCCGTTAAATTTGAACATGCGACTCGCACGTGAGGGCATGTTTGTCCAGTTCCCCTTTTTTTTTTTTTTTTTTTTTCCTTTTAACTGATTTTCTAACACTTTTTAACACCCAATTGTCTTCGTTCCTAAAACAAAAAACCCTAAATTTTCACGAATGACGAAATCGATTAAATACAAATTGAAATCCGAAATGGTTGAATGTTGGTGTGGTCGTAGCGCTGTCACTCGTACATCATGACGCTATCGTTTGTACATACAAAAATCAAGGTCGTTCATACCGTATAACTGCATCATGTCCATCCCCGTTCGAATCGAATTAGTTAAATCGAGCGACATTGATCGATCAATGTTGGGTGATATGAATCAAGGCTTTACAAAAGTTTTAAGAAGAAGATGAGAGAGTGAACGTGATATGAACTGAGAATGATAGTTTAAATGGAACAAAACAAAAAAAAGAAAAAGAAATGGGCAAATATGCCCTCACGTGCGACCTCACAAGCGAGTCACGTGTTCAAACTTGAAGGGATATAGCTAACGGGCCTCAGCTCTAGGGCCAACCGTGTAACAATTGAATAATTAGAGGTCAACTATATCAAAAATAAAGATAAAGGTCACCGATTTCATACGAAGTTTAGGGACCAATGACGTAATTTTGTCGAGACAGATAATTAAAGTTGTCACATTGGTTTTGCATACTTGTCCTAATTATACTTTCGGGGCGATGTACCAAAGGTAACTGCTAGAGCCCATATCAAGACAACCAATTTAAATGTCATTTTGCACTTCGATGGTGTTACCATGTATCCTTATAGCACTCATTAACTTTTCCCTTCATATATATATATATATATATATATATATATATATATATATATATATATATATATATATATAAAATAATAAAAAATAAAAATAAAAAACGTTCGTTGTTTGAGTGGTATCCGAGGAGGCGGTCTGTTTGTCCTCTCCGTGTAGGCGCATGTTTGAATCTTAGGGCCGAGAACTAATTGATAACAATTAGCTTCTCAGAGAGGGTTTTCTCAACCTTCAACTGTGCGAATTGAGTTTCCTCCTAACGTGTGTGTGAATGACATATGATCGCGAATGTGGTTAAATCTCCTCTGATGATGTAGATACTGTCGTTAAAAGAGAAAAAAAAAAAAAAAACTTTTCAATGACAAACAAACAGATACTTCTCAAAGGTTTTTTAAACTTTATTTATTATTATTTATTTATTAATTATACTTGTGTGTTTTAAATACAGTCCAGATCACTCACGCCTAATCAGAGACCACTTGATTATATATTTGAAGCACTTCCTCTCTAAGAGCTTCACCCGAAGTTGGCGGTGAGATCCTCTCCTTGTGACTAACAATTTCATTAATTCTTGCATCGTCTCCTTCCAAATCTTCTTGTACATTTGTCGATAGAATTTCACGTTTCGTGAGATAAAAGTTGCACATTCTGTGGAGAGCAAGGACATATCCACTTTCACGAGACACATTATACCCAAGATACTCATACCCGTACCATACCAAACACCAACGACTTCTAGAAATATCTAAATCACTTCCACGGCGAATGAAATTTCTCACGAGTTCATAATGGCACAGAATACCAATACCAGACGGATCTCCAAAAATAACTCTTTCATCGCGCCCCAAAATCATATCCCAGAAAAATGCATCCTGGCATAATAGAGCCTGCAAAATACCATACAAGCACATATAGCAGCGTATATATAAAAGATCATTTAAGCCACTTAATTGAACCAAAAAACAAATGCATAAATTAAATATTATGATTATAGTTAGTCTGTCCAAATACACTTACAAAAATTTAAAATTAACAAATGCATAAATATTATGATTATAATTCTAGAAGTTTCTACACACTACAATGTACTTGAGGCAACTTTTGACCCATATTATCAAGGTAAGCATAACCCATAAATCAATCCCACAATTTTTTTAATTTTTTTTTCAAATTGTTATTTATACATGCAGTTCTGGAAAATGCTTACTACCTTTGCCAACATAATCTTGGCAGCTGGGTTGCCATTATGGGCACACACCCAAATTAGGTCACGTGGGTGATGATGTCTCCCGTAGTCATATTCTACAAAGACATCAGTTGCAGTCAAATGGGCAAACCCGACAACGCTTAAAACACTATCATGGTTCACTAACTGCCTAAACTGTTTGCATCTGCACATAATTTGCAATCAAAAAATAAATCACTAATTACAGCAATCAATCCAATCCAAGTTGCATCGTTAAAAAAAAAAAAAAAAAAACAAATAAGCACTGAATACTTACACTGCAGCAAACCTTGCCAAATGTCCAGCACCATCAGGAGAAGTGACCATCATTATAATAATCATTCTCAAAACATCAACGGGTAATTGTGTCAACTGCATCATCATATTCTTGCTTTATATCTGCAATCACAAGATATATAAAAAACAGCATTAATAAAAACAAGAAATTTGCATTAACTAGAAAACTAAATTTATTCATAATTACAAGTTCATTGAACAACAAATACGTACAAAGAGTTGTCGACAACACAAAACTATGTACGTGTTTATAGAAAACGAAAGTCAAACCTATAAATTGAATATTTATTGAATTTCATTCGATAATAATGAGATAAGCCTTGTAGCAAATGGGAATCATTAATTTACCCGAAGAAAATGTTATCTTCATGGATACAACTAAGATATTGAAACACCTCTGATATCTTTATTTCAATGAAATCAATTTCACACAAAATATAAATGATCCCTTTAAACATTTACCAAACTAAATTCAATCAAGAAGTATATGAAACTAATGGAGAAATGACCAAGCCTTTAATACCCTAATGTCATCAAAGCAGTTAGTTACGATATTTAATTCATATAAGAAAAACATGGATTTCAACCATCAGCAAACTCACTATGCATTGATTTATAGATTGCGTAAATTAGTAACTAGTATGAACTGTTAACTTCTGATTGGTGAAACAAACATTATAGTCATCAACGTTACATTAAGCATGCTAAGAATATCAAAGGGTAATGCAGTCATATGAACCATCTTCTTGCTTTTGGATCAAATAAATCCCTAGGTAAAAGAGATCAATAATAATAATTCATGTGAAATAAAAAAACATAATTAACTAGAAAAAGACTCTGTACTTCTAATTTTAATGAACAGCAAACAGATTTGCATAATACAGCTATCCTACAACACAGAAATAAGTAATAATTTTTTTATTTTTTTTAACAGCAAAGGAAATAAGTAATAATTATTCATGAATTCTCAACATATGCACAGTAACGAAACAACAATTTATCAAGGAAGGCATCTGCTCTGAGTAAAAATTAAAAAAAATAATAATATTCTTTAACATTCAAATAAAAGCAGTTCGGCCCGTAAAGAGAAGGGAAGGAGAATAAAGAGAAATGCAGTAGCATTATTTTAATTTTATCTGTTACATTTACAGTTAAACAACAAATTGGCTCATAACTCAAATTTGCATAAACCCACATAAGCACGAACATTTGGAGCTACTCACAGTAAAAAAAATAAAAAAAATTCAAGACTTGCAATTCGGAAAAAGTAGCGTTTTGTGAAATTTGGGAACAGAATTTTGCATGTAAACTCAACAAGGCCCAAAAAGGAATTGCATATATATGCTATTAAATTTGAAAGATCTAATCAAACCAAAGTGAAAGCGATTATACTTACTTAGTGTTGTGCACCGGAAAACTCAAATGTAACATATCAAACTATCTATATCTATATTCTATATACATATATATAACTATATGCAAGGAGTCATCAATGCCTACGTGGCTCCAATATATATACAATGACGCATCAATGCCTACGTGCCTCGAATCACTTTACAATAAGTCATCAATGCTTCCAATCACATAATGACAACTCAGCAAAAAAAATGAAATTGTGTTTCCATAATGACACCTCAGCAAAAAAAATAAGTCATCAATGCCTACGTGCCTCCAATCACATAATGGCCCCTCAACAAAAATGATATTGTGTTTGCATGCTTTTACTAGATTTACTTACTTAGTGCCGTGTTCCGGAAACTCGCGTAATTCAGAACATTTAGAGCACGTAAAAAGATATGGATACTTAGTGTCGTGTTCTGGAAAACTCCACTAACTCGCACAAAACTCACAAACATGATTGAGTTAGAATTTCAATAATAAATAAGTTATTAGATTCATATCAACATTTTGATGAAATGGATACTACACAGACAATTTCAGGTCTTCAATACTACTAGTGACACACAGAAAAGCTAGTGATACAATGAAACTGACTACACAACCAGAGACGGAGCTTGATTAAAAAGGTAAACTATACACGCCTAGTAATTATTTTAATTACGAGGGGGGGGGGGGGGTGGGGGGGGGGGGGGGGGGGGTGGGGCTAATATCGCATGTTATCATCTATTGTTTCTAAAAAACTAATTAATTGCTATTAACGACAAAAATTTCTAGAGGCCGGGGCCAGAAACCCCCTTGACATAACAAACCACCTCCATCCTTTGTACACATCAATTTCAGGTCTTCAATACTACCAATGGTGTGAATACATACATGTACTTCATTTATGAAATCAGCAGCTAGGTGTGCTTTTGAGGCATACATTACATATAACTTTGCAATTGGGGATTCATGAAAGTATATTTGCATCTATCTATCCAATTCAAAACAAATTTACCATAACTTAGCCTTTTAGGAATCATTGTTTACCAAAAATAGTTGTATATAATAATTATGAACACGGTTTACGTAAATCTGTAACCACTACAACGTCCATAAGTTAAGAAAGAAATTTTGTTGGTAGACACACACACAATTTGTAGCAACTGAGATTGGAAGATATGATGAACTACTGCAAAGTAAATTTTAATGGTAGTACACACACACACACACAGAATTTGTATTAATGAAGATTGGAACATACAATGAACTTACATTAGTTGTTCAACCAGCAGCTTTAAGTAGACAATGTATCCCATCCCAAGTTTGAGGATCAATCCCCATTTTATTAACTGAAAATATATTATGACACAACACTTGAAATCCCAAAGGTAACAAAATAACAAGAAACATTTGAAATCATATATGAATGTGAATATTATTATTAACTAGTGTAAAACAAGAAAAAAAACTTACAGCATTCAACCACTAAAATTTGGGGTGAAAGAAAAATGAATAATGGCCAATTCATGACACAAGTTGGAACTGGAGAACCAAGAGGCCAAGGATAGTCTTATGGTTTGCCATCGATCTCTTACTGTCGCCGTCGCTCAATCTATTATTATTGCCATCGTAGCTTCCGCCAATGATATTTTCATCTTGTTGTTTAAGTTCAATTTAGGCTACTGATTTTTTGCAGGTTACTTTAATAAATGGGTTTGGTTACAAGTTTAAGGTTGAAATGAAGAAAAAGTTTGCAGGTTGAAACGGTGGTTTGAATTTGAGGAATGAGTTTAATTTTTGATTTAAATTTCTGTCCGGATTAGGCTTATGATTCAATTTCATGGTGAAGATATTAATTTAGTGTTTATAAATTTTTTGATTAACGAAAGAGGTGAAGTGAGAAGGAGGTGAACTGAAAGTGTTTTAACGGACTAAAGTTAAATGTCGTTAGGATTCGGACCACCACGGTGCGTTTGTAAAACCACAAGGACTAGTAGTATAGCTTTCAATAGACAGGGACGACAGATATAGTTCTTGGGTAAATTACAGGGACCAACAGAATAATAATTAACTTTATTATAAAAGAATTATTACATGCATTCGAAAAGATAGTAAAGAAGAAGAAAAAGAGTACGTAATTCATTATTTTTCGAGTTGCACAAAAAATAAAAGGAAGTAATACTAAACCGAGTAGTTATTTGAATATTTTATTTTTCCAAATATTTCAACTCTAAAATTAAGCAAATTGTTACTCCGTACATTGAAATGAAAAGGTATAAAATCAAAGTCTAAACTCAAAAACTCTATGTACACAACAAATTTAACAATTTGGATAGATGTTTAGCTGTTAAAAAAAAAAAAAAAAAAAAATCAAGAATGCTTGATTAGTGAAATTAGATCAAAGTATAAAGCTCATAACCTATTCGAGATAGTCAATCTCTCAAGAAACTAGACTAAGAAACAGAAACTTTGGATAAAACCAAACTGTTTCATTCATACTCATTTTATAGAAATAGACTTGCAATTTATAATAACAAATGCAAGACGTACAATAACAAAACAAGGAAACATGCTCTAACTGCTACTAATTCCACTAAGCTAAAGATTTGGCCGATGCGCGTTCTGCTCATGAGACCAAGTTTGTCGGGCTAACACTTGGTATCCCTTAGGTTGCCCGGAAGGTGCTGAAATCACCTTCTATAAATAGGCTTTTTAAAGTGTACTCGGAGGATTTCGGGAAGTTGCGAAGATGAAGGTTGTCTACTGTATTGAGATTTGCCCTGGGTGCTACGCAACGCTTTACAAAAGCCCATGCCGCACTTCGTATATGAAGCTAGAGAAGATTGAAGAGGCATGTTCTCGTGAAGATGTATGTGTCTGCTTAAGATCTTATAAATCTATAACTTTAGGATTATTATTGTATTTACGATGTAACTAACTTTTTTAACTATAAAATGAAATTTATGTTTTTTGTTTATACATGTCACTTTTTATGAGAAGTTTTGCCTATAAAACTAAAGCAATCAACTCAGTGATAGCACCAAACTAGTTTTTCCATGTAACACCCCCATTGCTTTAAACTTAGAAGGTACTTGCACTTCTAAATTTCTATCAAAGAGGGACAGGTTGTTACATGCCACCTGCTAAAATCTATCAAGAAACTTAAAGTACAAAATTACCCGCTTACTGTGTCATAGCTCCTTAAATGTAACTGCAACTATATATAGTAACCCATCAGTGATGACCATTAGTGTTCCGACAAGTCAAACAACTATTTTCCACCAAGTGAACATACCATACATTACCGGTTTTGTTATTTGTGCTTAATGAAAACACGAAATGTGTTGACATTTAAAATTCTTCAGATCATATGGAAATAAAGTATTTACTCTGGCTCAAAATTTACATGGTATCAGAGGGACTCCTCAACTGCCTACGACTATATGCTACCCCTTTTCCATTCTTATAAGCAGGTTTGACTTGAGCAGCTTTCATTAGGAGAACTCAAATAATATATCACATACTTAAGAAATAAGAATTAGCACAAAACACTAAAGAAATGAAAAGAAATCTATGAACCTGCAAATATGCTTAGGTGCGTGGCTGCTTAGTGCAACGATTTCCAACAAGCTACAGTCGATCAAATTACACAACCTAACACTCGAACCATATCTCATCACAGTGAAACCTCATAAATGCCACCCTTTAGCTCGCCAATATTTCCGTGCATTTTCATCATTACGCATCTTTTTTATCTTTAAAAATAGTTTATAAGCCATCTCTACTTTATTTGAACCTAAGAGTTTGTTATTCAGCTTAGCACAAACAAGTCGACTGGGACAATAGCCTTTCTTCAGACAATCTTCCATCACGGTTGCAGCATTTTCAAGTTGACCATTGTTGCAAAGCCCATTGATGATGTACTCATAAACTTCAACATCAGATTGATAACCACTTTGTTCCATTTCATTCCATATGTTCATAAGCATGCCACATTTACCAAATCTTGAAAGCCTCATAAGCAATATCTTGTAAGCAGTTATCGATACTATACACTTAACGTCTTTTGCTTTCTTATAAATCATCATAGCAGCATGTGGTGGGCCATAACTACATAAGGTTTCAATAACTGAAGTCACCATCCCTGTAGTTGGCATGATCCCCCGGACTATCATTTTATCAAACATTTCAATCGCATCTGCTACCCTTTGAACTTTAAGAAAACCAAAGATAATCGTCACATAAGTATCCATGTGCGGTTTACAATTGCTACTCAACATATCATCATAGTATTTCAAACATCCATCAATATCACCAATCGAGATAAAGTTAAAGATCATTGCATTGTAAATACCAACATCTAACACACATATTTTTCGTTCTCTTAACGTCTCAAACATCTTAACCGCGTCATCAATTTTACCACATCTACCTAATCCTTCAAGTAAGTAGCTAAAAGTCAAACTATCAGGATCAAATCCATCTTCCACCATTTCCTTCATAAGCCTCTCGATTTCATTAACCCTGCCAAATTTAGACCACCCGCGAATGACTATATTATACGTCTCACCATCAAACCTCACCTTCTCTTTCATTCTACTTAAAATCGAATTCGCAGTCGACACACGAGAACGTTGACAAAGACAACGAAGCATAACTTTCAACGACTCTAAATCACATCTCATCCCAAACTCTTCCAAGTTCCAAAACATACTTACAGCTTTTGATATTCGCTTAGCCTTAATATAACTATCCATAAATATAAACAAAGTTTCATAATTTGGCTCCAACCCTTTCCTCCTCATCTCACTTACCACACTCATCATAAAATCAAAAAACTTCCGTCTCCCTAACGCTCGAAGAACTACGTTATAACTATCAACATCCTCAAATACCTTCCCATGCTCAACGGCCCACTGGAAAAGTGTAACCATATGTCTACCATCTAAGCTCCCTCTATTCAACACTTTAGCAACTAACTCGCAACTTACATCAATATCAACCACAGCCGCAGTTAACGCGCGTTTGAGCGCAGTTTTTCCGTTCAATTTCTGAATAAAAATCCCTCTCAACCTATCTTCCGGTGACAACAGCATATCATCATTTTGATTCAATTGAGTTACTTCTGACCTAGGGTTTGTAACTGAATCTGTATTCTGATGACGAATTGGTAACAAAATAGATAACTGATCTAACACGTGTTGTTCGTTACTGTTTATATTGCAATTATAGGTTTCGTTAGGGTTTTGGTTATGTGAGTGAAATAGGTTAAATGATTGTGTTGGAAATAGGGAGTATGAAATTGTAGATTGAAGGATTTGAGAAGTGTACCTGATTTTATTGAATTTAGTAACGAACATGATTGTCGTTTCTATTTACTTTTAACGGAATTCTGTTGAAGCTGCCGTTGTTCACCGGGCTCCGGCAAGGCGGCAAAAACGTTGTGATTTATAATTTACACTTGGAGCCCGATTTTCTTGTGTTTGTTGCAGTTTTGGCCCTAAGACCATTTGTAAGTGGTGCCGGTTTATTTAACCCACACCATCCTCCCATTCAGAACCTGCAAAACAATCCTTAAATTGATTTTCGTGTCACAAACTAGTCCCTCCCACTAACTGACACTAACAGTCTTTTAAGTATGTTGCACTAACTAGTCCCTCCCACTATATATTTTTAAGACAAAATTACACGAGGAGTCCATTAACAAAGTTCGTTAAATTCCTTCATCCGCTTCACTTAATGTGAAAAGTACATTGTTTACCAGAATTCAAATATTGATTACTACATATGTACAGTTCACAGAACAAAAAAAAACAATAAATTGATTGATATATATATATATATATATATATATATATATATATATATATATATATATATATATATATATTTCCAATTACAATTTCTTCACGATTTTGCAACATTTTATAGTACCGGAAAACTCAAGAAACTTGCAATCAACAACATCCAATATTTGTGTTTCTGTCATCAAACTGAACCCAAATGACTCAACTCACGTATTAACCATTTCAAGTAGGCAGAGCAAGTCTCTCTACTCCTAACTCGCCCGATTTCTTTCCAACTTCATCCATCAAAATTTGATACGATCCCAATCTTCAAATAAACGACAATGGATCATATATGTATCGGATAGTGTCACATTCAGATTCACATTCATTAAATTTTTATTTATTCATATTCGTATCCATCTAATTTCAATTTATTTATTCATTTGCAATATATTGAATTAACAAGTTAATGGAAATCTGGTGAATATTCAATATTCAATAAAATAGAAATATATTTATAATATAATTTGAAATCAAGCCATAAAAGTATTGTGATAAAAAATCAATATGATATGCCATAAGAAAATTCAAACATCAAGAATGTCACATTATCGTCGCCAATGGATTGAAATTTGTTACAATTACAATTAAATATATATTTTAATAAATGTAAATGTGTATTTTTTATGCTTGGTTAGCTTCACGTATTTTGATCGTAATCTATCGTTGATTGTGACTTAACTATAAGACTGAAAGTATAATTTGGCTCTAAGTGATTGATGTATCATTTTCATTGTTTTAAATCACCGATAAAACATTATTAATAATATACATATTTGAGGAATATAAAATAAGTGATTTTATGAATATCGTGAAATATATATTCGATAACATTTTGATAGTTTATGGTATAATAAGTATATGGACATGTTTGTAGATATTTTGTGTATGTATATAAGTATTTATGGTGATAATTGATATAAGACTTTTCTTGTTCAGGTTATACAAGATGACGAGTATGTTCACGACCAAACCAGATTAATATTCAATTTGAATCATCATATATACCATTAAGTAGGTAGATCGGACTGACATTAGCAACCTAAAAAAATATTATATAATTTATTTTTTAACAAATTTTTTCTACGTCAGTGTCATGTGTCAGCCTGTGTGACTTAGTGACACGTGTCAATATGTGCCTACGTGTCAGTCTGTATAGCAACAGATTGAACTTACATATTAGTCTGTGTGCCAGTAAGTGCATACATATCAGTCCGCGTGGCACAAAACGAGCCACATAGGCCGACATGTGGCATTGACTATACCACATGAAAATATATTTAAAAAGAATATTTTTATTAAAAAAATAATAAATGATCATATCATTAACAAACAAGTTCAAACTGCAAATTACATGTTAAATTGTAAATTATATAAATGTTCACATGTGAACGAGAAACAATATATTTGATTATATAGGTAAATATATTATATTCATTCTCACTCTTCATCAACATTAATATATAATTCAATCTACCGTTCAATATATATATATATATATATATATATATATATATATATATATATATATATATATATATATATATATATATATATATATATATATATATATATATATATATATACTTCAATCTACTCAGATGTGAAAAACTTCATAAATTAAAAGTTCTCGCAGTTTTGTACCCTATTTTATTCTCGTTTGATCTTTTGACTATATATATATATATATTTAATCAAGAGGGAAACACTTTTTTGGGGTGAAGTAATTTTTTTTTCGTTTTTTTCGTTTTTTTTTTAGGCATCAAGATCACATGAAAATATAAACATTTAAAAAAGACACTTGGTGATAAATGTTATTATTTTGGACATATCCTTTCTTTTTTCAAAATCACTTTTTCTTGCTTTTTTTTTTACAGCGATTGGGATCACCCGAGGGGGACTAAACCACCCGTTGCGATCATCTCCCGTTTCGACTATGCCGATGCAGTGATAATAACTCCTCCTCCATCTCTGCCCGGGAGGAAACCTTGAAACCGATCCAAGGGCACGGCCAAGTAAAACCCCCCTCCCTTTTACCCCCCCCCCCCCCCTCCCCCCCCCCCCCCCCAAAAAAAACGATATAGGAAATGTGTCATGGGTGGATACTTCATGACAGTGATGAAATTGTGTTTTTAATATGTAGCCAACGAGGGTCGAACTCCTGACCTCCTCTAAAGGAGGCAGGCCACCAACCGCTAGACCACATCAAAACTTCCACTTTTTCTTGCTTTATAAATATTTATAGCATTATTCATCTCGGTGAAAGCCTTGTACAACAAAATTATCAAGCTAAGCAATAACGAATTCATGTTAACATTATTTCCATCACACCATAATGGTTTTTCATGCTAAAACACCTATCATTTGAATTCATAATAAAGTTCATAAACTGCAGCATCAATTCGTATTGAATATTCATAAAGATCCAATTGATTATACAGAAATCCTAAAAATCTTTAATTATCTATTGAAATCGATACCTGGTACTTTTCGATGATAGGTGTGTAATGCCCCGTTCATATGAATAATATAAACGTTTCATATTAATTGGTTTCTTTGCGAAGTTTTGACCTCTATATGAGACGTTTTTCAAATCTTGCATTTGTTTAAAAACAACCATAACCTTTATTATATGAATAAAGGTTTAATGACATAAATTTAGATTGTCGATCAAAGACAATCTCCTCAAAGTACATAATTTTTACATACACCATTACATAAAAGTAGACAATATATTACAAACACAAATTCCGAATGCAAGTTTAATTATTATGAAAAGCATGCCGACTCCAAATCTTGACCTTAGGCTAACATGCAACAGCGGAAGCGTTTAATAATCACATGAGAATAAACATACTTAAAAACGTCAACAAAAATGTTGGTGAGTCATAGGTTTATTCCTATATAATAATTCATAATAATAATAGACCACAAGATTTCATTTAAATATAGCGTACACAAATCATGTGTATAAAAATCATTCATATGATAAACATCTGCTAACCGACCTTAACAACATGCATATAGAATATTTCCCAGTATACAGCGCGCAGCTAATATACAAAAATTCGAATTACTAAAGCATACTATTTTCCAGTATGAGGGGAGTTAGTGCCCGTAGATCTACCTTTAGGATTCGCGTCAATTAGTGGCCATTATACAGGCCCTATACCATTTTCCAACATGAGGGGTGTATAATAAACGCTAATTCTTAGGTTACCAGAAAAAGGGGAAATATCCGGTGTAATCAATCGATCATAGAATGTAGTTCAAGTACTTGTGTCTATTTCGAAAAAACATTTATAAAACAGCATGTATTCTCGTCTAAAAAATAATTAGATAGTAAAAATGGGACTATAACTCATGTAGTGACCCGAACTTTTCCATGTTTATATATATATAATGAAATTGATATATTTACATGATTAAATGTTTTCAACATGTTAAGCAATCAAACTTGTTAAGACTTGATTATTTGAAATGAGTTTCATGTAGACAATTGACCACCCAAGTTGACCGGCGATTCACGAACGTTAAAACTTGTAAAAACTATATGGTGATATATATATGGACATATATATAGTTAACATGATATTATGATAAGAAAGTATCTCACTAGGTATATTAACAATGCGTTATATACATAAAATGAGACTATTGGATTAAGAAACTCGAAACGATATATATAACGATTATCGTTATGACAACGTCTTACTAAGTACATATGTATCATATTAAGATATTTTTACACTATATTTAACATGATAAAATGATAATTATTTATATCATTAAGTATGTTAACAATGAACTACATATGTAAAACAAAACTACTAACTTAAAGATTTCAAAACGAGACATATATGTAACGATTATCGTCGTAACGACACTTTAATTTATATATATCATATTAAGATATATTCATACATCATAATATCATGATAATGTAATAATTTAACATTTATTTAGATATAATAAACAATGGGTTAACAATATTTAATGAGATCGTTAACTTAAAAGTTTCAAAACAACACTTACATGTAACGACTAACGATGACTTAACGACTCAGTTAAAAGGCATATACATGTAGTATTTTAAGATGTATTCATACACTTTTGAAAGACTTCAAGACACATATCAAAGTACTTCTACTTAACAAAAATGCTTACGATTACGTCCTCGTTCATTTTCATCAACAATTCTACTCGTATGCACCCGTATTCGTACTCGTACAATATCCAGCTTCTAAATGTATTTACTATTGGTATATACACTTCAATGATCAGCTCTTAGCAGCCCTTGATGAGTCAACAAACATGTGAAACCAACCATTAGACAACTAGCATGACTTATGAGCAAGAAAATAAAACAAGAACTCCTTTTAACCCAACTCACCACTCACCACTCATCATTCACTCCATTTCACTTCCAATTCTCTTTCTAATTCTCTCTCAACACACACACACACACACACACACTCTTATGAACGAATTTTTTCAGTAACTAATCATCGTCTTCATCAAAAATTACTTCAAGAATCAAGCTATAATCATCTTAGGAAGAACACTTTAAGAACACTTCGAAAATTCTTTCAAGTTTACTAGTTTAATTCCAAGCTTCCTAATCCATTCCAAGTAATCATCTAAGTTCAAGAAACGTTTGTTATTTACAGTAGGTTATCTTTCTTATTCAAGGTAATATTCATATTCAAACTTTGATTCGATTTCTATAACTATAAACTATCTTAATTCGAGTAAAAATCTTAATTGAACTTGTTTTTGTGTCATGATCCTACTTCAAGAACTTTCAAGCCATCCAAGATCCTTTGAAGCTAGATCATTTCTTGTCACTTCCAGTAGGTTTACCTACTAAACTTGAGGTAGTAATGATATTCATAACATCATTCGATTCATATATATAGAACTATCTTATTCGAAGGTTTAAACTCGTAATCACTAGAACATAGTTTAGTTAATTCTAAACTTGTTCGCAAACAAAAGTTAATCCTTCTAACTTGAATTTTAAAATCAACTAGACATATGTTCTATATCTATATGATATGCTAACTTAATGATTTAAAACCTGAAAACACGGAAAATACCGTAAAACCGGACATACGCCGTCGTAGTAACACCGCGGGCTGTTTTGGGTTAGTTAATTAAAAATTATGATAAACTTTGATTTAAAAGTTGTTCTTCTGAGACAATAATTTTTCTTATGAACATGAAACTATATCCAAAAATCTTGGTTAAACTCAAAGTGGAAGTATGTTTTTCAAAATGGTCATCAAGACGTCGTTCTTTCAACTGAAATGACTACCTCTTATAATATTGACTTGTAACCTATATTTTCGACTATAAACTTATATTTTTTCTGTTTAGATTCATAAACTTAAGTTAAATATGAAACCATAGCAACTTGAATCACTTAAAACGGATTTAAAACGAAGAAGTTATGGGTAAAACAAGATTGGAAAATTTTGCTTGTTATAGCTACGTGAAAATTGTAACAAATCTATATTAATCATATCCTAGCTAACTTATATTGTATTATACATGTATCCTAACATATATTATGTAATCTTGGGATACCATAGACACGAATACAATGTTTTGACATATTATATCGACCCATCTATATATATATATATATTTCGGAACAACCATAGACACTCTATATGCAGTAATGCTGGAGTTAGCTATACAGGGTTGAGGTTGATTCCAAAATAATATATATACTTTAAGTTGTGATCTATCCTGAGACTTGTACACACTAGGTCGTGGATTGATTCGAGATATTATATATTGATTTATTTCTGTACATCTAACTGTGGACAACTAGTTGTAGGTTACTAACGAGGACTGTTGACTTAATAAACTCAAATCATTAAAACGTAATAAAAATGTTGTAAATATATTTTGATCATACTTTGATATATATGTACATATTTGTTTTAGGTTCATGAATCAACCCGTGGCCAAGTCTTACTTCTCGACGAAGTAAAAATCTGTGAAAGTGAGTTATGAAATGTCCCGTTCTTATTGATTAAAAACGTTCCATATTAATTGATTTCGTTGCGAGGTTTTGACCTCTATATGAGACGTTTTTCAAAGACTGCATTCATTTTTAAAACAAACCATAACCTTTATGTCATAAATAAAGGTTTAAAAAGCTTTACGTAGATTATCAAATAATGATAATCTAAAATATCCTGTTTACACACGACCATTACATAATGGTTTACAATACAAATATGTTACAACAAAATAAGTTTCTTGAATGCAGTTTTTACACAATATCATACAAGCATGGACTCCAAATCTCGTCCTTATTTAAGTATGCGACAGCGGAAGCTCTTAATAATCACCTGAGAATAAACATGCTTAAAACGTCAACAAAAATGTTGGTGAGTTATAGGTTTAACCTATATATGTATATATCAAATCATAATAATAGACCACAAGATTTCATATTTCAATACACATCCCATACATAGAGATAAAAATCATTCATATGGTGAACACCTGGTAACCGACAATAACAAGATGCATATATAAGAATATCCCCATCATTCCGGGACACCCTTCGGATATGATATAAATTTCGAAGTACTAAAGCATCCGGTACTTTGGATGGGGTTTGTTAGGCCCAATAGATCTATCTTTAGGATTCGCGTCAATTAGGGTGTCTGTTCCCTAATTCTTAGATTACCAGACTTAATAAAAAGGGGCATATTCGATTTCGATAATTCAACCATAGAATGTAGTTTCACGTACTTGTGTCTATTTTGTAAATCATTTATAAAACCTGCATGTATTCTCATCCCAAAAATATTAGATTTTAAAAGTGGGACTATAACTCACTTTCACAGATTTTTACTTCGTCGGGAAGTAAGACTTGGCCACTGGTTGATTCACGAACCTATAACAATATATACATATATATCAAAGTATGTTCAAAATATATTTACAACACTTTTAATATATTTTGATGTTTTAAGTTTATTAAGTCAGCTGTCCTCGTTAGTAACCTACAACTAGTTGTCCACAGTTAGGTGTACAGAAATAAATCGATAAATATTATCTTGAATCAATCCACGACCCAGTGTATACGTATCTCAGTATTGATCACAACTCAAACTATATATATTTTGGAATCAACCTCAACCCTGTATAGCTAACTCCAACATTCACATATAGAGTGTCTATGGTTGTTCCGAAATATATATAGATGTGTCGACATGATAGGTCGAAACATTGTATACGTGTCTATGGTATCTCAAGATTACATAATATATAATACAAGTTGATTAAGTTATGGTTGGAATAGATTTGTTACCAATTTTCACGTAGCTAAAATGAGAAAAATTATCCAATCTTGTTTTACCCATAACTTCTTCATTTTAAATCCGTTTTGAGTGAATCAAATTGCTATGGTTTCATATTGAACTCTATTTTATGAATCTAAACCAAAAAAGTATAGGTTTCTAGTCGGAAAAATAAGTTACAAGTCGTTTTTGTAAAGGTAGTCATTTCAGTCGAAAGAACGACGTCTAGATGACCATTTTAGAAAACATACTTCCACTTTGAGTTTAACCATAATTTTTGGATATAGTTTCATGTTCATAATAAAAATAATTTTCTCAGAATAACAACTTTTAAATCAAAGTTTATCATAGTTTTTAATTAACTAACCCAAAACAGCCCGCGGTGTTACTACGACGGCGTAAATCCGGTTTTACGGTGTTTTTCGTGTTTCCAGGTTTTAAATCATTAAGTTAGCATATCATATAGATATAGAACATGTGTTTAGTTGATTTTAAAAGTCAAGTTAGAAGGATTAACTTTTGTTTGCGAACAAGTTTAGAATTAACTAAACTATGTTCTAGTGATTACAAGTTTAAACCTTCGAATAAGATAGCTTTATATGTATGAATCGAATGATGTTATGAACATCATTACTACCTTAAGTTCCTTGGATGAACCTACTGGAAAAGAGAAAAATGGATCTAGCTTCAATGGATCCTTGGATGGCTCAAAGTTCTTGAAGCAAAATCATGACACGAAAACAAGTTCAAGTAAGATCATCACTTGAAATAAGATTGTTATAGTTATAGAAATTGAACCAAAGTTTGAATATGATTATTACCTTGTATTAGAATGATAACCTACTGTAAGAAACAAAGATTTCTTGAGGTTGGATGATCACCTTACAAGATTGGAAGTGAGCTAGCAAACTTGAAAGTATTCTTGATTTTATGAAACTAGAACTTTTGGAATTTATGAAGAACACTTAGAACTTGAAGATAGAACTTGAGAGAGTTCAATTAGATGAAGAAAATTGAAGAATGAAAGTGTTTGTAGGTGTTTTTGGTCGTTGGTGTATGGATTAGATATAAAGGATATGTAATTTTGTTTTCATGTAAATAAGTCATGAATGATTACTCATATTTTTGTAATCTTATGAGATATTTCATGCTAGTTGCCAAATGATGGTTCCCACATGTGTTAGGTGACTCACATGGGCTGCTAAGAGCTGATCATTGGAGTGTATATACCAATAGTACATACATCTAAAAGCTGTGTATTGTACGAGTACGAATACGGGTGCATACGAGTAGAATTGTTGATGAAACTGAACGAGAATGTAATTGTAAGCATTTTTGTTAAGTAGAAGTATTTTGATAAGTGTATTGAAGTCTTTCAAAAGTGTATAAATACATATTAAAACACTACATGTATATACATTTTAACTGAGTCGTTAAGTCATCGTTAGTCGTTACATGTAAGTGTTGTTTTGAAACCTTTAGGTTAACGATCTTGTTAAATGTTGTTAACCCAATGTTTATAATATAAAATGAGATTTTAAATTATTATATTATCATGATATTATCATGTATGAATATCTCTTAATATGATATATATACATTAAATGTCTTTACAACGATAATCGTTACATATATGTCTCGTTTAAAAATCATTAAGTTAGTAGTCTTGTTTTTACATATGTAGTTCATTGTTAATATACTTTATGATATGTTTTCTTATCATAGTATCATGTTAACTATATATATATATATATATCCATATATATGTCATCATATAGTTTTTACAAGTTTTAACGTTCGTGAATCACCGATCAACTTGGGTGGTCAATTGTCTATATGAAACATATTTCAATTAATCAAGTCTTAACAAGTTTGATTGCTTAACATGTTGGAAACATTTAATCATGTAAATATCAATCTCAATTAATATATATAAACATGGAAAAGTTCGGGTCACTACAGTACCTACTCGTTAAATAAATTTCGTCCCGAAATTTTAAGCTGTTGAAGGTGTTGACGAATCTTCTGGAAATAGATGCGGGTATTTCTTCTTCATCTGATCTTCACGCTCCCAGGTGAACTCGGGTCCTCTATGAGCATTCCATCGAACCTTAACAATTGGTATCTTGTTTTGCTTAAGTCTTTTAACCTCACGATCCATTATTTCGACGGGTTCTTCGATGAATTGAAGTTTTTCGTTGATTTGGATTTCATCTAACGGAATAGTGAGATCTTCTTTGGCAAAACATTTCTTTAAATTCGAGACGTGGAAAGTGTTATGTACAGTCGCGAGTTGTTGAGGTAACTCTAGTCGGTAAGCTACTGGTCCGACACGATCAATAATCTTGAATGGTCCAATATACCTTGGATTTAATTTCCCTCGTTTACCAAATCGAACAACGCCTTTCCAAGGTGCAACTTTAAGCATGACCATCTCTCCAATTTCAAATTCTATATCTTTTCTTTTAATGTCAGCGTAGCTCTTTTGTCGACTTTGGGCGGTTTTCAACCGTTGTTGAATTTGGATGATCTTCTCGGTAGTTTCTTGTATAATCTCCGGACCCGTAATCTGTCTATCCCCCACCTCACTCCAACAAATCGGAGACCTGCACTTTCTACCATAAAGTGCTTCAAACGGCGCCATCTCAATGCTTGAATGGTAGCTGTTGTTGTAGGAAAATTCTGCTAACGGTAGATGTCGATCCCAACTGTTTCCGAAATCAATAACACATGCTCGTAGCATGTCTTCAAGCGTTTGTATCGTCCTTTCGCTCTGCCCATCAGTTTGTGGATGATAGGCAGTACTCATGTCTAGACGAGTTCCTAATGCTTGCTGTAATGTCTGCCAGAATCTTGAAATAAATCTGCCATCCCTATCAGAGATAATAGAGATTGGTATTCCATGTCTGGAGACGACTTCCTTCAAATACAGTCGTGCTAACTTCTCCATCTTGTCATTTTCTCTTATTGGTAGGAAGTGTGCTGATTTGGTGAGACGATCAACTATTACCCAAATAGTATCAAAACCACTTGCAGTCCTTGGCAATTTAGTGATGAAATCCATGGTAATGTTTTCCCATTTCCATTCCGGGATTTCGGGTTGTTGAAGTAGACCTGATGGTTTCTGATGCTCAGCTTTGACCTTAGAACACGTCAAACATTCTCCTACGTATTTAGCAACATCGGCTTTCATACCCGGCCACCAAAAATGTTTCTTGAGATCTTTGTACATCTTCCCCGTTCCAGGATGTATTGAGTATCTGGTTTTATGAGCTTCTCTAAGTACCATTTCTCTCATATTTCCAAATTTTGGTACCCAAATCCTTTCAGCCCTATACCGGGTTCCGTCTTCCCGAATATTAAGATGCTTCTCCGATCCTTTGGGTATTTCATCCTTTAAATTTCCCTCTTTTAAAACTCCTTGTTGCGCCTTCTTTATTTGAGTAGTAATGTTATTATGAATCATTATATTCATAGATTTTACTCGAATGGGTTCTCTGTCCTTCCTGCTCAAGGAATCGGCTACCACATTTGCCTTCCCCGGGTGGTAACGAATCTCAAAATCGTAATCATTCAATAATTCAATCCACCTACGCTGCCTCATATTCAGTTGTTTCTGATTAAATATGTGTTGAAGACTTTTGTGGTCGGTATATATAATACTTTTGACCCCATATAAGTAGTGCCTCCAAGTCTTTAATGCAAAAACAACCGCGCCTAATTCCAAATCATGCGTCGTATAATTTTGTTCGTGAATCTTCAATTGTCTAGACGCATAAGCAATCACCTTCGTTCGTTGCATTAATACACAACCGAGACCTTGCTTTGATGCGTCACAATAAATCACAAAATCATCATTCCCTTCAGGCAATGACAATATAGGTGCCGTAGTTAGCTTTTTCTTCAATAACTGAAACGCTTTCTCTTGTTCATCATTCCATTCAAATTTCTTCCCTTTATGCGTTAATGCAGTCAAGGGTTTTGCTATTCTGGAAAAGTCTTGGATGAACCTTCTGTAGTAACCAGCTAGTCCTAAAAACTGGCGTATGTGTTTCGGAGTTTTCGGGGTTTCCCACTTTTCAACAGTTTCTATCTTTGCCGGATCCACCTTAATACCTTCTTTGTTCACTATGTGACCGAGGAATTGAACTTCTTCCAACCAAAATGCACACTTTGAAAACTTAGCGTACAATTCTTCCTTCCTCAATACTTCTAACACCTTTCTCAAATGTTCACCGTGTTCTTGGTCATTCTTTGAGTAAATAAGTATGTCATCAATGAAAACAATGACAAACTTGTCAAGGTATGGTCCACACACTCGGTTCATAAGGTCCATGAACACAGCTGGTGCATTAGTTAAACCAAACGGCATGACCATAAACTCGTAATGACCGTAACGTGTTCTGAAAGCAGTCTTTGGAATATCATCTTCTTTCACCCGCATTTGATGATACCCGGAACGTAAGTCAATCTTTGAATAAACAGACGAGCCTTGTAGTTGATCAAATAAGTCGTCGATTCTCGGTAGTGGGTAGCGGTTCTTGATGGTAAGTTTGTTCAACTCTCGGTAGTCGATACACAACCTGAATGTACCATCTTTCTTCTTGACAAACAAAACAGGAGCTCCCCACGGTGATGTGCTTGGTCGAATGAAACCACGCTCTAAAAGTTCTTGTAATTGGCTTTGCAGTTCTTTCATCTCGCTGGGTGCGAGTCTGTAAGGAGCACGAGCTATTGGTGCAGCTCCTGGTACAAGATCTATTTGAAATTCAACGGATCGATGTGGGGGTAATCCCGGTAATTCTTTCGGAAATACATCGGGAAATTCTTTTGCAATGGGAACATCATTGATGCTCTTTTCTTCAGTTTGTACTTTCTCGACGTGTGCTAGAACAGCATAGCAACCTTTTCTTATTAGTTTTTGTGCCTTCAAATTACTAATAAGATGTAGCTTCGTGTTGCCCTTTTCTCCGTACACCATTAAGGGTTTTCCTTTTTCTCGTATAATGCGAATTGCATTTTTGTAACAAACGATCTCCGCTTTCACTTCTTTCAACCAGTCCATACCGATTATCACATCAAAACTCCCTAACTCTACTGGTATCAAATCAATCTTAAATGTTTCGCTAACCAGTTTAATTTCTCGATTCCGACATATATTATCTGCTGAAATTAATTTACCATTTGCTAATTCGAGTAAAAATTTACTATCCAAAGGCGTCAATGGACAACTTAATTTAGCACAAAAATCTCTACTCATATAGCTTCTATCCGCACCCGAATCAAATAAAACGTAAGCAGATTTATTGTCAATAAGAAACGTACCCGTAACAAGCTCCGGGTCTTCCTGTGCCTCTACCGCATTAATATTGAAAACTCTTCCACGGCCTTGTCCATTCGTGTTCTCCTGGTTCGGGCAATTTCTAATAATGTGGCCTGGTTTTCCACATTTATAACAAACTACATTGGCATAACTTGCTCCGACACTACTTGCTCCGCCATTACTCGTTCCGACACCATTTGTTCCTTTCGTTCTATTAACCCCTGGTCCGTAGACCTCACACTTCGCCGCGCTATGACCATTTCTTTTACATTTGTTGCAAAATTTGGTGCAGAACCCCGAGTGATTCTTTTCACACCTTTGGCATAGTTGCTTCTAATTGTTGTTGTTGTTGCGGTTATTATTGTTGTTGGGATGATTGTTGTAGTTGCTGTTGTTGTTGTTGTTGTTGTTGTTGGGCCGTTTGTTGTAGTTGCGATTGATGTTGCGATTGTTGGGATAATTGTTGCGATTATTGTTGTAATTGCTGTTGTTGTTGTATTGGTGATTCTTATCACCGTTTTCCTCCCACTTTCTTTTGACTTGCTTCACATTGGCCTCTTCAGCAGTCTGTTCTTTAATTCTTTCTTCAATCTGGTTCACTAGTTTGTGAGCCATTCTACATGCCTGTTGTATGGAGGCGGGCTCGTGTGAACTTATATCTTCTTGGATTCTTTCCGGTAATCCTTTCACAAACGCGTCGATCTTCTCTTCCTCATCTTCGAATGCTCCCGGACACAATAGGCACAATTCTATGAATCGTCTTTCGTACGTGGTAATATCAAATCCTTGGGTTCGTAACCCTCTAAGTTCTGTCTTGAGCTTATTGACCTCGGTTCTGGGACGGTACTTCTCGTTCATCAAGTGCTTGAATGCTGACCACGGTAGTGCGTACGCATCATCTTGTCCCACTTGCTCTAGATAGGTATTCCACCATGTTAACGCAGAACCTGTGAAGGTATGCGTAGCGTACTTCACTTTGTCCTCTTCAGTACACTTACTTATGGCAAACACCGATTCAACCTTCTCGGTCCACCGTTTCAATCCGATCGGTCCTTCGGTTCCATCAAATTCCAAAGGTTTGCAGGCAGTGAATTCTTTGTAGGTGCATCCTACACGATTTCCTGTACTGCTAGATCCAAGGTTATTGTTGGTATGTAGCGCAGCCTGTACTGCGGCTATGTTTGAAGCTAGAAAAGTACGGAATTCCTCTTCATTCATATTCACGGTGTGTCGAGTAGTCGGTGCCATTTCCTTCAAAATAGTTAAATGGAACAAGTTAATCATACAGAATATTAAGAGTAGTTAATAGTATTTCGTAGCATAATATGAACTCATTTATAAAAGCTTTTTCTTCATATTAGCGTTTTATAAGTTTAAATTCGGGTAGTACCTACCCGTTAAGTTCATACTTAGTAGCTAATATACAATTCAACTTCTACAATTCTATATGAAAAACTAATTATAATAATATTTCGCGTTCAAACTTTTATACAATATTTTACAAACTTACAATACCGCTTATTTTACATAAAGCATGAAATATAGCACACAATAACTTTGATACAAGATAGTTGTGAAGACAATTCTAGCTAGTACACAAGTCGTTCGGCAAAGGCAATAAAGACACGTAATTCATACGTCCAGAAACAAGTCATGCATTCTGGTTTTACTATGACTACTTCCCATCCTTGGTCTTGTGCAACATAACCGTTATGGCCGTTGATAAGACAGCGTGTTGTAACGTCATCAAAGGGACGAGGGTTACGTAATGTCCAACAGTCCCGTAATAATCTAAAAACCTCATTTCTTACCCCAATTACCGACTCCGTCACTTGTGGAAACGTTTTGTTTAATAGTTGTAGCCCAATGTTCTTGTTCTCACTTTGGTGAGAAGCGAACATTACTAATCCGTAAGCATAACATGCTTCTTTATGTTGCATGTTAGCCGCTTTTTCTAAATCTCGAAGTCCAATATTCGGATATATTGAGTCAAAATAATTTCTTAACCCATTGCGTAAAATAGCATTTGGGTTCCCCGCAATATATGCGTCAAAGTAAACACATCGTAACTTATGGATTTCCCAATGTGATATCCCCCATCTTTCGAACGAAAGCCTTTTATAAACCAAGGCATTCTTGGAACGTTCTTCGAATGTCTTACAAACTGATCTCGCCTTAAATAGTTGTGCCGAAGAATTCTGACCGACTCTAGACAAGATTTCATCAATCATGTCTCTGGGTAGGTCTCTTAAAATATTGGGTTGTCTATCCATTTTGTGTTTTTATACTGTAAAATAGACAAGAGTTAGATTCATAAAAAAAAATACTTAATAATACAAGCAATTTTTACATATATCATAAAGCATAAGCACACTATATTACATATATTACACCACACGAATACAGCTATCTTATTCCGACTGACTTGTTTCTTCTTCTTCGGTTTTGGTTCGTTTTGCCAAGTTTCTAGGGATATATGATGTTCCCCTAATACGAGCCGTCGTGATCCACATTGGTTTAGAAAAACCCGGTGGTTTAGAGGTTCCCGGGTCATTGTTACAACTTAAGGACTTCGGGGGTTGACGATACATATAAAGTTCATCGGGGTTGGAATTAGATTTCTCTATTTTTATGCCCTTTCCCTTATTATTTTCTTTTGCCTTTTTAAATTCAGTTGGGGTAATTTCTATAACATCATCGGAATTCTCGTTGGAATCCGATTCATCGGAGAATTGGTAATCCTCCCAATATTTTGCTTCCTTGGCGGAAACACCATTGACCATAATTAACCTTGGTCGGTTGGTTGAGGATTTTCTTTTACTTAACCGTTTTACTATTTCCCCCACCGGTTCTATTTCTTCATCTGGTTCCGATTCTTCTTCCGGTTCCGATTCTTCTTCCGGTTCCGACTCTTCTTCCGGTTCCTCTTCGGGAACTTGTGAATCAGTCCACAAATCATTCCAATTTACATTTGACTCTTCATTATTATTAGGTGAGTCAATGGGACTTGTTCTAGAGGTAGACATCTATCACATAATATCAAACACGTTAAGAGATTAATATATCACATAATATTCATATGTTAAAAATATATAGTTTCCAACAAAAATGTTAAGCAATCATTTTTAAAGAAAACACGGTCGAAGTCCAGACTCACTAATGCATCCTAACAAACTCGATAAGACACACTAATGCAAATTTTCTGGTTCTCTAAGACCAACGCTCGGATACCAACTGAAATGTCCCGTTCTTATTGATTAAAAACGTTCCATATTAATTGATTTCGTTGCGAGGTTTTGACCTCTATATGAGACGTTTTTCAAAGACTGCATTCATTTTTAAAACAAACCATAACCTTTATGTCATAAATAAAGGTTTAAAAAGCTTTACGTAGATTATCAAATAATGATAATCTAAAATATCCTGTTTACACACGACCATTACATAATGGTTTACAATACAAATATGTTACAACAAAATAAGTTTCTTGAATGCAGTTTTTACACAATATCATACAAGCATGGACTCCAAATCTCGTCCTTATTTAAGTATGCGACAGCGGAAGCTCTTAATAATCACCTGAGAATAAACATGCTTAAAACGTCAACAAAAATGTTGGTGAGTTATAGGTTTAACCTATATATGTATATATCAAATCATAATAATAGACCACAAGATTTCATATTTCAATACACATCCCATACATAGAGATAAAAATCATTCATATGGTGAACACCTGGTAACCGACAATAACAAGATGCATATATAAGAATATCCCCATCATTCCGGGACACCCTTCGGATATGATATAAATTTCGAAGTACTAAAGCATCCGGTACTTTGGATGGGGTTTGTTAGGCCCAATAGATCTATCTTTAGGATTCGCGTCAATTAGGGTGTCTGTTCCCTAATTCTTAGATTACCAGACTTAATAAAAAGGGGCATATTCGATTTCGATAATTCAACCATAGAATGTAGTTTCACGTACTTGTGTCTATTTTGTAAATCATTTATAAAACCTGCATGTATTCTCATCCCAAAAATATTAGATTTTAAAAGTGGGACTATAACTCACTTTCACAGATTTTTACTTCGTCGGGAAGTAAGACTTGGCCACTGGTTGATTCACGAACCTATAACAATATATACATATATATCAAAGTATGTTCAAAATATATTTACAACACTTTTAATATATTTTGATGTTTTAAGTTTATTAAGTCAGCTGTCCTCGTTAGTAACCTACAACTAGTTGTCCACAGTTAGGTGTACAGAAATAAATCGATAAATATTATCTTGAATCAATCCACGACCCAGTGTATACGTATCTCAGTATTGATCACAACTCAAACTATATATATTTTGGAATCAACCTCAACCCTGTATAGCTAACTCCAACATTCACATATAGAGTGTCTATGGTTGTTCCGAAATATATATAGATGTGTCGACATGATAGGTCGAAACATTGTATACGTGTCTATGGTATCTCAAGATTACATAATATATAATACAAGTTGATTAAGTTATGGTTGGAATAGATTTGTTACCAATTTTCACGTAGCTAAAATGAGAAAAATTATCCAATCTTGTTTTACCCATAACTTCTTCATTTTAAATCCGTTTTGAGTGAATCAAATTGCTATGGTTTCATATTGAACTCTATTTTATGAATCTAAACCAAAAAAGTATAGGTTTCTAGTCGGAAAAATAAGTTACAAGTCGTTTTTGTAAAGGTAGTCATTTCAGTCGAAAGAACGACGTCTAGATGACCATTTTAGAAAACATACTTCCACTTTGAGTTTAACCATAATTTTTGGATATAGTTTCATGTTCATAATAAAAATAATTTTCTCAGAATAACAACTTTTAAATCAAAGTTTATCATAGTTTTTAATTAACTAACCCAAAACAGCCCGCGGTGTTACTACGACGGCGTAAATCCGGTTTTACGGTGTTTTTCGTGTTTCCAGGTTTTAAATCATTAAGTTAGCATATCATATAGATATAGAACATGTGTTTAGTTGATTTTAAAAGTCAAGTTAGAAGGATTAACTTTTGTTTGCGAACAAGTTTAGAATTAACTAAACTATGTTCTAGTGATTACAAGTTTAAACCTTCGAATAAGATAGCTTTATATGTATGAATCGAATGATGTTATGAACATCATTACTACCTTAAGTTCCTTGGATGAACCTACTGGAAAAGAGAAAAATGGATCTAGCTTCAATGGATCCTTGGATGGCTCAAAGTTCTTGAAGCAAAATCATGACACGAAAACAAGTTCAAGTAAGATCATCACTTGAAATAAGATTGTTATAGTTATAGAAATTGAACCAAAGTTTGAATATGATTATTACCTTGTATTAGAATGATAACCTACTGTAAGAAACAAAGATTTCTTGAGGTTGGATGATCACCTTACAAGATTGGAAGTGAGCTAGCAAACTTGAAAGTATTCTTGATTTTATGAAACTAGAACTTTTGGAATTTATGAAGAACACTTAGAACTTGAAGATAGAACTTGAGAGAGTTCAATTAGATGAAGAAAATTGAAGAATGAAAGTGTTTGTAGGTGTTTTTGGTCGTTGGTGTATGGATTAGATATAAAGGATATGTAATTTTGTTTTCATGTAAATAAGTCATGAATGATTACTCATATTTTTGTAATCTTATGAGATATTTCATGCTAGTTGCCAAATGATGGTTCCCACATGTGTTAGGTGACTCACATGGGCTGCTAAGAGCTGATCATTGGAGTGTATATACCAATAGTACATACATCTAAAAGCTGTGTATTGTACGAGTACGAATACGGGTGCATACGAGTAGAATTGTTGATGAAACTGAACGAGAATGTAATTGTAAGCATTTTTGTTAAGTAGAAGTATTTTGATAAGTGTATTGAAGTCTTTCAAAAGTGTATAAATACATATTAAAACACTACATGTATATACATTTTAACTGAGTCGTTAAGTCATCGTTAGTCGTTACATGTAAGTGTTGTTTTGAAACCTTTAGGTTAACGATCTTGTTAAATGTTGTTAACCCAATGTTTATAATATAAAATGAGATTTTAAATTATTATATTATCATGATATTATCATGTATGAATATCTCTTAATATGATATATATACATTAAATGTCTTTACAACGATAATCGTTACATATATGTCTCGTTTAAAAATCATTAAGTTAGTAGTCTTGTTTTTACATATGTAGTTCATTGTTAATATACTTTATGATATGTTTTCTTATCATAGTATCATGTTAACTATATATATATATATATATCCATATATATGTCATCATATAGTTTTTACAAGTTTTAACGTTCGTGAATCACCGATCAACTTGGGTGGTCAATTGTCTATATGAAACATATTTCAATTAATCAAGTCTTAACAAGTTTGATTGCTTAACATGTTGGAAACATTTAATCATGTAAATATCAATCTCAATTAATATATATAAACATGGAAAAGTTCGGGTCACTACAAGTTATAGTCCCAATTTTAAAAATCTAATATTTTTGGGATGAGAATACTTGCAATTTTATAAATGTTTTATAAAATAGACACAAGTACGTGAAACTACTTTATATGGTTGAATGATCGAAGCCGAATATGCCCCTTTTGCTTGGTAACCTAAGAATTAGTAAACCAGCCTACTAATTTGAAACGCCCCGTCCTAATCCATCCGGACGAAGTCCAAATCGATTATAAACGATTCACAATAGTTGATTACATCGCGAGGTACTTGACCTCTATATGATACATTTTTACAAACATTGCATTCGTTTTTAAAAGACAAACTTTCCTTTCATCGAAAGTTGACAGGTATGCATACCATTTCATAATATCCAACTATAAATGACCTATTCCGTCATTTACTTAATAATCTCTAATGAACTTCAATGACTCGAATGCAACGTCTTTTGAAATATGTCATGAATGACTTCAAGTAATATGATCAAATGGACAGCGGAAGATTTCTTTCATACCTGAAAATAAACATGCTTTAAAGTGTTAACCAAAAGGTTGGTGAGTTCATAGGTTTAACATAAATACGGAGTAATAAAATTCATCATTTTTATAGACCACAAGATTTAAATGCTGCATGGTACAAATGGGCCCGAATCCTATACCCACCTGTAATGTACATGCGATATCTTTTAAATACAGTACACCTTTCTCGTGTACGAAATCATCTTTCATAAATCTTAGTAACCGTACACATATCTCGTGCACAAAAATAACATACACATAACCTGTGTATAAAATCATTCTCTCGATACATAACATTCACATCAATTGGTGGCAATTATCATGTCCACATAATTCAATAGTGGCAATTATCATGTCCACATAATTCAATGGTGGCAATTATCATGTCCACATAATTCAATGGTGGCAATTATCATGTCCACATAATTCAATAATAATCCGCAGAACTTCTGTCTGCATAATAATTCATTCGAGGAATGTTTTGCTTGTGTCTATCTCGTCAAATATTTATAAAAGCATTTCATGTATTCGCAGTTCAAAATATATTTCAAAAGCATTTAATAAAGCAGTTGTAAAAAAACAGCGCATGTATTCTTAGTCCCAAAAATGTAAAGAGTAAAAGGGAATCAAATGAACTCACATATTGTATTTTGTAGTAAAAATACATCTAACGATATTGAACAAGTATAGGGTTGGCCTCGGATTCACGAACCTATATCAATACTATATATATATTAAAACACATTTTAATATTCAAACAAAATTATTTATTAATATTAATTTACTTGTTATCTTTATATTTTATATGTTATTGTAATAACTAAATTAATTATAACTATTTTATATTTTTATAGATAGTAACATTTTATTTAAAAATTAGTATGTAATATAAATTTAATTATGATATATGAAATGAATGTATATCTTTTTATATAGATAATATTTATTTGTAATAATAATAATAATAATAATAATAATAATAGTAATAATAATAATAATAAAATTAATAAATGGTTACAACCTTTGAAGAAATGATCAAAAAGAAGTGTCACCATCGGGATTCGAACTTGAGACCTCTCGTTCACTCAATCGCTCCCTAAACCATCCGTCCGTGTTTGTTTTTCTGTTATTACCCCAATCAAAAATTACTTAAACTATTTCTGTAAATTTCCCCTTGCCTCTTCTTCTTTTTCCCTAAAGCATATCGACTGGAAACAGGAACAGATACAATAGCAGTTGCAACTACAGTCCACCTTGGTTTCGATGGTGGTTGTGGTGTTTAATCGTGGTTGAAATAAAGATGGTGATTATGTTGGGTATCGAATTAAAACGGGAACATACTATCATCGAGCAATCTTCATCATCGTTAGTCTTCATTTTAGCACCACCATTATTATCTCCTTCGTTGATTAACAGAAGTAAGGAGACATCAACTAACAATGGTATAGCAGCAACAGTATCAATTACCAAATATCATATTTATCACCATTAATGTAGACATCCTCAATAATCACGCTTATAATCGTGATTATCATTATTAATATAAACTACCATCCTCCCTTATTATTAACATCCTTCTCTTATGATCATGAACATATCAGTTACAGTTTCATTGAAGGGAAAGAAAAAAAAAAGCTCCGTATTGTGTGTTATATACATCGAATAGAAAGAAAAAAAATGGTTTTGATATTCGTGGGTTTAGTAAGTTCAAGTAGTCTAATTGGGTTTCAAATGAGCCCAATCCGGTATCCAGTCCAAGAAAGATCATTAATGGCCCAGGCTACTTTCGGTGACAGGAAAAAGATCGAGTAAACGTGGTGGCCAGCAAGAAACTCTAAATCGATGGATAAAATAATGAGTGTCGGTCTCTAAGATTCTTCCCACATGCTTAAACTTATGGTTGTTTATTAAACCCGTGGACCACACATGTTCTCCACTAAACCATTTGCTTATCTCTTTAACTTGGGATCCATTTTGTGTAGTATTAATCAAAACAGAAAAAAAATATACTTTGCTCTCGATCACAAATAAATAGCAGCACGAATGATAGTGATTCACCAAGAATAAAGTGAGAGAAAGAGGAGAGAGATAGGGAGTTGTTCATGGTGGTTATTAACCGAAAGGAAGCAGAAGAAAAGGTGATGGTTGGTTCATAAACAGAAAACGTGAACGGTAACAATCGATTACAGTGATGTGTGGTTTCGAAGGGTGTGAAGGTGGTGTTTGTTATGAATGAAGATGTTGGTGATGATTGTAAAATGGTAGCGATTCATGGGTGCGGTTTTTAGGTCTCGAAAGTAAACAGGAGAAAGGAAATGGTAGCAGTGGCAGAAAATGAGTGATGAGGTGTTGTTGGTTGAGGTGATCGAGTAAGAAAGATTTGTAACAAGTATTAGTTGGTTTAAGGTGGCGGATTATTGTAGCTTATGGCGATTTGTTTATAAGTGATTGTAGAGGTGTCGTGAAAATGATGAATTTATTCACAATGGAAGATGAGATAGAGGGAGATTGAGGTGACGGTCATGGTGGTGGCAGTGATGGTTCAAACAAGGTGATAGGTGTCGGTGTCGAGGTGATGTCTTGGTGATTTTGAAGAAAGGTGATCATGGAGGCTCTCAGTATAATAAGGAGAGGAAGAAAGTAATGAGTGTGAGTAATTGATCAAATGTGACGCGTGTGAATGGTAAGACTCCATGATTCTTAACAACTGGATTAATTATTTTGTAGCTGAAGTTCCGAGTATCGACTAGTACTCAAACAGATGAAAGGACAGAAAGCAGATTCCATTGTAACAGAATTTGATTGTATTATGGTAATTGAGATCGATCGTACCAATTTAATAGACAGGGACAAAAATTGATAAAAGTTTGATTGTAACCTTGAACTGAATCGATCCTTTTTCTGTATTTATAAATGCGTATATATATAGTTATAAAATTGTTTTTAATATATGAATCCGTATTTATTTATATAGTTTATATATCTGTTTTATATATTTTTATATATGAAATCTGTGTATATTAATATGATATATCTATATATCTGTTTAGTTAGTTATATCAGTATTTTACATGAGCTATAATATTATTTATAATACAACTTTAATATTTAATATTAATATTAATATTAATAACAAACTAATAATAATAATAATTAATAGAGAAAATAATAATATTAATGATATTAAGATTATAGTAATACTAATAAGAATAATGACAATAATAAATTGATAATTTTAGTAATCAAGTTAATAATACTTTCAATGACCCTAATAATAATTAAATTTATAATGGTACTAATAATGGTCATAATAACAAGGATTATAGTTTTATTATTAGTTATAATAATAATGATATTAACAATGATAATTATAATATTACTAATAACAATAATATAACAAATCAAATGCATCAATTTTAGTGTATAATTTGTAGTAATATTAATAGTACTGATAATAGTGTTTATAATAATAATATAACAACTAGGATTAACTTGCATTTATATGTCAATCAAACCGTTTAATGTTTTGTTAATATTTTCCCAGATTAACAATCACACATATGTATATATTCATACATATCTATTTACACATAATTGTTCGTGAATCGTCAGGCATGGTCAAAGGGTAATTGATTACATGAATATAGATTTCAAAACTTTCGAGACTCAACATTACAGATTTTGCTTATCGTGTCGGAAACATATAAAGATTAAAGTTTAAATTTGGTCGGAAATTCTCGGGTCATCACAGTACCTACCCGTTAAAGAAATTTCGTCCCGAAATTTGATCGAGGTCATCATGGCTAACCATAAAAATGTTTTCATGACGAATATGAGTTGGTAACTAGAGTTTTATCATAATTGAGTAATATAGATAAGACAATTTGATTATACAAAGAGTATAAGTGAAGCTATCGCAAGAGAGTGAAATGAGTGAGTATATATTTGTTTTAACCGATGACGTAGTTACGATTGATATTCGGAATTCATGGGATTTAGAAGAAAATCTTCATAATAAGATTTGGTTCTTCGGCAATTAAGGAAATCAAGATCTTCTTTGATTAAATGCAGTAATCTGTTCCGATTGCTCTGTCGGATATTTCACTATAAATCTGCCCCCTTCGTTTCCTTACAACTCACACCTTCTATTATTTCTCCCTCAACTCATATTTTTAAAGTATTCGTTAATATGCTTCATCCAGTGCTGATTCTCAATATACTCCTCACTTTTATATTTGTCATTCTTCTTTTTCAACTACCGCCAGAGGAAGTTATTTTCTTTTACCATTACCTTGGGGTTATAGTGTTTTTCATTCTCCCGTGTCTTTATATTGCTATACGTATTGATATACATGGTTTGAAATTTCGGGGTTGTTATCGGGCTTTATATTCTTTATTATATTTCGGAGCTTCATGCTTTCATTTTCTCTTCCCGACTTCGAGTCAAGCGAATAATGGTCCAGAATTCGTAGGTATGGATTTTGAAATGAACATAGTTAATGTTCTAAGAAGAAACTCGTAATGGCACGATCTTGATTTGGCAAATTACCAGAATATTCAGAAAGATAAAACTATCAAGAAAATATGTTCTTAATATGCTTAGAGATTGGGTAGAATGTAAGAGTCGTGTCAATGGCACATGATGATGGTACTGTGAATCATCACGTTTCATTAGAAACTCAGCATAAATTACTGTAATATAATCACGTTGATCAAGTGTCATTATATTATACTAACTCATGCTTCAGTTCCCAACACTACTTCAAAAACATTCATAATTTAAATTCAAAGATTTATAGAATATAGGAACTAAAACAGTTTCCTTTTATGAGATAACACCGATAGCGTGGAGAGATAATTAATATCGGACGAGAATATTTATGAAGATATCTTCAGAAATATTGAGGATATTTATAATGAAAGATACGATGATATCTTAGGATTTCTAACATCGATGGATGATGAAAATGATTTGTCTGTGAAGATTTAGAATGAGGAGTAAGGTGTTTGCTAACGATTTTAGCAGACACTGAATCATTTAGATTCTTTATGTACAAGTTTAGTCCTTGTAATTTGTTCAGAGTCTCCTTCACGATTAGCTCAATCCATTTTTCAAAACCAAATTTTCTATCGAGTGTTCCTAACACTCCATTCTTTATCATCAAACTCTTGGCCATTTAGGCCATCTACAATTTTACTGTTTCCTCTGCATTTAATGCAGCCATATTTGAATCGTCGGTTATCAATCCGAGGTGGTTTCAGGAGAATGGTGTTTTTAGATGGTTAAACGCTGATGGTAATATGGTGGAATATAAAAGGTTCCCCGGTAACAATAAAAGAGCATACATATAAATCAAGGTGATAATAAGGTTGTTTCGAACGAAAAATTGAAGTTGACTTGCTGGAGCTGTCACAAAATTGGCTAATTTGAAAAGAAATTGCGTTGTTATTTTCAGAAATAACAATGCCAAAGAAGTTAGCATGTGATACGCGTTAAACATTTATACAGGTTTCGAGAATTTTTCAGGTGCATAACTATATGCGTAAAACTTTTCTTCCGTAGATGAAATGAGGTTGATTCATCCTCCAAATTGAGGTGTTTTCACGAATTACGAAAGGTTTGAACGCAGATTGTAATCGTCAATATACAAATGAGGTTTAGGATGAAATCAAGTGGCAAACTTGAAGAATTGTTTAGTTTCATATGTTATAATCAATATTTTAATTCATTTTAATTGTCCACTGTTGGTAGTCCTCAGTTGATTAGTCCACAGTTAGCTAGGAACAGTTAGCTAGGTTTTTGTTAGCGTGAATTCTTAACAAAATTTCTTATAATTAATTTGTTTGTTTCTAACAATTTTATTCCGTCAAATGTTTTTCTTCATTATGCCACTTGTTGGATTTTGATAGGTCAAAATCCAAATATGAAATTTGAATGGAAATGGTTATTCTGTGGTGAATGGATTCATATATCTGGGGATGTAAGTAGGATAGAAAATGACTGTTGAATCAGATTCGCAGAATGTACCGTGTAACTGATTAATGTGCAATCTAAATATTCTTCGGGTATTACCTACCCGTTAAAATATTTTCACCATTAACAGTTTGTACGAAAGATTTTTTTTTTATTACAATCTTTATGAAAATATACTTACATATATATTTTCTTCATATGTAATCATGGATCTAATGAGTCAATATAATATTAGACTCATTTGATTTTCGGTTTGAGCTAGAATAAGTAATCTCTAAAACTATTAGGAACCACATATTCTTCGTAGAATAATAATGAAGTTATGGATCAATACTTCATCGTTAATTATTAGGATCCACATATTCTTCACAGAATATTAATGAAGTTATGGTTCAATACTTCATCGTTAATATCTGTTGGTACTCCTTGATATCCATGGTGCGTATGATGTTGATGTTCGTGGGACAGATTGTGAAATTGAGGCTTGGGATGTAGATGTTGTTGTTGGTGGTACTGTTGATGCCGGTAATGTTGCTGAAGCTGGTACATTTTGCACCATATTTTTCAAGGCTACAACTCGTGTGCGAAGCTCGTTGTATTCTTATATTATTCCGGGATGATTGTCGGTCGTAACAAACGAATGAATAAGGTTTAAAATTTTAGATAGAATCTAATCGTGGTGAGGTATTCGGGAAATGAGTATGAAAATGGTGTTTTGTCACGACCCGGAAAATTTCGACTAATTTTAAACCAAATTCTCGATACGATTTAATATTCTTGACACGATAAGAGAAGTCTGTAATGTTAGGTCTCAAAAAGTTTGAACTATTTACATGAATTCATTTGACCCTCGACTATTCCCGACGACTCACGATACGATTGCTTGTGAATAGATATGCATGTATTTAGATATATATATTTATATATATGTATATACAATAAAATGAAATATTATATATAGTAATTGTTAAAATAATTTTTGTTTAAAATAAATAAATAATAATAATAATACATAAAAAGTATCTATATGTAAATAAAGTATGTAGAATATACAATTATATGGTTTCGAAGTTATTTAGTAAACGACGGTAATGCTCAATTGTTATTCGACTGATAGTAAATGAGTTAAAAAGGAACTTACGTGATTTTAGAATAAACGAAGATCCGGAAATGGGTTGTATCAATTTTAGCTTTATTAAAAATATATTTAGAATCTATTTTACCAATTTTAAAAATAGGTAATTTTTAGTTGGGATCGAGCTCGAATAAAAGGTAAATTTTTATGAACGATATTAAACAAGCTAAGACTCTTATGAAAAGTTGGAATTAATTATTGGTCCATAATTAGGTTATGTAAAGTTTAGATTTATTAAAAATATTTTTACTTTGATGAGTTGAATTTTAATACTCCGTATAGATTACTTGAAATTAAAAAATAAATATTAGACGCACATTTTTTGATCAGGTTTCAAACAGTTAATGAGTGAAATAATTAAATATATTTAATCTAAAAATTTGGGATTTTTTTAGAGGACTTTTATCCGCCACTAAATAACAACGAGCACGAGATAACACAGTGTAAGAAAAACCGTCGGCACAATACTCCAATATAAGCGGCTGCTATTTTTTTTTAACATGTGAGTTTTACTATTTATGTATATATTATAATAACATGTGAGTGGGATTAGGTTACCACTTTAAATTTATATATATTCACATTTACGATTAAAAATCTCACCACTTTAATTTTATGGATTCATTAAACGGGTAAAAGGAGAGAACCAAAGCAAGAAGTACCCTCATGTTAATGTGATAACTCAATTTCTTTTGGGAGGTAACGGTTAATCTAACTCGTATATTATTTTTTTTATGCGTTAATCTCATATATAAAGTCGTAACAAGTAATCCAATTTCGGGTCTAAAATATGTCATCATGTCCGTCTATTGGTGAGTCGGGACCCAAAAATTTAATTTTAACCTTCAAAATGTACGTTGAGATTTGTCATCCATATTTTAAAAGTCAAAGTCTTCACAAAATTTTGAGTTAAATTTAATCCCGGATGTGCGAATGAAACCATGAAAATGGTGATGAGATTTTTATAAACTTCACTTCTGGTCCCTAGATTATGATCAAGTTTACAAATTTAACGTAAAGATCCATACTACTAATTTAACTTATTAATTATTAATGTTGACCTACTTATTTATTTAGTAACTATAGATTCACTAAAAAAAAAAAAAAAACAAAAAAACAAAATTTCATTTTGTGACACTTACTTAGTTTTTGACACCCATAAGTGTCACAAAGTTTTTGACACTTATAAGCGTCCAAAAGAAAAACTCATTAACACTTAAAAGTGTCAAAAACTTAATAATTTTTGACACCATATTTTTTTGACACTTAAAATTTTTGACACTATATTTTTCCACGCTTCTAACTTTGTGACACTTATAGATGTTAAAAAAACATGCGAATTTATTCATATATTTTAGCGTCAAAATTAATGAAAACGTCAAAAAAGTGAACATTTATTTATAGTGATTGAAAATATTGAGAATATGAAAAACGAGATTTCTTAATGAAAGTACTCATGTCGACATATTAGTTATATATAGATAAGTTAGGTAATTAAATATTATAATATGAACACTTTGTTTTACGAAATCAAAAAGATGATAGTTTCTGAATTTATGTATTTGATCCCTAGACTATGTACACTTTTACAAATTTATTTAGTAAAATAAAAGTGATACGAGTTTACCTTGTACTACGTATATATATATATTGTAATAATTAAATTTTTGAAACACATTTGTGGCACAATGAAACTGGCACTATGAAACAAATTTTCGGACTAATTAATTGATGAATAAAAACTTATAGAAATTAATACATAAATAGGAACCCTAATATATTTTGGTTAGTCTTGTTATTAATCTATCCAAAATAATTTAGGACATACTCAGTTCGGTTCGCTCTCTCGTTTACACGATTTTCTATGTAATTGGTTGCTGCACTCAAGGTGAGTTTCATTTGCTCCCTTTTTAATTGCTTTTGCAATATATATTTTTGGGCTGAGAATACATGCGCTGCTTTTATAAATGTTTACAAAATAGACACAAGTACTTAAAAATATATTCTACGTTGAGTTGTACCACTGGCATATTTCCCTGTAGCTTGGTAACTACTATTTACATGGGTATTGTAAACGCGAATCCTGTTGATAGATCTATCGGGCCTGACAACCCCAACCGGACTGGATGACCAGTATTCAACGGTTGCACAGTACTTCGTTTTGGTGACTACACTTGGTACGGTGTAGTGAGATTTCATAATAAAGGGAATATACGACGTTGATTAAATGTTAAGTATGGTTACCAAGTGCTCAACCACTTAGAATGCTTTACATACACTTGCGAGTGTATTATGTTTATGATTATGAAATCTTGTGGTCTATTAACATATTGAAATGATTGTTATGATAAACCTATGAACTCACCAACCTTTTGGTTGACACTTTAAAGCATGTTTATTCTCAGGTACGAATTAAGTCTTCCGCTGTGCATTTGCTCAATTTAAGGACATTACTTGGAGTCGATCATCGCAATGGGACCAAATGTTGATGATTTCGTCCAGGGGGATAAGGACGGGTCGTCACAGGTTTCTAATTGGTTCACCGGTAAGTGCTTCAGGTTCTTCGCCAAGAGGTGAATTTGGTTGGTGGAAAGGATCGCCTTCTTCTTGTCTCCAATGATTGAGTGGACTACGAACCCATCAGGTGAATTTGGGGATGGCTGATTGATTGATTCATTCTGGTGACGCGGCTTTCGGAGCTGGAGTGGGAGTCCATATCAGCATAGCTGTCAGAATCTGGGGAATTTGAACTGGTTGAGGGATCCATCCCGTATGATCAGGGAAAGAATTTTTTTGTATGAAATAGATTGTAGAATTTAGGTTTGGTATTCTTCAATTACATAATTTGCATATGTATATATAATACCAAAATCCCATAAATTACGGAGAGGCTTTGAAAGATGTTAGTCAAAGTTCACAGTGATAGATTCGCTAAGATATTAATTAGCAGATATGCTAAGATATAAATTCGTCTATACACTATTATGCAATAAATGCAGGTAAAAGCGTCTAGACTTAAGAATGATAAGCAGGTAATTTCCTAAGGATGATAAGTAGATGATTTTCGACTAGAAATGATAAGCAAAACTTTTGACATGCAGAAACGGTCGAAGTCCAGACTCACTAATGTATCTTAACTACTATCAGTTAGACACACTAATGCAAGACCTGGTTCGCTAAGACCACCGCTCTGATACCAACTGAAACGCCCCGTCCTAATCCATCCGGACGAAGTCCAAATCGATTATAAACGATTCACAATAGTTGATTACATCGCGAGGTACTTGACCTCTATATGATACATTTTTACAAACATTGCATTCGTTTTTAAAAGACAAACTTTCCTTTCATCAAAAGTTGACAGGTATGCATACCATTTCATAATATCCAACTATAAATGACCTATTCCGTCATTTACTTAATAATCCCTAATGAACTTCAATGACTCGAATGCAACGTCTTTTGAAATATGTCATGAATGACTCCAAGTAATATGATCAAATGGACGGCGGAAGAGTTCTTTCATACCTGAAAATAAACATGCTTTAAAGTGTCAACCAAAAGGTTGGTGAGTTCATAGGTTTAACATAAATACGGAGTAATAAAATTCATCATTTTGATAGACCACAAGATTTAAATGCTGCATGGTACAAATGGGCCCGAATCCTATACCCACCTGTAATGTACATGCAATATCTTTTAAATACAGTACACCTTTCTCGTGTACGAAATCATCTTTCATAAATCTTAGTAACCGTACACATATCTCGTGCACAAAAATAACATACACATAACCTGTGTATAAAATCATTCTCTCGATACATAACATTCACATCAATTGGTGGCAATTATCATGTCCACATAATTCAATAGTCGCAATTATCATGTCCACATAATTCAATGGTGGCAATTATCATGTCCACATAATTCAATGGTGGCAATTATCATGTCCACATAATTCAATAATAATCCGCAGAACTTCTGTCTGCATAATAATTCATTCGAGGAATGTTTTGCTTGTGTCTATCTCGTCAAACATTTATAAAAGCATTTCATGTATTCGCAGTTCAAAATATATTTCAAAAGCATTTAATAAAGCAGTTGTAAAAAAACAGCGCATGTATTCTCAGTCCCAAAAATGTAAAGAGTAAAAGGGAATCAAATGAACTCACATATTGTATTTTGTAGTAAAAATACATCTGATGATATTGAACAAGTATAGGGTTGGCCTCGGATTCACGAACCTATATCAATACTATATATATTAAAACACATTTTAATATTCAAACAAAATTATTTATTAATATTAATATACTTGTTATCTTTATAATTTATATGTTGTTGTAATAACTAAATTAATTATAACTATTTTATATTTTTATAGATAGTAACATTTTATTTAAAAATTAGTATGTAATATAAATTTAATTATGATATATGAAATGAATGTATATCTTTTTATATAGATAATATTTATTTGTAATAATAATAATAATAATAATAATAATAATAATAATAATAATAATAATAATAATAATAATAATAATAATAATAATAATAGTAATAATAATAATAATAAAATTAATAAATGGTTACAACCTTTGAAGAAATGATTAAAAAGAAGTGTCACCACCGGGATTCGAACTCGAGACCTCTCGTTCACTCAATCGCTCCCTAAACCATCCGTCCGTGTTTGTTTTTCTGTTATTACCCCAATCAAAAATTACTTAAACTATTTCTGTAAATTTCCCCTTGCCTCTTCTTCTTCTTCCCTAAAGCATATCGACTGGAAACAGGAACAGATACAATAGCAGTTGCAACTACAGTCCACCTTGGTTTCGATGGTGGTTGTGGTGTTTAATCGTGGTTGAAATAAAGATGGTGATTATGTTGGGTATCGAATTAAAACGGGAACATACTATCATCGAGCAATCTTCATCATCGTTAGTCTTCATTTTAGCACCACCGTTATTATCTCCTTCGCTGATTAACAGAAGTAAAGAGACATCAACTAACAATGGTATAGCAGCAACAGTATCAATTACCAAATATCATATTTATCACCATTAACGTAGACATCCTCAATAATCACGATTATAATCGTGATTATCATTATTAATATAAACTACCATCCTCCCTTATTATTAACATCCTTCTCTTATGATCATGAACATATCAGTTACAGTTTCATTGAAGGGAAAGAAAAAAAACAAGCTCCGTATTGTGTGTTATATACATCGAATAGAAAGAAAAAAAATGGTTTTGATATTCGTGGGTTTAGTAAGTTCAAGTAGTCTAATTGGGTTTCAAAGGAGCCCAATCCGGTATCCAGTCCAAGAAAGATCATTAATGGCCCAGGCTACTTTCGGTGACAGGAAAAAGATCGAGTAAACGTGGTGGCCAGCAAGAAACTCTAAATCGATGGATAAAATAATGAGTGTCGGTCTCTAAGATTCTTCCCACATGCTTAAACTTATGGTTGTTTATTAAACCCGTGGACCACACATGTTCTCCACTAAACCATTTGCTTATCTCTTTAACTTGGGATCCATTTTGTGTAGTATTAATCAAAACAGAAAAAAATATACTTTGCTCTCGATCACAAATAAATAGCAGCACGAATGATAGTGATTCACCAAGAATAAAGTGAGAGAAAGAGGAGAGAGATAGGGAGTTGTTCATGGTTATTAACTGAAAGGAAGCAGAAGAAAAGGTGATGGTTGATTCATAAACAGAAAACGTGAACGGTAACAATCGATTACAGTGATGTGTGGTTTCGAAGGGTGTGAAGGTGGTGTTTGTTATGGATGAAGATGTTGGTGATGATTGTAAAATGGTAGTGATTCATGGGTGCGGTTTTTGGGTCTCGAAAGTAAACAGAAGAAAGGAAATGGTAGCAGTGGCAGAAAATGAGTGATGAGGTGTTGTTGGTTGAGGTGATCGAGTAAGAAATATTTGTAACAAGTATTAGTTGGTTTAAGGTGGCGGATTATTGTAGCTTATGGCGATTTGTTTATAAGTGATTGTAGAGGTGTCATGAAAATGATGAATTTATTCACGATGGAAGATGAGATAGAGGGAGATTGAGGTGACGGTCATGGTGGTGGCAGTGATGGTTCAAACAAGGTGATAGGTGTCGGTGTCGAGGTGATGTCTTGGTGATTTTGAAGAAAGGCGATCATGGAGGTTCTCAGTATAATAAGGAGAGGAAGAAAGTAATGAGTGTGAGTAATTGATCAAATGTGACGCGTGTGAATGGTAAGACTCCATGATTCTTAACAACTGGATTAATTGTTTTGTAGCTGAAGTTCCGAGTATCGACTAGTACTCAAACAGATGAAAGGACAGAAAGCAGATTCCATTGTAACAGAATTTGGTTGTATTATGGTAATTGAGATCGATCGTACCAATTTAATAGACAGGGACAAAAATTGATAAAAGTTTGATTGTAACCTTGAACTGAATCGATCCTTTTTCTGTATTTATAAATGCGTATATATATAGTTATATAATTGTTTTTAATATATGAATCCGTATTTATTTATATAGTTTATATATCTGTTTTATATATTTTTATATATGAAATCTGTGTATATTAATATGATATATCTATATATCTGTTTAGTTAGTTAGATCAGTATTTTACATGAGCTATAATATTATTTATAATACAACTTTAATATTTAACATTAATATTAATATTAATATTAATAATAATAACAAACTAATAATAATAATAATTAATAGAGAAAATAATAATATTAATGATATTAAGATTATAGTAATACTAATAAGAATAATGACAATAATAAATTGATAATTTTAGTAATCAAGTTAATAATACTTTCAATGACCCTAATATTAATTAAATTTATAATGGTACTAATAATGGTCATAATAACAAGGATTATAGTTTTATTATTAGTTATAATAATAATGATATTAACAATGATAATTATAATATTACTAATAACAATAATATAACAAATCAAATGCATCAATTTTAGTGTATAATTTGTAGTAATATTAATAGTACTGATAATAGTGTTTATAATAATAATATAACAACTAGGATTAACTTGCATTTATATGTCAATCAAACCGTTTAATGTTTTGTTAATATTTTCCCAAATTAACAATCACACATATGTATATATTCATACATATCTATTTACACATAATTGTTCGTGAATCGTCAGGCATGGTCAAAGGGTAATTGATTACATGAATATAGATTTCAAAACTTTCGAGACTCAACATTACAGATTTTGCTTATCGTGTCGGAAACATATAAAGATTAAAGTTTAAATTTGGTCAGAAATTCCCGGGTCATCACATAATTGACGCGAATCCTAAAGATAGATCTATTGGGCCCAACAAACCCCATCCGTTGTAACGGATGCTTTAGTACTTCGAGTTTTTATATCATGTCCGATGGATGTCCAGGAATGATGGGGATATTCTTATATGCATCTTGTTAATGTCGGTTACCAGGTGTTCACCATATGAATGATTTTTATCTCTATGTATGGGATGATGTTTATGAAAAATGAAAATATGAGATCTTGTGGTCTATTATTACGATTGATAAATATATAGGTTAAACCTATAACTCACCAACATTTTTGTTGACGTTTTAAGCATGTTTATTCTCAGGTAATTGTTAAGAGCTTCCGCTGTTGCATACTAAATTAAGGACAAGATTTGGAGTCCATGTTTGTATAGTATTGTTTGAAAACTGCATTCGAAGACATATATTGTTGTGTAATATTATTGTAAACCATTATGTAATGGTCATGTGAAAACGCTATATTTTTTATTATCATTTTAAACCTTTATCGATAAAATAAAGGTTATGGTTTATTTTAAAATCGAATGCAGTCTTTGAAAAATGTCTCATATAGAGGTCAAAACCTCGCAACGAAATCAATTAATATGGAACGTTTATAATCAATATGAACGGGACATTTCAACTCACTTGTAATTTGGATTTTCAAATAGATGGATATACGACTTGGCCTTGACAATTCACGAACCTAATAACAATATTTTACGTCAAAATATATATAATTAATATTCTATACTTATGTTACTTTTAATTGTCCAATGTTAGTAGTCCAACGTCCAATAGTCCTAATATATATATATATATATATATATATATATATATATATATATATATATATATATATATATATATATATATATATATATATCGTGTTAGAATTAACTAACACTATTATATATTGTCTCAATATAATTAAGGCACATAATATATATATTGTCTGACTCACCCCACGACCCATTGTATACATGTCTCAGACTCGATCACAACCCATGGTATATATATTATTTTAGAATCAACTTCGAACCATTATATGCTAACTCGAGCATTACCGCATATAGTGTCTTATGGGTTATTCAAAATAATATATATAGATGATGTCAATATGATATGTCAAAACATTGTATACGTGTCTATGGATATCAAGTCATATATATACATGGTGTCTTACGATTTTTATTAAGACTATAATATATTGTCGTAGACTTAACCACAACTACTATAAATTGTATTTCTACTAATAAGGGATCAAGACATGTATAAATACATGTAGGATATAGGATAAGTTAGCTAGGATAAGGGTATTATAGATTTGTTATAAAAATTCACGTAGTTAAAACAAGAAAATCTATCCAATTTTGTTTTATCCATTACTTCTTCATTTCAAATCCGTTTTGAGTGTTTTAAATTGCCATGGTTCCGTATCGAACCGAATATTATTGATATTAATAGAAAAGTTATAGGTTTATAGTCGGAAATATAGGTTACAAGTCATTTTTAAAGAGGTAGTCATTTTCGTCGAAGGAACGACATCTTGATGACCATTTTGAAAAACATACTTCTATTTTGAGTTTAACCAAGATTTTTGGATATAGTTTCATGTTCATATGAAATATTATTTTTCCAGAAGAAAAACTTTTAAATCAAAGATTATGATAGTTTTTAATTATCCAACCCAAAACAGCCCGCTGTTTTACTACGACGGCGTATATATGGTTCTACGGTGTTCTTCGTGTTTACAAGTTTTATATCCTTATGTTAGCATATCATATAGATATAATACATGTGTTGAAATATTTTTAAGAGTCAAGTTAGAAGGATTAAGTTTATTTGCGAACAAGTTTAGAATTTACTAAACTATGTTCTAGTTGTTATAAGTTATATACTCAAAATAAGATAGCTATAAAGATAGGAATTGAACAAGAATATGAAAAGATTACTACCTCAAATCAAATGAACAAAGTTGCTGAAAAAACAAGATAATAATCTTGAGGTTGAAGATCTCCTTGATAGCTTAGAATTCTTGAAGTAGAATCATGGAATGAACAAAAGTTCGAATAAGAATTCTATCTTGATTTAAGATAGTTATGTTTATAAGAATTGAACCAAAGCTTAAATAAGTTTATTACCTTGATTATGAAGTGAAAAGCTACTAAAATAAAAGTAGAATTCTTGATCCTAAAGAGTTCTTGAATTTGGATTAAAAGTTGGAAGCAATCTTCTTCAAATTGGATGAAGTTCTTAAAAGGATTTTCTTATGGTGTTTATAGCTTGGATTTTGATGCTAAAAGATGAGAAAAATGCTTGGTGATGATCTAGTATGAAGATGGGAGTATTTTGAGAGAGAAATTGGAGATTATGAATGAGAAAATGGAATGTAAAAATGGGTTTAAGCATAAAAACATTTTTAGCATATATAATCAACATGTGTTGTCATTTTTTGACTAATATCTAGTATAGGTTAAAACCATGAGGTCATGCATGACCTATTACAAAAATAATGCAGATTTCCATTGGTATATACCAACAGTAGATACATCTAGAAGCTGGGTATGATACGGGTATATATACCGTATGAATACTAGTAGAATTCTTGATGGAATTGAATGCGAATACGAGTATAGCTATCTTTGTTGAGTATAAGTATATTGATATATGTATTTAAGTCTTTCAAAAGTATATTAATACAATACATATATATTCATTTTAACTTAGGCGTTATAACGTCGTTAAACGTTATATATATATATATATATATATATATATATATATATATATATATATTATTTCGAAGTCTTTAATTTAGTAGTCTCATTTCATATATATATATATATATATATATATATATATATATATATATATATATATATATATATATATATATATATATATATATATATATATAACTCTTTGCTAATATATTTAATGAGATGCTTAAATATCACTTTAACAAATCATAAATATATATATATATATATATATATATATATATATATATATATATACACATATATATATATATACATATATATATATATATATATATATATATATATATATATATATATATATATATATATATATATATATATATATATATATATATATCCATATATCCATATATATATTCCTTTAAATAATTATTACAAGTTATGACGTTTCGTGAATCGTCAGACAAACTGGGTGAACAAACGTTTGTATAAAATTTATTTCAAATAATCAAGTCTTAATAAGTTTGATTGCTTAACATGTTGGAAACATTTAATTATGTAAATATTAATCTTATATATATTAACAAAAAAATCCGGGTCGTTACATTCCACACCCGTTAAATTAAATTTCGTCCGAAATTTTGGAATAGTACCTAATCAATGTGCGATATCGGGAAACAAATGTGGATACTTCTGCTTCATTTGGTCTTCTCGTTACCAAGTGAATTCAGGTCCTCTACGAGCATTCCACCGAACCTTAACGATTGGTATTTTGTTTTGCTTAAGTCCTTTAACCTCACGATCCATTACCTCGACGGGTTCTTCAACGAATTGTAGTTTTTTGTTGATCTTAATTTCGTCTAAAGGAATAGTGAGATCTTCTTTAGCTAAGCATTTCTTCAGATTCGAGACGTGAAAGGTATTATGTACGCCGGCTAATTGTTGAGGTAATTCAAGTCGATAAGCTACTGGTCCAACACGATCAATAATCCCGAATAGCCCAATGTATCTCGGGTTTAGTTTTCCCCATTTACCAAATCGAACAACGCCTTTCCAAGGTGATACCTTAAGCATGACCATGTCTCCAATTTCAAATTCTATATCTTTTCTTCTAATGTTCGCGTAGCTCTTCTGTCGATTCTGAGCAGTTTTCAATCGTTGCTGAATCTGGATGATTTTCTCGGTGGTTTCTTGAATAATTTTCGGACCTGTAAGTTGTCTATCCCCCACATCACTCCAAAAAATCGGAGACCTGCACTTTCTTCCATAAAGTGCCTCGAATGGTGCTGCATCAATACTCGAATGGTAGCTGTTATTGTAGGAAAACTCAGCTAACGGTAGATGTCGATCCCAACTGCTTCCAAAATCAATAACACATGATCGTAGCATGTCTTCGAGTGTCTGTATTGTCCTTTCACTTTGCCCATCAGTTTGTGGATGATAGGCAGTACTCATGTCTAGACGAGTCCCCAATGCTTGTTGTAACGTCTGCCAAAACCTTGAAACAAATCTGCCATCCCTATCAGAGATAATAGAGATTGGTATTCCATGTCTGGAGACGACTTCCTTCAAGTATAGTCGTGCTAACTTCTCCATTTTGTCATCTTCTCTCATTGGCAGGAAGTGTGCTGACTTGGTAAGATGATCGACTATTACCCAAATTGTATCATAACCACTTGCAGTCCTTGGCAATTTAGTAATGAAATCCATGGTAATGTTTTCCCATTTCCATTCTAGAATTTCAGGTTGCTGAAGTAGACCCGATAGTTTTTGATGCTCAGCTTTGACTTTAGAACAAGTCAAACATTCTCCTACATATGTGGCAATATCAGCTTTCAATCCTGGCCACCAAAAGTTTCTCTTGAGGTCTTGGTACATTTTTCCTGCTCCGGGATGTATTGAATATCTAGTTTTATGTGCATCATCAAGTACCACTTTCCTCGAATCCCCATACTTTGGTACCCAAATTGTATCAGCCAAATATCGAGTTCTGTCTTCTCGAATATTAAGCTGTTTTTCCAATTCTTTGGGTATTTCCCTTCCAAAACTTCCTTCCTTTAAAACCACATGTTGTGCCTCTTTTATTCAAGTAGTAAGGTTGGTACGAATAATCATATTCATATCTTTTACTCGAATAGGTTCTCTTTCCTTTCGACTCAAGGCATCGGCTACTACATTTGCCTTCCCCGAGTGGTAACGAATCTCACACTCGTAATCATTTAGCAGCTCAACCCACCTACGCTGCCTCATGTATAGTTGCTTTTGATTTAAAATATGTTGAAGACTTTTGTGGTCAGTGTATATGATAAATTTGACCCCATATAAATAATGTCTCCACATCTTTAATGCAAAAACAACGGCGCCCAATTCCAAATTATGTGTGGTGTAGTATTGTTCATGAATCTTGAGTTGTCGAGAAGCATATGCAATTACTTTCTTTCGTTGCATAAGAACACACCCAAAACTCAATCGTGATGCGTCACAATAAACGACAAAGTCTTTAACTCCTTCGGGTAACGATAAAATAGGTGCCGTAGTTAACTTCTTCTTCAATAATTGGAAGGCACCTTCTTGTTCGGAAGTCCATTCATACTTCTTCCCTTTATGTGTCAATGCGGTTAAAGGTTTTGCTACACGGGAGAAATCTTGAATAAATCTCCTATAGTAACCGGCTAAACCTAAAAATTGACGTATTTGCGTCAGAGTTTTCGGGGTTTCTCAATTTTTAATGGCTTCAATCTTGGCGGGATCAACCTTGATTCCATTACTACTGACTACATGGCCAAGAAATTGTACTTCCTTTAACCAAAAAGCTCATTTAGAGAATTTTGCATAAAGTTGTTCTTTTCTTGTGTTGTTCATGCTCTTGGTTATTCTTCGAATAGATAAGAATGTCATCAATAAATATAATAACAAACTTATCTAAATATGGACTACATACTCGGTGCATGAGGTCCATGAATACTGCGGGTGCATTGGTTAAACCGAATGGCATAACCATGAATTCGTAGTGGCCATAACGAGTTCTGAAGGCTGTTTTTGGTATATCGGCTTCTTTAACCCTCAATTGATGATAACCCGACCTTAATTCAATTTTGGAGTATACGCTCGAACCTTGGAGTTGATCAAATAGGTCGTCGATTCTCGGTAAAGGGTATCAATTTTTGATGGTTACTTTGTTCAGCTCATGGCAATCGATACACATGCGAAAAGACCCATCTTTCTTTTTGACGAAAAGAATTGGAGCTCCCCAAGGTGACGTACTTGGTCGGATGAAACCACGCTCTAATAGTTCTTGTATTTGACTTTGTAATTCTTTCATTTAGGTAGGTGCAAGTCTATATGGAGCACGAGATATAGGTGCGGCTCCTGGTACAAGATCTATTTGAAATTCGACGGATGGGTGTGGAGTGTAGTGACCCGAACTTTTCCATGTTTATATATATATTAAATGAAATTGTTATTTACATGATTAAGTGTTTCCAACATGTTAAGCAATCAAACTTTTTAAGACTTGATTAATTGAAATATGTTTCATATAGACAATTGACCACCCAAGTTGATCGGTGATTCACGAACGTTAAAACTTGTAAAAACTATATGATGACATATATATGGATATATATATAGTTAACATGATACTATGATAAGTAAACATATCATTAAGTATATTAACAATGAACTACATATGTAAAAACAAGACTACGAACTTAATGATTTTTAAACGAGACATATATGTAACGATTATCGTTGTAAAGACATGTAATGTATATATATATCATATTAAGGGATATTCATACATGATAATATCATGATAATATAATAATTTAAAATCTCATTTGATATTATAAACATTGGGTTAACAACATTTAACAAGATCGTTAACCTAAAGGTTTCAAAACAACACTTACATGTAACGACTAACGATGACTTAACGACTCAGTTAAAATGTATATATATGTAGTGTTTTAATATGTATTTATACACTTTTGAAAGACTTCAATACACTTATCAAAATACTTCTACTTAACAAAAATGCTTACAATTACATCCTCGTTCAGTTTCATCAACAATTCTACTCGTATGCACCCGTATTCGTACTCGTACAATACACAGCTTTTAGATGTATGTACTATTGGTATATACACTCCAATGATCAGCTCTTAGCAGCCCATGTGAGTCACCTAACACATGTGGGAACCATCATTTGGCAACTAGCATGAAATATCTCATAAAATTACAAAAATATGAGTAATCATTCACGACTTATTTACATGAAAACAAAATTACATATCCTTTATATCTAATCCATACACCAACGACCAAAAATACCTACAAACACTTTCATTCTTCAATTTTCTTCATCCAATTGATCTCTCTCAAGTTCTATCTTCAAGTTCTAAGTGTTCTTCATATATTCTACAAGTTCTAGTTACATAAAATCAAGAATACTTTCAAGTTTGCTAGCTCACTTCCAATCTTGTAAGGTGATCATCCAACCTCAAGAAATCTTTGTTTCTTACAGTAGGTTATCATTCTAATACAAGGTAATAATCATATTCAAACTTTGGTTCAATTTCTATAACTATAACAATCTTATTTCAAGTGATGATCTTACTTGAACTTGTTTTCATGTCATGATTCTGCTTCAAGAACTTCGAGCCATCCAAGGATCCGTTGAAGCTAGATCCATTTTTCTCTTTTCCAGTAGGTTTATCCAAGGAACTTAAGGTAGTAATGATGTTCATAACATCATTCAATTCATACATATAAAGCTATCTTATTCGAAGGTTTAAACTTGTAATCACTAGAACATAGTTTAGTTAATTCTAAATTTGTTCGCAAACAAAAGTTAATCCTTCTAACTTGACTTTTAAAATCACCTAAACACATGTTCTATATCTATATGATATGCTAACTTAATGATTTAAAACCTGGAAACACGAAAAACACCGTAAAACCGGATTTACGCCGTCGTAGTAACACTGCGGGCTGTTTTGGGTTAGTTAATTAAAAACTATGATAAACTTTGATTTATAAGTTGTTATTCTGAGAAAATGATTTTTATTATGAACATGAAACTATATCCAAAAATTATGGTTAAACTCAAAGTGGAAGTATGTTTTCTAAAATGGTCGTCTAGACGTCGTTCTTTCGACTGAAATGACTACCTTTACAAAAATGACTTGTAACTTATTTTTCTGACTATAAACCTATACTTTTTCTGTTTAGATTCATAAAATAGAGTTCAATATGAAACCATAGCAATTTGATTCACTCAAAACGGATTTAAAATGAAGAAGTTATGGGTAAAACAAGATTGGATAATTTTTCTCATTTTAGCTACGTGAAAATTGGTAACAAATCTATTCCAACCATAACTTAATCAACTTGTATTGTATATTATATAATCTTGAGATACCATAGACACGTATACAATGTTTCGACCTATCATGTCGACACATCTATATATATTTCGGAACAACCATAGACACTCTATATGTGAATGTTGGAGTTAGCTATACAGGGTTGAGGTTGATTCCAAAATATATATAGTTTGAGTTGTGATCAATACTGAGATACGTATACACTGGGTCGTGGATTGATTCAAGATAATATTTATCGATTTATTTCTGTACATCTAACTGTGGACAACTAGTTGTAGGTTACTAACGAGGACAGCTGACTTAATAAACTTAAAACATCAAAATATATTAAAAGTGTTGTAAATATATTTTGAACATACTTTGATATATATGTATATATTGTTATAGGTTCGTGAATCAACCAGTGGCCAAGTCTTACTTCCCGACGAAGTAAAAATCTGTGAAAGTGAGTTATAGTCCCACTTTTAAAATCTAATATTTTTGGGATGAGAATACATGCAGGTTTTATAAATGATTTACAAAATAGACACAAGTACGTGAAACTACTTTATATGGTTGAATCCTAAAGATAGATCTATTGGGCCTAACAAACCCCATCCAAAGTATCGGATGCTTTAGTACTTCGAAATTTATATCATATCTGAAGGGTGTCCCGGAATGATGGGGATATTCTTATATATGCATCTTGTTAATGTCGGTTACCAGGTGTTCACCATATAAATGATTTTTATCTCTATGTATGGGATGTGTATTGAAATATGAAATCTTGTGGTCTATTATTATGATTTGATATATATAGGTTAAACCTATAACTCACCAACATTTTTGTTGACGTTTTAAGCATGTTTATTCTCAGGTGATTATTAAGAGCTTTCGCTGTCGCATACTTAAATAAGGACGAGATTTGGAGTCCATGCTTGTATGATATTGTGTAAAAACTGCATTCAAGAAACTTATTTTATTGTAACATATTTGTATTGTAAACCATTATGTAATGGTCGTGTGTAAACAGGATATTTTAGATTATCATTATTTGATAATCTACGTAAAGCTTTTTAAACCTTTATTGATGAAATAAAGGTTATGGTTTGTTTTAAAATGAATGCAGTCTTTGAAAAGCGTCTCATATAGAGGTCAAAACCTCGCAACGAAAATAATTAATATGGAATGTTTTTAATCAATAAGAACGGGACATTTCATGGAGGTAGTCCCGGTAATTCGTCCGGAAACACCTCAGGAAATTCTCTTCGACGAAAACGTCATCGATTTTCTTTTCTTCTGTTTCGACCTTCTCGGCGTGTGATAGTACGGCATAGCAACCTTTTCTTATTAGTTTGCGCGCCTTTAAGCTACTAATAAGATTTAATTTGGCATTACCCTTTTCTCCGTACACCATTAAGGGTAATCCTTCTTTGCTCGGGATGCGAATCGCCTTACCTCAGCTTCCAATTTTTCGATTACGACAAATTTTATCAACCTTAATTAGTTTACCATTTGCTACTTCGACTATATACTTATTATCCAAAGGCATTAACAGGCAATTTAATTTGGCACAAAATTCTCTACTCATATAACTTCTATCCGCACCCGAATCAAATAAAACATAAGCAGGTGTATTGTCGATAAGAAACGTACCCGTAACAAGCTCTGGGTCTTCCTGTGCTTCTGCCCCATTGATGTTGAAGGCTCTTCCACGGCCTTGCCCGTTATTATTCCCTTGATTAGGACATGCGTTTTTGAAATGGCCTGGCTTCCCACATCCATGACAAATAATGACACCATTATTTGCTCCTCTATTTCCGTAAGCCAGTGGTTCGTAAATCTCACACTTTGCTGCACTATGACCTCTCCTATTACACTTGGTACATAACACCCTACAGAACATTTCCGGATGATTGGTTTCACATCTTGGGCACGGAGTTTTCTGCCTCCTGTTGTTGTTATAGTTGTTGTTATTGTTACCGCGATTGAGGTTGTTGTTGCTGTTGTTGTTGTTGTTGTTGTTGTTGTAATTGGGGTTATTGTTGTTGTTGGGACGGTTGTTATTGTTATTGTTGGGATTGGGGTTGTTGTTGTAGTTGTTGTTGGGGTTGCGATTTTTGTTGTTGCGATGGTTGTTGCGATTGTTGTTGCGATGATTGTTGTAATTTTTGTTATTGTTGTGGTGGTTGTTTTGGTTATTATTGTTGTGTTGGTGACCGTTGTCACCGCTTTCTTCCCACTTTATTTTACCTTCTTTCATTTTGGCCTCATCGGCCTCCTGCACTTTCATGCTCCCTTCAATTTGGCCTATGAGTTTATGGGCCATACGACTTGCTTTCTGCATTGTTGTAGGGTCGTTTGAACCTACTTGCTCCTGAATTCGTTCCGGTAATCCCTTCACGAATGCTTCTATTTTGGCTTCCTCGTCCTCAAATGCTCCAGGACACATTAAAGCCAGTTCTGTGAAACGTCGCTCGTAACTGGTGACGTCATAACCTTGGGTTGTCAGTTCTCTAAGCTCTGTCTTGAGCTTGTTGATTTCTATTCGGGGACGGTATTCTTCCTTCATCATGTGCTTGAAGGCAAACCATAGAAGAGCGTAGGCGGTATTCTGTCCTACGTGATCAATGTAGGTATTCCACCATGTCAATGCAGTACCCTTAAAAGTATGTGAGGCATACTTCACTTTGTCCTCTTCCGAACAGTTGCTAATTGCGAACACGGCTTCGACTTTCTCCGTCCACCATTTTAATCCAATGGGTCCTTCGGTCCCTTCAAAATCATTTGGTTTACAGGCCATAAAAGCTTTGTAGGAACATCCTACATGGTTGCCTGTATTGTTCGCTCCACTGCTGGAACCTGATTGGTTGTTGTTGTTGTTCATTGCAGCCACCACTGCAGCAACACTTGCAGCAAAGGCTTGAAGTTCCTCAGTGTTCAAGCTTTGTCTCGTGACTGGGGCCATTTCCTTCAAAAATAGCTGAATGGGTTAATCATATAGAATATTATGAGTAGTTAATAGCACTTTGTAGCGTAATATTAATTTGTTATTATAAAAGTCTTTTCTTCATATTAGCGTTTTATAATTGTGGTTCGGGTAGTACCCACCCGTTAAAATTCATACTCAATAGCTAGTACACAAATAACTACTATATTTTTAGGATAAGGTGAAGATATGTCAAGTTCGGGTTTTGGGGTTAAAGATTTCCCCTAAGATTTATTTTTAAGTTTTGCTGCTTCATCAAATTTTTCCCTTGAAATCTCGATCACTTCTTCTTCTGGATCCTCTTTTAGATCCTCTTCCGATTCTATCACTTCCGGTTCATCCGGAAATTGTGAATCTTCCCAAAAAGCCTCATCATCTCCCTCATATCCATCATTAGATATATGGATGGTTGACGCATCTGTCTTTGTGTCCACTTCATCACTTGATAAAATAATGATCGGTTCCGTTGCTGGAGATTCATCTTCGGAGTCGGTAAATGAGATAATAAATTCGATGCTAGAGGTAGACATCTATCACACAACAGCAAGCACGTTAAGATATTAATATATCTTATAATATTTACATGTTAATGATCTATGTTTCCAACAAAAGTGTTAAGCAATCGTTTTTAAAGCAGACACGGTCGAAGTCCAGACTATCTAATGAATCCTAACAAAAATCGGTTAAACACACTAATGAAACATTTTCTGGTTCTCTAAGACCACCGCTCGGATACCAACTGAAATGCCCCGTTCATATGGATTATAAACGTTTCATATTAATTGGTTTCTTTGTGAGGTTTTGGCCTCTATATGAGACGTTTTTCAAATCTTGCATTCGTTTTAAAAACAACCATAACCTTTATTATATGAATAAAGGTCTAATGACATAAATTTAGATTATCGATCAAAGACAATCTCCTCAAAGTACAAAATTTTTACATACACCATTACATAAAAGTAGACAATATATTACAAACACAAATTCCGAATGCAAGTTTAATTATTATGAAAAGCATGCCGACTCCAAATCTTGACCTTGGGTTAACATGCAACAGCGGAAGCGTTTAACAATCACCTGAGAATAAACATGCTTAAAAAAGTCAACAAAAATGTTGGTGAGTCATAGGTTTATTCCTATATAATAATTTATAATAATAATAGACCACAAGATTTTATTTAAATATAGCGTACACAAATCATGTGTATAAAAATCATTCATATGATAAACATCTGGTAACCGACCTTAACAATATGAATATAGAATATTTTCCAGTATACAGCGCGCAGCTAATATACAAAAATTCGAATTACGAAAGCATACCATTTTCCATTATGAGGGGAGTTAGTGCCCGTAGATCTACCTTTAGGATTCGCGTTAATTAGTGGCCATTATACAGGCCCCATACCATTTTCCAGCATGATGGGTGTATAATAAACGCTAATTCTTAGGTTACCAGAAAAAGGGAAAATATCCGATGTAATCAATCGATCATAGAATGTAGTTCAAGTACTTGTGTCTATTTCGAAAAAACATTTATAAAACATCATGTATTTTCATCCCAAAAATAATTAGATAGTAAAAATGGGACTATAACTCACTTGTAATGATGATTTTCAAATAGATGGATATACGACCTGGCATTGACAATTCACGAACCTAATAACAATATTTTACGTCAAAATATATATAATTAATATTCCATACTTATGTTATTTTTAATTGTCCAATGTTAGTAGTCCAACGTTCGATAGTCCAATAGTCCAATAATATATATATATATATATATATATATATATATATATATATATATATATATATATATATATATATATATATATATATATATATATATATATATATATATATATATATATATATATATATATATATATATATATCGTGTTAGAATTAACTAACACTATTATATATTGTCTTAATATAATTAAGACACATAATATATATATTGTCTGAATCACCCCACGACCCATTGTATACATCTCTCAGACTCGATCACAACCCATGGTATATATATATTATTTTAGAATCAACCTCGACCCATTATATGCTAACTCGAGCATTACCGCATATAGTGTCTTATGGGTTATTCAAAATAATATATATAGATGATGTTAATATGATGTGTCAAAATATTTTATACGTGTCTATGGATATCAATTCATATATATACATGGTGTCTTACGATTTTTATTGACACTATAATATATTGTCGTAGACTTAACCACAACTACTATAAATTGTATTTCTACTAATAAGGGATCAAGACATGTATAAATACATGTAAGATATAGGATAAGTTAGCTAGGATAAGGTTAGTATAGATTTTGTTAGAAAAATTCACGTAGTTAAAACAAGCAAATCTATCCAATTTTGTTTTACCCATTACTTCTTCATTTCAAATCCGTTTTGAGTGTTTCAAATTACCATGGTTTCGTATCGAACCGAATATTATTAATATTAATAGAAAAGGTATAGGTTTATAGTTGGAAATACAGGTTACAAGTTGTTTTTGAAAGAGGTAGTCATTTCCGTCGAAAGAACGACATCTTGATGACCATTTTGAAAGACATACTTCTATTTTGAGTTTAACCAAGATTTTTGGATATAGTTTCATGTTCATATGAAATATTGTTTTTCCAGAAGAACAACTTTTAAATCAAAGATTATGATAGTTTTTAATTATCTAACCCAAAACAGCCCGCTGTTTTACTACGACGACGTATGTCTGGTTTTACGGTGTTCTTCATGTTTACAAGTTTTATATCCTTATGTTAGCATATCATATAGATATAATACATGTGTTGAAATGTTTTTAAGAGTCAAGTTAGAAGGTTTAATTTTATTTGCGAACAAGTTTAGAATTTACTAAACTATGTTCTAGTTGTTATAAGTTATAAACTCAAAATACGATAGCTATAAAGATAGGAATTGAACAAGAATATGAATAAGATTACTACCTCAAATCAAATGAACAAAGTTGTTGAAAAAACAAGATAATAATCTTGAGGTTGAAGATCTCCTTGATATCTTAGAATTCTTGAAGTAGAATCATGGAATGAACAAAAGTTCGAATAAGAATTCTATCTTGATTTAAGATAATTATGTTTATAAGAATTGAACCAAAGCTTAAATAAGGTTATTACCTTGATTATGAAGTGAAAAGCTACTAAAATAAAAGTAGAATTCTTGATCCTAAAGAGTTCTTGAATTTGGATTAAAAGTTGGAAGCAATCTTCTTCATATATATATATATATATATATATATATATATATATATATATATATATATATATATATATATATATTATTTCGAAGTCTTTAAGTTAGTAGTCTCATTTTATATATATATAACTCTTTTCTAATATATTTAATGAGATACTTAAATATCATTTTAACAAATCATAAATATATAAATCCAAATATATATTCCTTTAAATAATTATTACAAGTTATGACGTTCGTGAATCGTCAGACAAACTGGGTGAACAAACGTTTGTATAAAATTCATTTCAAATAATCAAGTCTTAATAAGTTTGATTGCTTAACATGTTGTAAATATTTAATTATGTAAATATTAATCTTATATATATTAACGGAAAAATCCGGGTCGTTACAAGGTGTCGTCAAAATTATCCTAAAAATCCGCAACGGTGCAGTCGAGTTACCGGAGATAATATACAAAATTAGTATCGTTCAGTGCGTAAAATAGCAGCGATTAAATTTACTGTGGCGGCGAGGTTTATCAGCGGCATCGGAGGACACGATCGTCGGTGGTGTGGGTGTAGGAGCGAGGGTAAAGGGAGAGAGGGAGGGATCCGTTTTATGACTGAAGGGTAATGGGCTGTTTGATTGGGTGTTAATTCAACTTACGCATGGTTGTGCAACACTTGTCACGCTGTCAGGAGTATTAGTGTCCACACAAAGTATAAAGTAGTTCTTCCATTTATATTTTTCTTGTATAAATCTCGAAAACTGATAGTCTACTAGTTAAATTAGAAAGTTTTCATGTAAATATTGCTACTTATATTAATCGTCACAAATTCTATGGTCGTTTCAAATAGTCAAACGACAATTCTTTAAACTCTTTTGTTTCGAAAGGCAAAATTTTTTAAACTCTTAAAGTTTTTCTAAATGCTTTTCATTGTCATTATTTTTTAGATTTTTATAAAATCAAATGTATATGTAATAAGATGTAATAAGATGTAATATGTATATGTATATGTATATATATATATATATATATATATATATATATATATATATATATATATATATATATATATATATATATATATAGTGCAGGGATCCAAAGAGAACTAAGAGTGGAAGAGAACTTATAGGACCCACAGATTGAGCTCAATCTGCACACAGATTGAGCCAATTTGCACACAGAGCTCAATCTGCGCACATATTGAGTTCTCTCATACCTTTGGTTCTCTCTGGATCCTCACCAGATATATATTATTACTTATATTAATTGTCACCAATTCTATGGTCGTTCCAAATAGTCAAACGGCAATTTTTTAAACTCTAAGTTTTTCTAAATACTTTTCATTATCATTATTTTTTCTATTTTTATAAAATCAAATGTATATGTAATAAGAGGTTATATTTCTAATCCCTTAAAAAAACTCAGAATCAAAACATTCAATCCATTGAATGTTTTCATTTTTTTTCTTCGATCGTTTTACCGCCAAAATAATAACATTCATAACAAAGTGTCTTTTTTAAATGTTCATATTTTCATGTGATCTTGATGTCTGGAAAAAAATTCGGAAAAAAAGAAAAAAATTACTTTCCCCTACTTCCCCCAAAAAAGTGCTTTCCTCTTGATTATACATATATATATATATATATATATATATATATATATATATATATATATATATATATATATGTTACTTTATTTTTTTCTGCTACGTTAACTACGGGTAAAATAAATACAGTAGAAAACATATAGTTTTGTACAAATCGTCGATATGCATATTTTAGTTGTAAATGATTAAAATAATACAGTATTTAAGATATATACTAAAATCGTATATTGTTGTGAGTCTGCAAATGATTTTTTACAACAATGCGTGAAAAATTTAAATTGTATATATTACTAGTGAAATGACCCGTGAAAACACGGGTTTGTTTAAACAAAACAGTTTAATGATATGTTTTACGTATTAAGTGAACGTAACTATTAAAGTCATTCAGTTTACTGCCCCGTGGAATCACGAATTACGACTAAGAAACTTGTCGTTAATTTTACAAACATAAAGTTCGCTCAAAGTTGAGTATTTATATTTATATTTTTAATAATAATAATAATTAATAATAATAAATGCCTTTTAAATTTTTTTAGTAAAATTATAAATTTAGGAGAGATTAATATTTCCTTTTATAAAAGATTTTGTATTATTTTTTGAATTAAATTAATATATAATTATGACATCATCATTATGAAAATTAAGCTTAATTATGACATCATCATTTTAGAGGTTTATTATACTATATAGATTAGTCACTCATTCCATAGTCTTTTTTGTTACACACATTTTTCTTAAATTGTTTATTTTTTCTTTTATGTTTTCATATATATATTTTAGACAAAATTGCTCATTTCGTCCATGTGTTTTCCATTATTTGCTCGTTTCATCAATGTATATTATTTTTTACATTTTTCATCTTTAAAAGCATTTTAAAGTCCCAATTTCATCTCTCACCCTAACGAAGGTTAGTTGAGTCCGTTTAAACTATTCATAGAAACTATCCACGTAATATTTAACTAACTAAATTACAAAAATCAATCCCTTAAATTTAATAAAGTAGACCCAAACACCAATAGCATTAGAAGGATCACCTGGAGTAGTCCCCCTACAACTACCTCTTTTTTGCTTTTTTCTATTACACATCATATAAATTAATTTAATCACTGTAATGTATTCAACAACAAAAATCAAACATATAAGTAATGCATACAGCATACAGATAAGCAAGAAAAATAAAATAACCCATGAGCAGCAACGTTTATATAGCACACACTAATGACAAAACAATCAGAAAATAAGTATCAAGTATTCAAAATTATAACATGAGAAAAAACCTGAAGTAAACATAAGCCAACCTTGTATTACACAGCGTTAACAACCTGAAGCTTCAATAGATGTCAAAACAAACGGACCGCACAAATTCCAACTGCTCAAAACAGAACATAAGCAGCCGTTCGAAAGTAATAAGCAAACAATAACCACGGAAAAAAAGAAGAACAATAATCGATCCACCAACAACCAACTACTGCATCTTCCCAAAAAAAAAAGACGCACCTTCGCAACACAAAAGGAAGAGAAAGAAGAAAGCACACTGAAAAGTTCACATGAAATCTCCACTGAATACCCATGATTACCAGGGCCGTCCCGTCAATACAAACCTTACATGGATCCAATCTCCATTGATACCTGTAATTACATGGATTTAAAGTGGTAACATATTTTGCTAGATTCAGAGGATCAAATTGTGTTTTGAAATTGAATAGTAAAACCATAAATTGATGATATAATCGTCAGTTTCAAACATCGGTTTCAGCAAATCTACACATCTATGTGTGTTCATGAAGCAGTTATCAAATAGAAGTCCACATCAAGCGAGTATTAGCGGTTTTACCAAAGGTTTTTATGAAAATGAAAGAATGATACAAAGGTTACAGGGATGGTATTATACGGTTTAAAAGTTTGATTTAGGAGTAACTCCAATACTAAGTACGCGTATTTCTTTGGTTTGTTTGTTTGAGGGTATAATTGGAAACAGAGTAAAAGTCTTACATTGAAAGATTGCATGGATAGTCCATGTCAGTAGTTTTAACGGACTCAGTTAACTTTCATTAGGGTGAGGGATGAAATTGGGACTTTAAAATGCTTTTAAGGATGAAAAATGCAGAAAATAAAACAAATGGATGAAACGGGCAAAAAGTAAAAAATACATGGATGAAATGAGCAATTTTTTCTATATTTTTATCATCTTACTTTTTTCCTCACTTCCTTTTTAAATAAAATGTATATATAATATATATGCTTTTTTAACATTGGATTTAATATAAAGTATGTACTCATTGCCGATGGCATAATGTAGTTATAAATTTTTAAGGTATAAAATGAAATCATTTTCCGCAGCAACGTTGGGTATCTCATTGACCGTTTTTACTACTCGAGTGTGTTTGAATAAATTATTTCTTTTTTTCTTTCGTAAAAAATAAAATTTTATAACTGATTGGGGACTTCATCAAACAAATAAAGCCCCAAAAGATGTACAAACAATATACTATCGAGCTCAACAAGAACATTATATATATCTAGAGCTCACAACAATACCACAAGACCTAACAATCAATAATCGCTACAATAAATGCTAAAGATTAAACCAAAAAATGTAGAGGGTAACCAATCAAGCAAACGGTGAAAGATTATAAACCATCTACATCCCGACAAACCAAAAGTCGAACGAACAAAAGGGGATACAACTTCGAATGTCCTTGCCGAATTCGGTAACTTCTTCATCTCGGCACCTTGAACCGAATGTCTTTTTCTTGGATTATTTACCTTAGTTGTTTTCTTAGGCAAATAATAAGAATTTATAAGAATGACCTCAATATTCCCGGTTTCCATGTTGAAAAATATCTAGTCAAAAGCGGCAATTGTAGAATCCGGGATGGTATTAGCTACAGCCGAACCTCGACCATTAGTTTCTTATCAACTATTTTATCAAATTTGAAAGCGACAAAAGCGAAGTCACTAGAGCTCGTGTTATTAATTCAGTTGGATTTGATTTTGTATACAACATCTTAGTGTACTAAGCATCTATTTAGAGCTTAATGGAATTAATTGTCTGAAAGAATTATTCGATCACTTTTCTACTAGTTTATTTAAGACTTATTGACTAATCAAAACTTGCGATAGAAATTTATGACGCATCCTCCAAACCTATCTAGTCCACATGGAGCCCTCCAAATTTCGGCCCCATCGTTAACTTTTTTAGCATTCTCTCTAAAAACTACAAAATTAATCAAAGACAATTTTGAAGACTTTGATTGGAGATTGAACGTATTATTTGCGTTTCATGTGTTAACAGAATCGAAACCACCGGTCATATCTTGTTCGAGTGTGATTTAGCTAGGGATCTTTGGCGTAAGATTTACAGGTGGATGGATCTAGATGTTGGTATCTTTGATGATTGGGCAGCCTTTTTAAATTGGTATGAAGATTGGCACACACCGTCTACAACAAAAACAAGATTGTTTGTTATTTTTTCTGCTACAGTTTGGCACTTATGGAGGTACAGGTTTGGCGTTTTATTTAACCCGAGGGCTTTGAAGAAAAACGCTTTGTTTGATTCCATTGTTTTATTTTCTTTTACTTGGCTTAATTCTAGAGGAAAATCGATTGTAAATTGGAATACTTGGCAAGTAAAGCCGTTGTAACTTTTTTGGCTTTCCTAGCTACTCGCCAGGGAGTTTTTATTAAAAATATTTGTGGCCGTTCCAAAAAAAAAAAAAAAAAAAAAAAAAAAAATCAACAAAAACTACTTACCTATAAGGTTCAAAAACAATTAAAATAGAAAAAGTATGTTTTGAGACCCAATCAATTTTGACCTGCTAAAGTTTTCCCGTGAGTCCTTACAAAGGGAAGGAAAGACCGTTTTTCAGTTGCTGCCAATTTCGTCCAAATTTGAAATAGTAAATGTGAAAAACGATGAATTAAAATTTAGGCGAGATTATACTGTTGGGATCGAACCCGCACACATATCACTTTTGAGATCGATCCCCATCACACTAAGAACCACACAACCATGTATAAGTCAATAATAATACACGAACAACATTTTGCTTGGAAAACCTCTCAAGGGAGAGTAAAAACCACAGGACTAGTAAGCCACTTAAATTCCACCATATACGAACAATATTACAAGAATGAACGCTCCTTACAACACTCTTGAATATTATCACGTATTTCTCAACACATGTCACAAACGGTAGATTACAATAACGGAATTCGCTCCCATTGTTATTGAATCACCGAGACCACCACTCGGGACGGAGTTAAACGACTCTTATAAATTCTCTATTTTTATCTATAACTCCATTTTTCTTCATACACAATGACTACTATTTATACACACAATTCCCTCCCAAAAGTTTCCACCAAAAAGTTCCCTCCAAGAAAACTCCCTCCAAAATATCCCACCAAAAACTTTCCACCAAAATTACTCCCTCCAAAAAAATACTTACATAATTTAAATAATTTAATTCAATAAATAACACATCCTCCCTTGAATCAAATTCTTTAAATCTCGATCTCGAACGTGGATTGTTAATCTTCATCTTGTTGCTGTCGACTTTATCTCAACCGGAACACGCCGCCAAACAATCTCATTGTTAGGAAGACTTTCGACACAAGGAACTCTCCATGATTAACTCTCCACTGAGCCTCTTCATCTTTTAACCTCTCTTCAACAACTCCTTCATTTCGTATGATTTCAGCAACAACTTCAGACACATGTATCTCCCAAACTACTCTTCTGATCACCACAAAAATCGGTCACAGCATAAATCAAAGTGTTCTGAACCCTCTTTCCAAAAATCACGATGATCCAACGGCTAACGAATCTACAACACCCGTTTCTTTCCAACTGCGCTGAAATGACGAATTTTTTTCTGCAGCACACTTCAGATAATAATATCTCTCGAACGACAACTCCAATCACAGATCCCAACGGTCAGATCGTGCATATACCTCTTTTGAACCTACAGTCTAATTTTCACGCTGATCCAACGGTTAACGAACTCAAAACGTCAATTCTATTTTCGCTGCGTAGAATATGACGAACCGAACATTTTTTTTCTTCACAAATTGACTTCCTCCCGGTTATGCGATTCTTCTCCACGAACCCCGAACCCCGCTCTGATACCAGTTTGTTGGGATCGAACCCGCACACATATCACTTTTGAGATCGATCTCCATCACACTAAGAACCACACAACCATGTATAAGTCAATAATAATACACGAACAACATTTTGCGTGGAAAACCTCTCAAGGGAGAGTAAAAATCACGGACTCGTAAGCTACTTAAATTCCACTATATACGAACAATATTACAACACTCTTGAATATTATCACGTATTTCTCAACACATCTCACAAACGGTAGATTACAATAACGGAATTCGCTCCCATCGTTATTAAATCACCGAGACCACCACTCGGGATGAAGTTAAACAACTCTCACAAACTCTCTATTTTTATCTTTAACTCCTCCACTTTTTTTCTTACACAATGACTACTATTTATACACACAATTCCCTCCCAAAAGTTCTCACCAAAAAGTTCCCTCCATATAATTCTCTCCAAAAAAACTCCTTCCAAAATATCCCACCAAAAATTTCCCACCAAAAATACTCTTTCCAAAAAAATACTTACATAATTTAAATAATTTAATTCAATAAATAACATATACTTACCCACAATCTTAGATTTGGTCAATTTTTTGGGTCATTTAAATCTTGAAAACAAAACGTCATGCAATGTAAACTTAAAACCTTAAAAATAAAATAAAAAAGGTCCAACCAATTTTTCTCAAACCTATTAGGTCATGTATAAAATAAAAAGGAGCAACTTCAATTAATATTAATCCGTAATTCATAAAGCTCAATACACAGAGATATGTTTAATGAGTCTTGTGAATGAGTAAAACAGGTCAAACATAAAAATCAAAACAAGTTTCATCAGTCAAACATTTATGATAGCTTTATTTTATTATACAAATTGATAACCGACAATTAAAAAGTGATTGGTGACGTGCTTTATGTGCACCATCTGGTTACACTTTCCTTTTGAACAATTTAGCATAGTCATGAATTAAACATGAGTGGTGTGTTTTATTGAGCAACTCAGTGGTCACTCAGGCAAGTCTACGTGATTATATAGGCAAGATTTGAGAATACTTAAATAAACATTACAGTATGGTTAATAACTAACAATGAACGATTGAATTGTTTTTTTCTCATTTTTTTTTCTGGGAAAAAAAATGAAGACTTGATTAAAATATAAACAAAACAATACAAAAGCAAACCGACGGTGACTAAATGGAAGCCAAACCAACACAAAACAAGCACACCCACAAGGCGAGCCACAAGCCATCAATCAATTAATCAATTAATATGGTTAATTTGAGTACTTTATTTTTTATTTTGACAAAATAGTTTTTTTAAGGAACAATTTGAGCCACAATCCACGTACTCCACAAAAACCATCCAATAGAAATCAATATTCTTGACAACCAGATAAAACATAGATAAGGCCTAAACACGCTCATCCATTAGATGGATTCACTCTCTTAATCCAACGGTCACAATTCACTCATTACCTCATCCCTTTAACACATGTTAAACTCTATACAACATGCACCACCACACTTCCACATAACTCACATCCCACAAACAGAAAAATCATCACACGACCAAATGGCATCCACCGCCGCCGCTGCCTCCTCCTTCATCGGAACCCGTCTCCCGGACCTACATTCAAACTCGAGCCGAGTTATCGCCCTATTCGGAAAGAAAAAAGCAGCAGCCCCTAAGAAAGTAGCGAAAACCGTTACATCAGACCGTCCATTATGGTATCCTGGTGCAAAAGCACCAGAGTACCTGGACGGTAGTCTGGTTGGAGACTATGGGTTTGACCCTTTTGGTTTGGGCAAACCCGCAGAATATTTGCAGTTTGATCTGGACTCTTTAGACCAAAACTTGGCCAAGAACTTGGCTGGTGATGTGATTGGAACACGGTTCGAAAGTGCCGACGTAAAGTCAACACCTTTCCAGCCTTACAGTGAGGTATTTGGGCTTCAAAGATTTAGGGAGTGTGAGCTGATTCATGGTCGTTGGGCTATGTTGGCTACACTTGGTGCTCTTACTGTCGAGTCAGTTACTGGTGTTACATGGCAAGATGCTGGAAAGGTATGTTGTGACGACCCGGAAATTTTCGACTAAATTTAAACTTTATCTTTATATTATTCTGACACGATAAGAAATGTTTGTTAAGTTAAATCTCAAGGATTTTAAACTATGTTTATACATTCATTTAAACCTCGACCAAATTCCAATGATTCACGAACCATTAAATGAACATATATGAATATGTATGTATATGTGTATATGTTATAAATTGAAAATGTCAACAAAGTATTTAAATGTATAATGCTTTATATGAACGTATTTGTTTCAATATGATTATCGACGAAATTAAAAAAAATATATTAAATGATTGAATTATCAGAAACATTGAATTATGATTACAAGTCTCTGTTGAGAGGTCCACTGTGATTTGAGAAAATCTATTCCTCTTAACGATATTCGGAATAATTTGTAAAGCTATTTATAAATAAAAATAAAAAGTGTCATTTATGAAAGTTAGACAAAAGCTAGTGGAGAATTGGTTTCCATAATATTCTATTAATCTATTTTCAAAAGTACAAAAACGTTTTCAGTTTAAAAAGAACTTTATTATTAAAACGTATATAACTTTTATAAATATCTAGAACCACTTTTGACAACTCATTACTTAACCAGTATAATAAATATAACGATATTTATATTTTATTTCATTAAATATATATAACGATTTAAATTAATATTATATATATTTATACGCGTATTATACATATATAGTTTTTATACTTTTACTATACTTTAACTTTACCATTACTTTACTTTTACTTTACTTTAACTTTAATAATTCACTTTAATAATTCATACTTTAATAATTCACTTTAATAATTCATACTTTAATAATTCACTTTAATAATTCATACTTTAATAATTCAGTTTAATAATTCATACTTTAATAATTCAAAAATCTATTATAAATAGAATTCAATAGATTTCATTATTTCATAGAAACTTGAAAATATATTTCTCTAAACTCTCTCAATCGATTTACATATATATATATATATATATATACATATATATATATATATATATATACATATATATATATATATATATATATATATATATTTGCTCTGTATTATTTCAAGATATTATTAGTATACATAAAATATTACGACGGAGTGATGTCCGAGTGATTTCAAAATAGTTTTTTTGAATGAGTCGAAGCTAAGGAAATTATGGGTTATAGCTATGGAGGTGATGGGTATGGTTCATAGGTATGCTTGTGAGGTCATCTAGTGTTTATCATCTCCGTTGCGTCTACGTACTTTTCTGCAATATTGAATCTCAATATTGATACGTGAGCACTCATAACTTAACTTTTATATATCAATAGTGTATCCCTGACTAGTGCTCGAGTATATAGGATTATGCATGCTTGTACATTCGATATTGTCCTTAGATAGGTTTGTTGAATCCTGAATTAGATACATATGCTACTGAGATAGGGTATATGATATGCATGTCATTGGAAAGCTAGCAAAAAAATTAAGAACTTTTCATTTAGATATCGAATGGTTTCGATGAACGGATTAGAAGTTATAGTCAACTGAATTTTAGTATTATTGTTAAAATGACTATTATTACTATCGTCGTTATTATTTTAATAGAAATATCATTGTTATTATAAAATATCATTATTACTATTATGTTAGTATTATCATTTTATCATAATAACATTTTTAGTAAATATAAATATTGTTATTTTTTTATAGAATAATAATAATTATTATTACAAAATAATACAACTTATAGAATACTTTTATACACTTGCGAGTGTACGTATATTTATAAACGAAAATCTTGTGGTCTATTAATATATTGAAATGATTGTTATGATAAACCTATGAACTCACCAACCTTTTGGTTGACACTTTAAAGCATGTTTATTCTCAGGTATTAAAGAAATCTTCCGCTGTGCATTAGCTTATTTTAAGGATATTACTTGGAGTCATTCATGACATATTTTAAAAGACGTTGCATTCGAGTCATTGAGTTCATCAAGATTATTATTATGTCAATTATAGTTGGATGTATTATGAAATGGTGTGCATGCCGTCAACTTTCATTGTAAAGAAAGTTTGTCTTTTAAAAACGAATGCAATGTTTGTAAAATGTATCATATAGAGGTCAAATACCTCGCGATGTAATCAACTATTGTGAATCGTTTATAATGTATATGAACGGGTCCTTTCAGTTGGTATCAGAGCGGTGGTCTTAGCGAACCAGGTCTGCATTAGTGTGTCTAACTAATAGTCGTTAGAATGCATTAGTGAGCCTGGACTTCGACCGTGTCTGCATGTCAAAAGTTTTGCTTATCATTTTTGTCGAAAATTGCCTGCTTATCATTCTTAGTCTAGATACGTCTTACTGCATTGATTGCATGAATAGTGTATAGCCAAAATTCATATCTTAGCGTATCTGCTAATCCATATCTTAGCGTATCTGTTACTGTAAACTTTGCTTGACATATCCCGTAAATTCCTCCGTAATCTACGAAATCTTTTGCGCTATATATATAGATATTCTATGTAATTAGAATACCACCCGATAGCCGAAAAATCATTTCATATCGAAAAATCCTTTATTCAATCGAACGAAATGGAATTCGTCATTAGTTCAAGTCCCTCGAATTCCGATATGGAATCCCACTCAAGCTCCGAAAGCAGTGTGACTAGAATGGGTCAACCAATTAGCCATCATCTATTCTGGATGAATTGGGGATAGGTTCGTAGCCTCCTCAATAATTGGAGACTGTAACGACCCGACCAAAACCGTTATTGACGGCGCCGTTAACTTAGGTCCCGTTGCGTGGTCGTAGTCCCTATATGAGACTCGTTTGACCAAAATTATGTCGCATTCATTTGAAAGGTACAAGACTTGCAAGTTTAGTTTACAAAACCGTTCGACAACAAGTCTAAGTTTACAAAAGTCATAAAGTATAAATGAAATAACTTACGACATCATTAGTTTAAAAACACAGTTGCTATAAATAGCGTAAGTATGTAAACAAAAGTTTGAATCCAAAAGTGCTATCCCTAGCGTATGCATGCATGGTTGACTCCAATCAAGTAATCAAAGTGTGCGGAAGCATGTATCAAGTAGCCGAGTATGAACCTGAGAAACATATAGAAAACTGTCAACGAAAAACGTTGGTGAAATCATAGGTGTATTTGTAAACGTTGTTTTTGAACCACAAGATTTAGTATTCCCATAGTTGATTATCAAAATCGTTTGCATTCCAAAAGTATTGTTCGCGAGCACCCAATTATCAAGACTTAACGTTTCCTTCCATAGAACCCCATCACAATAGTGTTAGAACATACACTGTTTCTCGAAAATATATTTCATCCGTAGACGGTAGCGAACCGTCCGTAATGAGGGTTTGTCAAACCCGTATGGCCACACAATATAAGTTCTCGCTTACACCCTGCAAGTGTAACTAATGATAATCGAATTGAGGATTTTTGTTCTAACTCGCTGTGGAATGTTTGTTTTCCTTGTACTTGTGTTCAAAGTATAAAAGTAAGTAGTACAAAATGTAACAAAGTATATGTTTCTCAGCCCACAATTTAAAAGTATACAAAGTTGTTGAAAAGGTGGGACTATGATCTCACCTCGAGTGCACGAGTATAAAAGTACTTCACAAAGTAAACGTGTGCATGATAGTTGCTTAGCCTTGACCTAAACAAGTACGTTGTATTAATTAACCGGTTACGACACAAGGTCGGGTGAAATGCGTTCAATTAGTCCTATGGCTCGTTACGACTCGAATAAATAGCATGTGAATCAATTTGTCAAGTTTCATGCAAGATACGAGTATAGAAACAAGTTAGGAAGATTGCACAATCATTTGGTTAAGTTTGACAAAAAGTCGAACTTCGGTCGGTCAAAGTCAACGAAAAGTCAACACGTTCGGGTCGGGTCCCGAACTATTTTTCTGAGGTTTTTAATCATATATGAGCATGTTAGAACAAGTTACATGTGAATCGGAGGTGCGTAGCATAGCAAACATTATTCAAAAATCGACAAAGTTGGACAGACCAATTTGGCGCGGCGCGCGGGTATATGGCGCGCCGCGCCATTACCTGTGCAGAGAATTCTGGCAGTTTTCACACTCAAGCACGAATCCAACTTCAAATACCCATAAATCCTAAACCGTAAACATCCAAAACAAATATCTTATATCGTTGGAAAGGTATTTTGACAAAGAATACAACTAACCACTTTTCATCAAGCAAAACATCATTTACAATAGCCGAAATATCGTCAAGTGGTCATTAAATGTTCAAAACCATCGTTTCAAGTTTACAAAACGCATTTTAAGATTCGGGAATGTAATTCACACATATGATATGCCGTTTTGAAGGTAATGAAACATACAATACAAATAATCACTAACTAATAATATTTCATGGCATTCAAAGCATCAAAATTCCATTTCAAGTTCATCAAACCCTAACCCAAATCCACCAAAACCAATAATCGAGTTTATGGAGTTTTCTCAAGCAACCTACACATCAAATTGAAGCTAGTGATACTAGTAACACAATTAAAACATGAACTTTAACAATTTAACAACATTTAATCACCCAAAACTCAAGATTAAGCACACCCATTTCAAATGTTCAAACTAGTTACTCAAAACAACAAATCGAGCAAACAAAACATGTATTCATGCTAGACACGAGCCATAGACACTAACTAACACCATTTCAAGTATATAAAATGAATTTAGAGAAATCTAGAGTTTTTAGAAACTTTACCCCAAGCTATGAAATTGGTACCAAATCGAAGAGGATGAAGAGAGGATCACGAAAATGTAATTTGTTTTGATGTTTGCTTCTCCAATCGGATTTAGATGATGAATTTGTGAGTTGGGTGTTTAAGTTCAAAAATGGAAGATGAGAAAGGAGAGAAGGAGATGAGTGGAAGTGAATGGGTAGATGAGGTGGGTTGACTAGTTGACCTAGTCAACTAGTTTGCCCACTTGACAACCTCGGTCCCTCAAGTTTCAAAGCGGGTGCGGGAATTAACCAAACGAATATTTTAAAAACGCTCGAGTAAACGAGTGATGTTATAATTAAATAACGGGAATATTATGAACGTTAGTCAATGGAAACCACGAATTTAAATCACGAAAGGTATTATAAAAAAAAAAGATAGTGTTAAAAATAAATTTAACGGAAAAACACGGGATGTTACATTACCTACACCTTAAAAGAAATTTCGTCCCGAAATTTAGTTGGAAGTAGTAGTCGTTGTTTCTTCCTCGAGATCTTGCGTTGTCGGTTCTACGAATAAGTGAAGGTACTCCCTCGGGTATTTCAACAAACTTCGACAGTCGCGATTTTACGTTGGTTCAAAGTTTGGTTTCATGATTCAAAATTTCAACCGGTTCTCCTAGGAAGGAAAGTTTGTCATCGATAGTAGGTTCGTCGAAGAGGGTAACAAGTCCTGGTTTCGCAAGGCACGTCTTTAAGTTTGATACGTAGAATGTGGGATGTACTAAGACTCGAATGAGTTGAAAAATCTAATCGGCTAGTAACGGGCCCGAAACGCCCCCAGAATTTTAAAAGGTTTTGTGTATCGCGGATTTAGCTTCCTACGTTTCCCGAAATGGATTGCACCTTCCTAAGGTGCGACTTTTAACGTTACGCTTTTAACCACTTGGAATTCGAGAGGTCCACGTCTAACATCGGCATAGCTCTTTTGGCGACTACGGTCCGGCTTGAGCCTTTCTTGGATTTGAACGATCATAACGGTTATCTCATGAATGAGTCCGGGTCCGGTGGTTTGCATGTCAACTACTTAGGTTCAACAATTTAAGAAAATGACATTCACGGCTATTCGAGTCCTCGAAAAGTGTGACGTTAATACTCGAATGAAATTTTATTGTAGTAAGAGAATTTGACTAAGTACTTTTCTCAAGTAAATTTGAAGTCGATAACACGAACTCGTGTTATGGTTTCCAAAGTTTGAATCATATGTTTGCTCGGTCCGTCGGGTTGTGGTTGATGTGTTGTACTCATGTTTAAGCGTGGTCCCGAGACTTTTTGTAAGGCACTCCGAAATCTAGAAGTGAAACAAGAATCTCGATCTGAAATGAGGTACATTTTTGTAAGGTATGTTTGAAAAAGTTTGTTAGGACTTGAAAACGTTAGATAGAACAAGTTTCTCAAGAAATTCGCGCCGCGGAAGATTTATCGCTTTCCAAAAATGTTCGTCGGGACTATTCACCCTCGAGGCGAATACTAGTATAACGTGGAGAGTCTCTCTCTCCATTGAGAGTTTAGAATAAAAGATTTCCTGAACCGGAAATTATGAGGGTGATGCAAGAGAAGTTTCCGCCCCGATGTAAGCATAACGAGTAAATTGTAGTTAATCAAAAAGACTGTGCGAGGACGAGATAGTATTCATGTATAATGTATGTTTGAAGTTGAAAGAATTCGTCATTCATTCGGAAGCATAAATATGGTTCGACAATATTCGAAGGTGTGTCCCCGGTATGGTTGTTGTCAGTACTTTCGGAGTTTTCAGATGTCCAACATGAATAGATGAAGTCATGTACATGGCTCATGGTGGTGTTTAGGTTGATCGAGTCTAACCACCATCACGTGTCACTAGAACTTTGGTATGTCTTACCGTAATATAACCACGTTGATCGAGTGTCGTTATATTACGCTAACTCATACCTCCATTCCCACATCACTCTATAGATTCAAGTTCGTGTAATCGTGAAGTTTAAAATAAACAAAGTGTAACAACGTCTCTAAGGTGACTCGTATTGAATCGAAAGAATTAGTGCAACTATAAAGAAGCGTTCCCCGAGGGAAGTGTATAAATGATTGTTCACGTCAATGTGGTTCGAGTCAGACAATAAGGTATTCAGGTATGAAAAGAGTAACGAGTCATGATAACGAGTAGCACGTAACCGTAGTGATAAATGTTGATGACGATACTCACCTAGAGTAGTGATGGTAGTAACACCAAAAAGTAGATAGTAAGAAACACCAGTGGGAAACCGATAGTAAGTTGAAACGGTGGCAAATAACAATCCGGGAGACAGAGTTCCCGAACAAGTGTGACTAATAAAGTCGTCATCCATACGTGTATGAATCATGAATTTACGTGTGTTACCAAAAAGTGGCGGAATACGAGTTCGTATGATGAAGGTTGGGTACCATAAAAAAAAAGTTTTCCTAAGAATGATTCAAGTATAATGCACAAGTAGTCAAGTAAGTGCTATCTATAGCAAATGTATGTCAGAATGCAAATGCTAACTATCCGGTTGTAGTCTAGACTCACTAATGCGTCCTAACGACTCTGTTAGACACACTAATGCATATCCTAGTTCCCTACAACCAACGCTCTGATACCACTTGTAACGACCCGACCAAAACCGTTATTGACGGCGCCGTTAACTTAGGTCCCGTTGCGTGGTCGTAGTCCCTATATGAGACTCGTTTGACCAAAATTATGTCGCATTCATTTGAAAGGTACAAGACTTGCAAGTTTAGTTTACAAAACCGTTCGACAACAAGTCTAAGTTTACAAAAGTCATAAAGTATAAATGAAATAACTTGCGACATCATTAGTTTAAAAACACAGTTGCTATAAATAGCGTAAGTATGTAAACAAAAGTTTGAATCCAAAAGTGCTATCCCTAGCGTATGCATGCATGGTTGACTCCAATCAAGTAATCAAAGTGTGCGGAAGCATGTATCAAGTAGCCGAGTATGAACCTGAGAAACATATAGAAAACTGTCAACGAAAAACGTTGGTGAAATCATAGGTGTATTTGTAAACGTTGTTTTTGAACCACAAGATTTAGTATTCCCATAGTTGATTATCAAAATCGTTTGCATTCCAAAAGTATTGTTCGCGAGCACCCAATTATCAAGACTTAACGTTTCCTTCCATAGAACCCCATCACAATAGTGTTAGAACATACACTGTTTATCGAAAATATATTTCATCCGTAGACGGTAGCGAACCATCTGTAATGAGGGTTTGTCAAACCCGTATGGCCACACAATATAAGTTCTCGCTTACACCCTGCAAGTGTAACTAATGATAATCGAATTGAGGATTTTTGTTCTAACTCGCTGTGGAATGTTTGTTTTCCTTGTACTTGTGTTCAAAGTATAAAAGTAAGTAGTACAAAATGTAACAAAGTATATGTTTCTCAGCCCACAATTTAAAAGTATACAAAGTTGTTGAAAAGGTGGGACTATGATCTCACCTCGAGTGCACGAGTATAAAAGTACTTCACAAAGTAAACGTGTGCATGATAGTTGCTTAGCCTTGACCTAAACAAGTACGTTGTATTAATTAACCGGTTACGACACAAGGTCGGGTGAAATGCGTTCAATTAGTCCTATGGCTCGTTACGACTCGAATAAATAGCATGTGAATCAATTTGTCAAGTTTCATGCAAGATACGAGTATAGAAACAAGTTAGGAAGATTGCACAATCATTTGGTTAAGTTTGACAAAAAGTCGAACTTCGGTCAGTCAAAGTCAACGAAAAGTCAACACGTTCGGGTCGGGTCCCGAACTATTTTTCTGAGGTTTTTAATCATATATGAGCATGTTAGAACAAGTTACATGTGAATCGGAGGTGCGTAGCATAGCAAACATTATTCAAAAATCGACAAAGTTGGACAGACCAATTTGGCGCGCCGCGCGGGTATGTGGCGCGCCGCGCCATTACCTGTGCAGAGAATTCTGGCAGTTTTCACACTCAAGCACGAATCCAACTTCAAATACCCATAAATCCTAAACCGTAAACATCCAAAACAAATATCTTATATCGTTGGAAAGGTATTTTGACAAAGAATACAACTAACCACTTTTCATCAAGCAAAACATCATTTACAATAGCCGAAATCTCGTCAAGTGGTCATTAAATGTTCAAAACCATCGTTTCAAGTTTACAAAACGCATTTTAAGATTCGGGAATGTAATTCACACATATGATATGCCGTTTTGAAGGTAATGAAACATACAATACAACTAATCACTAACTAATAACATTTCATGGAATTCAAAGCATCAAAATTCCATTTCAAGTTCATCAAACCCTAACCCAAATCCACCAAAACCAATAATCGAGTTTATGGAGTTTTCTCAAGCAACCTACACATCAAATTGAAGCTAGTGATACTAGTAACACAATTAAAACATGAACTTTAACAATTTAACAACATTTAATCACCCAAAACTCAAGATTAAGCACACCCATTTCAAATGTTCAAACTAGTTACTCAAAACAACAAATCGAGCAAACAAAACATGTATTCATGCTAGACACGAGCCATAGACACTAACTAACACCATTTCAAGTATATAAAATGAATTTAGAGAAATCTAGAGTTTTTAGAAACTTTACCCCAAGCTATGAAATTGGTACCAAATCGAAGAGGATGAAGAGAGGATCACGAAAATGTAATTTGTTTTGATGTTTGCTTCTTCAATCGGATTTAGATGATGAATTTGTGAGTTGGGTGTTTAAGTTCAAAAATGGAAGATGAGAAAGGAGAGAAGGAGATGAGTGGAAGTGAATGGGTAGATGAGGTGGGTTGACTAGTTGACCTAGTCAACTAGTTTGCCCACTTGGCAACCTCGGTCCCTCAAGTTTCAAAGCGGGTGCGGGAATTAACCAAACGAATATTTTAAAAACGCTCGAGTAAACGAGTGATGTTATAATTAAATAACGGGAATATTATGAACGTTAGTCAATGGAAACCACAAATTTAAATCACGAAAGGTATTATAAAAAAAAAAGATAGTGTTAAAAATAAATTTAACGGAAAAACACGGGATGTTACTTATATATGTATATGAAGTATTAACTCATTTCCACTGAAGAATTTATATGTATATCTTCTATATATAAATTTTTAGACCATAATAAATATTTCCGTACTAAGCTATTATGTGTGAATCTTAACTACTCGGTTAATTCATGTTACTAATATGCGATAATGTACGTCCTTCGTTCACAACTTAACCATCATTAACTACAATCTCTGCCTCAATTCAATAAATCCCAATTCATAATAAATCAAATGAATTATTCAAATATAAGTTTGATTTTTCACTTTCATCGTCGATGTACTCGAAACTTTTCAAATAACATTATTCGTACCTTGCGAAATTCACAAGAAATCCACAAACACCAACAAATAACGAAGTATTAATTCATAATTTCAATTTTATTGAATAAATACTCCGTAAAAGTTATGTAATTTCTAAAGTCTTTAGGGATTATTCAGTTCTAGTTTCAACCGCAAATCAAATGAGTTTAATTTAATATTAACTCATTAAATCTATGTTACATCTGAAGAAAATATGCACATATATATTTTCATAAAGACTGTAATAAAATTCTGTTGTACAAAATATTAATTGTGAAAATTTTTTCTAACGGGTAGGTAATACCCGAGAGATATATAAATTCACAATTAATATGTTACATTTTTCGAATCTGATTAAGCAAATCATCAACTATACTCCCAAAATCTCACAACAATATACACTTCTTGTATAGAAATCAAAACAACCATTCTCACCCAAATTTGATTACACATTCTGATTTTGACAAATCAAAATCCAAGTCATGATTTAACAGAAGACATCACTCTTAGATTCCTACATCTTTCAAAGCTATACTTTGACTTCAAAACTGTGTTAGAACATCATATGTATATTAACGATTACAAACTGTGTTCAAACTCTCCAAAGTTTTCGAAGACACTTCAAACAATGAACAATCGAGATGATGATCCAACCACATATTATCCACATTTATGTACCTAAAAAGCTCTCGAAGCCAAAGTCATAGTTCGACACATATCCGTGTCAGACCCTTTGGCATTTATTAGCTAAAATGACTTTTCAATTCCTTTTCAAAGTAGACAGTTTTGTCACAGCTCTAGCAAGTCAACTTTGACTTTTCAGTCGGACTAGTCTTTTTATAACCTTGATAGATACGTTGCCCTTTTGTCATCGTTACTGGGGACCTTTCATATCTCACCACCTTAGCAATAAACTTACCAACAACTTCAATTATCTTTGACTTTTCGAAAAATCATTATATTCATTGAAATCACATCATTTACTCATTCGCATCTTGTAACGAGAATTGTCATATGAATCATCGGAAAACAGTAACCAGTATTTTGAAATCTCGCAGCATGTCTACGCCAACAGTTATATGTGTACGTAAAACGTCTATCTCCTGGACTTACATACTTTGAATGTGAAGTTCTGAAAAATATTTTGAACTGCAAACTAGTTCTTGAAATGCCGACGAAGCATCAAAAACTGTAAATGATCTTAACAGTAAAAACTTTGATGACAAAGAATAGTAAGGTGGTAAAGCTGAGAAAAAGAGAATGTTTGGAACTGGAAAACGGATTGAACAGACTATGAAGGATGCTGTGGACAAATCACAAAGACCAAATATGCCTTCAAAGAATCCAAATGATTCAGTGCCTGCTAAAGTCATTAACGAATACCTTACTCTTTATTCTAAACCTTTACAGATAAATCTTCATCATCATCCATCAATATTAGAAATTCTAAGATATTATCATATCTTTCATTATAAATATCCGCGATATTTCTGAAGATATTTTCACAACTAATCTTATCTGAAGTCATTTATCTCTTTGCGCTATCAGTGTTACATCATATAAGAAACTATTAGTTTCTATATTCTATAAACTTTCGAGTTTAAATTATGAATGTTTTGAAGTAGTGTTGGGAACTGAAGCATGAGTTAGTATAATATAATGACACTTGATCAACGTGATTATATTACAGTAAGTCATGCTGAGTTTCTAATGGGACATGACGATTCACAGACCATGCCGTCATCATGTTCCATGTTACACGACTCTTGTATTCTATTTAATCTCTAAAAATATCAAGAATATATTTTCTTGATGATTCGGTATTTTCAGGGTATTCTGGTAAATTAACAAATCAAGATCGTGCCATTACCATTTCCTTCTTAGAACATTAACTACGTTCATTCTGAAATTCATATCTGCGAATACTGGACCATTACAAACGTTGCTTAATCGCAAGAAGAAGAAACGAAAGGACAAAACTCCAAAATAGAAATTGGAGTATAAATCGCGGCAAATAAAAGGGAGCATTAACTGTGGATGTCAATGATTATAGAAGACAAAAGCATGGGCATTGAAATATAAGGGAAGATATAAAACCCAACAACCACCCAAAAATTATAAACCGTATATATCGATGTATATAGCAATATAAAGATACGGAAGAACTAAAAACACTATAAAACCAAGAGTATAGTAGAAGTAAATAGATTCTTCTGGAGGCAGATGAAAAAGAAGAACGACAGATATGAAAGTGAGGAGTATATTGATAATGCTAAAAACGAACATATATTTCATAGCATTATTCCTCAAGAAAGATAAGCTTTTAGTTGCAATTGTTCTATTTACAAGTGATATTCGTTTAAATAATAAAAGGTGAAGACAAAAGACAGATTCGACGAATTGAAGACGCAAACGACCAAAAAGCTTAAAAGTACAAAAGACAATCAAATAGGTTCCAATTATTGATAAGAAACGTCTCGAAATTACAAGAGTACAAGATTCAAAACGCAAAGTACAAGATATAAAATAGTACGCAAGGACGTTCGAAAATCCGGAACCGGGACCAGAATCAACTCTCAACGCTCGACGCAACGGACTAAAAATTACAAGTTAACTATGCATATAAATATAATATAATATATAATTAATTATATAAATTATATATATATTATATTATATAATAAACCGTCGGCAGACTAAGATCCAATTTGGAGTGAGCTGGAATTTCAAACTCCGCGACTCGCGGAGTTTGAAGAGCAAAAATGCCGCGAGTCGCGGAGCCCCAAATACTGAAACTCCCTATAAAAGCAAACGAATTCTGATCGCAAAAATAACATAATATATATCCATCTCTCTATCTATATACGTAATATTTATATTTATAATTTATATTTTAATTTTAATTTTAATCCTAATAATAAGGGTATGTTAGCGAATGTTGTAAGGGTGTAAGTCGAAATTCTGTCCGTGTAACGCTACGCTATTTTTAATCATTGTAAGTTATGTTCAACCTTTTTAATTTAATGTCTCGTAGCTAAGTTATTATTATGCTTATTTAATCTGAAGTAATCATGATGTTGGGCTAATTACTAAAATTGGGTAATTGGGCTTTGTACCATAATTGGGGTTTGGATAAAAGAACGACACTTGTGGAAATTAGACTATGGGCTATTAATGGGTTTTATATTAACTAAACAATACCTTGCTAATTTAATATACAAACTTATAATTCGACGTATTTATATATAACCACATACGCTTGACTGGGTACGGTGGCGGGATATCTATAAATACCAATAATTATTCATTTTACCGGACACGGAACTGGATTAATAGTTAATAGACTTGTTGAAACAGGGGTGAATTACATTCAAGGGTAATTGGTGTAATTGTTAACAAAGTAGTAAAACCTTGGTTTACACGCAGTCGATAACCTGGTGTATTCATTAAACAAAGTATTAAAACCTTGTTACAATTCGAATCCCCAATTAGTTGGAATATTTGACTTCGGGAATAAGAATAATTTGACGAAGGCTTTCGCTCTTTATATTTATGACTGATGGACTATTATGGACAAATCCGTATGGACATATTAAATAATCCAGGACAAAGGACAATTAACCCATGGGCATAAAACTAAAATCAACACGTCAAACATCATGATTACGGAAGTTTAAATAAGCATAATTCTTTTATTTCATATTTTATTTCCTTTATTTTATATTTAATTGCACTTCTAATTATAGCACTTTTATTTATTGTTATTATATTTAATTGCACTTTTAATTATCGTACTTTTTAATTATCGCAAGTTTATTTTATCGCACTTTTATTATTCGCAATTTCATTATCGTTATTTATTTTACGCTTTAAATTAAGTCTTGTATTTATTTATTATTTTACATTTGGTTTTAACTGCGATTAAAGTTTTAAAATCGACAAACCGGTCATTAAACGGTAAAACCCCCCTTTATAATAATAATATTACTTATATATATATTTGTATTTTTATAAAAGTAAACTAATATAGTGTTAAGCTTTGTTTAAAGATTTTCCCTGTGGAACGAACCGGACTTACTAAAAACTACACTACTGTACGATTAGGTACACTGCCTATAAGTGTTGTAGCAAGGTTTAAGTATATCCATTCTCTAAATAAATAAATATCTTGTGTAAAATTGTATTCTATTTAATAGTATCTCCTGCTGAAATATAAAGCTATTTTATATACACCTCGCAAAACATCAAGTATTTTTGGCGCTGCTGCCGGGGACAATTTAGCTTAAAAGCCGGAAGCGCAACGCTAATTAATTTATTAAAAAAAAAAGATTTTTATTTTTAGTTTACTTTTATTAAAATTCACTTTTGTAAAAATACGTTTTTAATTATTCGAAAATATAAAAAGAAAAATAAAAATTTATATATTTTTAAGATTTTATTAAATATTTAAGTTTTATAAAGTTTCTTTATTTTTATTTTAGTTTTTAAATATAAGTTTTTATTATATAAATATTTTAGATTTTAAAACAGAAAACAGAAAATATAAAAAAAAAAAAAAAACTCGTCGAATTTTAAACTGTACCTGAGTTGAAATTTGGAACCCCGCGACTCGCGGAGTTTGCTGCTTGGAATACCGCAACTCGCGGAGTTCTCTCTGACGCGCCTGATAGAACCCTAATCAGCATTTATTACGGAGTAATTATTAATTATTATTATTATTAACCCTAAATACTTATTATTATTATAATTAGTTTTATTTTAATTTTCTTTTTATTTAATTTATATATTTAGTTAAATTAGTTTAATTAAATTGTAAAATTAATAGTTTTAATAAATAATTAATATAAAAATAATATTTTTATAAAAATTGTACTTTTTACAACTTTTTGTATATTTTTATATATTTTGTCCCTTTTTAATCGTTTTAGCGTAATATTTGTATTTTTAGCTCATATTTAGTTTTAAACTTAGTTTTTGCCATAGTTATTTTTACTTCTAGATTTTTAAGCTTTGCCGTAGAATTCCTTAAGTGCTTTTTCTTTAGACTAAGATTTAAGTACTTTAGAATTTTGCGACGCCTTTTTAAGTTTTAGTTTCTTTTTAAGTTATTTCCATTTGGGATATAGTTTTTCCTGTAAGCTTTAATATTTTTAGACGACTTTTATCTATGTATCAATTATCATTCCAATTAGTAATCTCAATTTGCGATTATAATTTTAAGTTAGTTGTAATAATAAGGTTAGGTTAGTCATGTGTTTTTAAGTGTTATAAGTTTCTTTTATTTTTCCGTCACCTTTTATTTTTCAACCATTTTTCTTTTTCGACCCTTTTCGACGAACTCTTTTTCTTTCTTATTTCTCGCTATTCTAGTTTTAGGACATAGATTTTTATTCTACTTCTTATCTAAATTTCTTAAAATTACGAAAATTTATTTTAAGTGGTTAAATTGATAGACATCAAAATTTTCTGGTTCGTAGTAATAGTTGGATTTGTACGTGGACCGGGTTATTGGAGCCAAACAGTCCTCAATTATATTGAGACCAAACGAATCCTGTCCCTCTGCTGCATCTTTTGGCTATTCGAAACGTGGGCAAAATCAGAAAAGTCTATTGATTGGATAACTTATTATAATTTTTCTTTCCTTTTAAAAACTAATAGGATATTCAGTGAATGCACCGAGCAAGACGTTCACCACCTTTTGTGCGTTCACCACCTGTAACAAGATCAAGACATTTAGCAAATATTACCGCCGTTGATTTTTCTTTAGAATCGTCATCCAGTCGACCAAGTACTCCAGTTCAAATTTCCGATAATCCATTTTTTGAACCCGACCTCACAATTGAGAATCCGGAGAATATTCAGGGACGATTCATAGATCCTGAACCACTAAACTTTCCTCCGGAACCACCAATCATTCAAACAGAGATTGTTGAGGAACGAACCATTAAATCAGAATCCTCTAGTGATTCCGATTCAACAAATTCAATTATGGAGAATCTGGAACCTTTAAGTATGGAAGACCGAATGAGAGCTAAACGCACTGGCCAAGGTCACGCAATTACTCATCCAGACATTAATGCACCAGATTATGAAATCAAAGGACAAATTCTACACATGGTGACTAATCAATGCCAATTTAGTGGTGCGCCGAAGGAAGATCCAAATGAACATCTACGTACCTTTAATAGGATCTGCACACTATTTAAAATCCGAGAAGTAGAGGATGAACAGATATATCTCATGTTATTTCCCCGAACTTTAAAGGGAGAAGCCAAAGATTGGTTGGAATCGTTACCTAAAGGGGCGATCGGTACATGGGATGTTTTAGTTGAAAAATTTCTTAAACAATTCTTTCCTGCATCTAAAGCCGTAAGACTTCAAGGAGAAGTTGTTACATTCACACAGAAGCCAAATGAAACTCTATATGAGGCGTGGACTAGATTTGGAAAGTTGTTAAGAGGATGTCCGCAACATGGTTTAGACACCTGCCAAATAGTACAAATATTCTACCAAGGATGCGACATCACTACAAGGAAAGACATAGATATAGCAGCTGGTGGTTCCATTATGAAGAAAACTGAAACTGATGCTTATAAAATTATTGATAACACTGCTTCCCACTCACATGAGTGGCACCAAGAAAAAGATATCGTTAGATCATCTAAAGCAGCTAGAGCCGATTCTAGCCATGACTTAGATTCCATTTCCGCAAAGATAGATGCTGTTGAGAGACGAATGGAAAAGATGACTAAAGATATTCACTCAATACGAATTAGTTGTGAGCAGTGTGGAGGACCACATTTGACAAAAGATTGTCTCAGTATTGAATTAACAATGGAACAAAGAGAGAATATTTCATACATAAACCAAAGGCCTGGAAATAATTATCAGAATAATTATCAACCGCCAAGACCGATTTACAATCAAAACCAGAATTATAACCAAAATATTCCATACAACAACCAACAAGGTCCTAGCAATCAACAAGTATCCAATAATACTTACAACCAGCAAAGACCTAATTTTCAAAACAAACCACCACAATAAACCGATGATAAAAAACCAAATTTAGAAGATATGATGACGAAGCTAGTTGAAACTCAAACGCAGTTTTTCACATCTCAGAAACAAACTAATGAACAAAATGCTCAAGCATTTAGAAATCAACAAGCTTCTATTCAAAATCTGGAACAAGAAGTAAGTAACCTAGCAAGGTTAATAGGTGAAAGAAAACCGGGAAGTCTACCTAGTGATACAAATGCTAACCCCCGGAATGAAACAGCTAAAGTTATTATCACAAGAAGTGGTACAACACTTAAACCACCCGAAATACCTGTAACTTCTGATGAAGCTATTCCTACTCCACAAGAACCACAACCTAATAAAGATAAGGAAAAAGAACCGGTAGTTGAAAAGGTTAATGAAGATAACACAGTTAAGGCTAAACCTTATGTTAAACCATACCAACCACCACTTCCTTACCCGAGTAAAATGAAGAAAGAGAAACTTGAAGCCGAGCAATCCAAATTCTTGGATATGTTTAAACAGATAAATGTAAATCTTCCTTTCATTGATGTGATTTCAGGAATGCCTAGATATGCTAAATTCTTGAAAGATCTAATCACGAATAGAAAGAAAATGGAAGAACTCTCGGCTGTTACTATGAATGCTAATTGTTCAGCAGTGCTGTTGAATAAGATACCAGAAAAACTATCTGATCCAGGAAGTTTCACAAATCCATGTTTTCTGGGTAGTCTTAGTTCAATAGAAGCATTAGCAGACTTAGGTGCTAGTATAAATCTAATGCCATATTTACTATACGCTAAACTAGACCTTGGAGAATTGAAACCAACCAGAATAAGCATACAACTAGCCGATCGATCAATAAAATATCCTAGAGGGATAATGGAGAACATGCTAGTTAAAGTTGGTACTTTAGTATTTCCAGTAGATTTTGTTGTTTTGGACATGGAAGAAGATTCTCAAGTTCCTCTCATATTAGGAAGACCATTCTTAAACACGGCTAAAGCAATGATAGACGTGTTCGGTAAGAAATTGACCCTAAGTATAAAGGATGAGAGTGTTACCTTTTCAGTTGATAGAGTAATGCAACAACCACAATCTGCAGATGATACATGTTACTATATTCAAACTATAGATGCACATGCAGAATTATTAGAAGAATTTTCAGAATTACAAGGAACAGGAGAATGTTCTTTAGGAGAAGGTAATGAACCAATTGATGAAGCTGAAATGTTAGCTACACTTATAGCTAATGGATATGAACCAACAACAGAAGAAATTCAAATGCTAAAAGAAGAAGACAGATATCGATACAAATCATCGATAGAAGAACCTCCGAAATTAGAGTTAAAGCCACTTCCAAACCATTTGGAATACGCTTATTTACATGGTGAATCTGAATTACCTGTAATAATATCGTCTTCTCTTACTGAAAATGAGAAATCACAACTCATTTCTGTGTTGAAAGCTCATAAACCAGCCATTGCATGGAAGATTCATGATATTAAAGGAATAAGTCCTTCGTATTGCCCACATAAAATCCTTATGGAAGAAGGTCATAAAACGTATGTGCAACGCCAACGAAGACTAAATCCTAATATGCAAGATGTAGTTAAGAAAGAGATTATTAAACTACTAGATGCAGGTCTAATTTATCCAATCTCTGATAGTCCATGGGTAAGCCCAGTTCAATGCGTGCCTAAGAAGGGTGGCATGACTGTCATTACAAATGAGAAAAATGAGCTTATTCCTACTAGGACTGTAACAGGATGGTGTGTATGTATTGATTATATAAAATTAAATGACGCCACCAGAAAAGATCACTTACCCTTACCTTTCATTGATCAAATGTTGGAAAGATTAGCCAGAAATAGTTACTATTGTTTTCTAGATGCATTTTCCGGATATTTTCAAATTCCAATAGCACCCGAAGATCAAGAGAAAACCACATTCATGTGCCCTTATGGTACTTTTTCTTACAAACACATGCCATTTGGACTTTGTAACGCCCCTGCAACCTTTCAAAGGTGTATGATGGCGATTTTTCACGACATGATAGAAGAATGCATGGAAGTTTTCATGGATGACTTTTCAGTCTTCGGTGATACATTTGAATCATGTCTAGTTAATCTGGAACGAATGCTTATTAGATGCGAACAATCAAATCTAGTTCTTAATTGGGAGAAATGCCATTTTATGGTTAAAGAAGGCATCGTTCTTGGTCATAAAATTTCAAAAGAAGGAATTGAAGTGGAAAGAGCTAAAGTAGATGTAATTGCTAAACTTCCACATCCCACCAATGTTAGAGGAGTAAGGAGTTTTCTAGGGCATGCCGGTTTTTACCGACGTTTCATAAAAGATTTTTCTAAAATTGCCACTCCTATGAATAAACTCCTAGAAAAGGATGCTCCATTCATCTTTTCAGATGAGTGTATCAAATCTTTTAATATTCTTAAAGAGAAACTCACTAATGCGCCGATCATGATAACACCAAATTGGAATCTACCATTTGAACTAATGTGCGATGCAAGTGATTTTGCAATGGGAGCCGTTTTAGGACAAAGGATTGAAAAACGATTTCAACCTATATATTATGCTAGTAAGACGTTACAAGGAGCACAAACGAACTATACAACTACTGAAAAAGAACTCCTTGCTATTGTCTTTGCTTTTGACAAATTTCGATCATATCTCGTTCTAGCAAAAACGGTGGTCTATACCGACCATTCTGCTCTTAGATACCTATTTTCGAAACAAGATGCTAAACCAAGATTAATCCGTTGGATCTTACTCTTACAAGAGTTTGATATTGAAATCCGAGATAAAAAAGGAGCAGAAAATCTCGCCGCTGATCATCTTTCTCGTCTTAAAAATTCCGAATTAGAAGTTCTAAATGAATCGGCCATACAAGACAACTTTCCTGATGAATATCTATTGAAGATAGATTATAAAGAAATTTCATGGTTTGCAGACTATGCAAACTACTTAGTTTGTGGATTCCTTGAAAAAGGATTATCGTACCAAAAACGAAAGAAATTCTTCAGTGATATAAAACACTATTTTTGGGAAGATCCACATCTGTTTAAAAGTTGTCCCGATGGAATAATATGCCGATGTGTATTTGGAGATGAAGCTAGTAAAATTTTAAACCATTGTCACACAGGACCAACAGGAGGGCATTATGAGCCTCAACTAACAGCAAGAAAAGTTTATGATGCTGGATTCTATTGGCCTACAATTTACAAAGACGCACACCTTCTTTGCAAATCCTGTGATGCTTGTCAAAGGGCCGGAAAAATAAGTCAACGTGATGAAATGCCACAAAATGTCATCCAAGTATGTGAAGTATTTGACATTTGGGGTATTGACTTTATGGGTCCATTTCCAAAATCTCATAATAATCTATATATACTCGTAGCCATTGATTATGTATCTAAATGGGCGGAAGCACAAGCTCTCCCAACTAACGATGCACGAGTTGTAGTCAACTTTTTAAAACGTCTTTTTGCAAGGTTTGGAACACCAAAAGCTTTAATAAGTGATCGGGGTACTCATTTCTGTAATAATCAACTTGAGAAAGTTCTTAAAAGATATGGAGTAACTCATAAAATCTCCACCGCATATCATCCACAAACAAGTGGACAAGTTGAAAATACCAACCGAGCTTTAAAACGTATTCTAGAGAAAACCGTAGGATCAAATCCGAAGGAATGGTCCATTAAATTGGAGGATGCACTCTGGGCTTTTAGAATAGCCTACAAAACTCCAATTGGAACCACACCTTTTAGACTTGTTTATGGAAAAGCATGTCATCTTCCAGTAGAAATTGAACACAAAGCATTTTGGACTTTGAAGACATGCAATCTTGATTTACATGAAGCTGGACGTCTACGATTAAGTCAATTAAACGAATTAGAAGAATTAAGACATGAAGCATACGAAAATTCGTTAATCTATAAGGAAAGAACGAAGAAATGGCATGATAAAAGAATCAGAAGTTCAAAAGAATTCAAAGAAGGAGACAGAGTTCTTCTTTTCAATTCACGATTCAAGCTATTTCCTGGAAAATTGAAATCAAGATGGTCTGGACCATTCATAGTCAAAAGAGTTTTCCCATACGGAACGATAGAATTAATAAATTCAAATGGGATTAAATTTAAAGTTAATGGTCACAGAGTTAAACATTACATACATGGTCTGATGGAATTCGATAATGAAGTTAATCACAATTTCGATACCACAGCTAACTAAGTATAGGGGGTTTATGTATTTCTGTTAGAGTTAGATTGTCTGTTTTCGTGTAGTTCTCGAAAATGGAACCCGAACGGTCTTTTTCTAGCAGACCCTAAAGAACTAGTCTTCTCCCCCCCATTCTGAATTTTTATTTTTTTAGGTTTTTAGGAAATGAAGACTGCCTGTGAACTAAACCATGGTCTAATGCTACACGCTTTGATCACTAAACGTAATAATGACACACTTTCAAGTGAAATAGTATCAGTAATCAGAGAAAGATTGGACGGAGTAAGAAAAGAATCCAGATGCGAAGATAATAAGTTACAATTTGGTAAAGGAAAATCAAAATCCGCAGCGAAAAGAAGAGCACGACACCTAGGACGATGTCACAAATGCGGAAAATGGTCACATGGAGGTAAATGTTCAAATAATCAAACCTATTCAAATACCGAATTTGTTACTTTATGCAGAGACGGACCGTTCATATGTTTAGAAGAAAAGACACTGAATGCTCGAGGTTACGCCTATGTAGCTATGGAAAACCAATTAAACCGACTATCTTATGAATGGGATAGATCATATAACTAAGAATACTATCTCACAGGTAAGTCTGTACAGTTTTTATTTTTTTTATTTTATTTTTAACCTTTTGATAATAAACGCTAATTTGTTCGCTATAAAGTATTAAATTGGTATTAAATAAAATTAGGTTTGGCGACCGAAATTGTTGATATCATACAAAAATTTATTACATCACTGCAAAATTTAACGTTTATTCTTAAGGTATAAATATCTTTAATCAATCAACCCAAAATATTTCAAAAATTCGTCATGAGTTAAATTAGGTCATGGAACCGAAATTACTTTACCGAAAAGAGGGGCGCATATTTTTGATAATATTTGATTGATTAAAGTGGGATAAAAAGCCAAAAAGATTTTTAATTTTATTTTTACCATGTTTTTAAAATTAATATATAAATCTTAAATTAATATTGTAAACTTTGTAAAAACAATATATTTAAAATTGTAAATATTTGAAAAATTAATATAAGTTTGGTGTGAATTTATAATATGAATTTTTAAATTAAGTTTGGTGTGGATTTTTAATTTTTAAAATATGAATTTTTAATTTTATGCATTTCAAATTTTAAGTTTGGTGTGAATTTTTAATATTAATTTTGAATTTTATATTTAAATTGTGTGAATTTAAAAACAAAAATTTACTTTATCTCATTTAGTTAAAAATATGATTTTTAAAATTCGTCGTAAGTTGAAGACTAGGTCTTTAAACCGAAATTGCTTTACCCAAGGGAGAGACGAGAACTTTTATTATCATTATTTTTAATCTTATTGAATTAAAGTATGCCAAAAACATTAAAAAAAACCCCAAAAATCTTAGCTTTTAAAACAATCGCTACAAAAAGACAAATTTTAAAATTTTGTCGAAGGACGGACTAGGACATCGATCCGAAACGACCTCGTCCTAAATAACAAGGGAAACAAAATTTTAAAATTAATTACTTAATTGTTTTAATTAGTATAAGATGTTAAAAAAAAAAATACAAACTCTGCGACTCGCGGAGTTTGAAGGTTTAAACCCCGCGACTCGCGGAGGGATCAAAATCCAGAAAAAAAATAAAAGTTGAACGAACAGCTCAGTCCACACACCACAAAAACAAATACTGCGAAAATAAAACCCGAAAAAACCCGAAAAAGACCTCTCAAAATCACAATTTTTAACCGTTAATCATCAAATCTTTTACTAAAATCATGTTGAGAAGGATGCTATCAAGGAATTACTCAAGAAAAACGGTAAATTTCTACACCTAAACACCATTTAATCCGAAAATTAGTGTTCTTAAGCAATTTTTTCCCCAATTTGATTTTGATGCTTTTTAGTGTAATTATGCTTAAATTGTTTATGTATTATGCTTGTATAACCTAGATTGATGCTATTTAACATGATTAGAAGCCTTAAACTTCAAATTTTGAGTAATCTAGGGTTTGTGTTCTTGAGCAATTTGGGGCTTTTTGATATAAACAGGTTATGGCCGATTTTTGTCATGAATTGTTGCTAAATTAAGTAGTGTAACATGTTTAGGTAGTTAAATGATCCAAACTTTGAGCCTAAACATGATTTTGAAAATTAAAGTGGACTTTTTCAAGTCTAAAATTCATGAACTTGATTTTTGAGAGATAATGCCATTTGAAACTTGTTTAATTGCTAGTAATGATTATTTTGACATGTTATTTGAGTTGAATGCTTATGAACTTGGCGAACATTTTCGTATATGCTTATTTAAAAAAGTGTAGATTTGATAAAAATATGAAAATGAGCTTAAGTTTGATATAAATCGATCATGTCATTGTAATTATTTTGATTGATGATTTTGCTGACACTAATGCATATTTGGATGCACAAAAATTGTGTTTGATGTGTTTTGCAGACTGAAAGGGGTGAATCTTCATCCCAAGCTTGCAATGCTCCTGCTGAGAATGCGGAACAACAGGAGGTGGATAACTACTACAAACAAGATATACCTCATCCAGTCATGACATTTTCTGATATGCACTTGGAAGATTTGCACCCGAACCTGAGATTTGACAGACTTTGGATAGATTATCCAAAATACCAAAGGGGTTTGCATACTCTTCATTCTAAAGTTGTTGAGGTACCTAGGGTCATAGAATGGGGACCATTAGAAGCTGTAGAATTGGCTGGGCCAATTAGGGAATTACTTGCACAGAGGTATGGTAATTCTACTTTTAACGACTGGGTACGTTTATTCACCATGCGTAGACTTGTATATAAAGTATGGTGTGAAGAATTGTTGTGTAGTATAGAATTAAATGATCGGGTAGCTAGTTTAACCGATCGATCTTTTATTAGATTTTTGTTAGGAGGTTCGATGCGCCACATGTCTTTACTAGACATGGCTCAGGCTTTACGTATATATACGCCTGAGGAGTTAGCATCTGCCGATTGTAGAGGGTTGATACTAAATGGTAGAAAGATAGATGAAAATTTTGATACACATGGTGTATGGAGTCAAATGACAAGCCATCACCGATTCAAAGGGGGAAATTACTCTTATTTGGATATAGATAGAGCTGAATTAAGAGTAATTCATAAGTTTTTAGCTAATTCGATTACACAAAGAGGTAAGAACAAGGAAAAGGTAAATGAACAGGATTTGTTTTACCATATGTGTATTCGAGACCCACAAAGCGCTGTAAGTATACCTTATTGTGTGGGTTATTATTTATCAGCTATGGTTAGGGGGATGAGACCGCATAGCATAATAGGAGGTGGTATATTTATTACTTTGATTGCTGAATATCTCGGTGTGGATATAAGTCGGGGGGGATTATTAGTCGAAGAACCAGAACCCCGCGATACAATAGGTTTAAATGTATACCATGGTGCGAAAGTTTTGAAGAGGCGAAATAACGCCGCAGTACAATACCATGGTAGACATCCACAGGTTGAGAGAAACCAACAGCAAGGTAATGTAGGAGGGGGAAATGAAATGCAAGAAATGCAAAGGTTTATAGCTTCACAGGAGTACGAAAATGCTAGACAGAGAGCATTTGAAGATTGGCAAGTTCATCAAAACTAAATCATTGCTTATTGCCAACATATAGGTAGAAACTATATTCCTACTCCAATGCCCATATTCCCTCCCTGGTCTATAGAGATTCAACCACCGTATCCTACGTATAACCCAGCCGAAGCATTTTATAGCACCTATGGTTATGCATGGAACCCCTATTGGTATCAGTGTCATCCCTAGTCTACTTAGTTTTATTTATTTTATAATTTGTAATGTTGATACGTTTAATACTTATGTTAATATTGTAATAGTTGTTATAATTTTCTAACTTTTATTCTTAGATTTTAATAATTTTTGAATGTGGGGTAATATACCAAACTTCAAAAATATGTATATATGTTTGCAGTTTATCTTATGTACACAACAGGGTAAAACAACGCATTTTCAAAGACTGGCATTAAGTTCAGCAAAAGCAACTAATTTTGACGACAAGATGCAAAATATATGTGAAATAACAACAAGACGGAATGAACAAATGATATGCACCATTTATCATTCAGCAAGCAAACACAAATATGTTTGGAAACTTTGGTAAAATTTAATCATTTTCACACAAATCACCCTCAATAATTTAAATTGTTACTGATTTCTTGCAAATGAGGGCATTGCAAGATCTTAAGTGTGGGAAGGGGTTAAATTCTTTCGGATTTTTAAAATTTTTATCTTAAACACTTGGTTACCATTAAAAATACTAGTAAAGTAGTAGTTGTATTAGAATCTAGTGCTCTCTGATAATAAAGAACAGCCCTAGTCTTATATACTGACTACCCAATTCTAGTAAAAATTTTCAAAATTTTCAACTAAATGAACTCAAAATCATGTTTATACATATTTATGAACGATAAAACTAGGTGTTAACACCGAAATTATTGTTACCTCGAAAAGGACATAAATTGAGAAACAAACCAAAATGTTAAAATACATTTAAAATGGAATAGAGGACAATAAAAAGAAAAATAAAAGCCAAGTGTGGGAAAAATTACCAAGTTATCTTAAACATATGTCACATATTTCTGTAACAAATAACTGAAAATACTTTTGCTTTGGACTAAACTAAACTATTTTACCCGATGAAAGAAAAGAAGAGATGGATCTACACGATGAATCAATTCCATCATTAAAAGGAAGTAAAGTCTTCCGAAAAAGAAACGCGCTTCTTGATTTAGGTCATGAAGTTGTCGTCCAGACCAGCTGTAGGTTGACGAAAAACCTAGAAAAGTCATCACTAAAATCAGCAGGAAATCCACGGACCTCAGCATTAAACAGGGTCGCCAAGTGGTCAGATTTATCCTAACCATGAGAAGGATTTATCTCGTACAATGGGGGGCACTGTGCAAATTAGCTTGATAAGACTAATAAATCAGATCCCCAGAAAGGATAATCTCCTTAAAGATCAAAAATCAGCTTTTAAGCCTGATATTACTCAATCCTTGAGATTGACCTTAAAGATTGAGAATTACAAACTCATGAAATTCAATGATATCTAAACTCGAGCCTGAACGAGAAAATATTTTGATCAAAATTACAAACCGATTTGTTTTCTGAAAACCCTATTTTCAATGCGTTCATTACCATTGAACGTAAAATCCTAGGAATTCACCTGGAATTCATTAGGTCACCTGAACCAAATCGGGTGTCAACCGTAAGAACGGTGGTTGCATAGCATGGTCAAGGACAGGACCTTGTGCCAAACCTACAAATTATAAGGGTAAGCTTTACTATTGCTCCTACCAAGGATAGTAATTGCGTCTGACACGTTATAGACCATAATTAAAAGCATGTCAGGGGACATTGCCTTAACAGTTGCTTGTTCAACGCTTTCCTTTACAACCGGACGGTAGTTTACCCAAAGGTAATATACGGGACAAGTAAACTGGACGTGTTGCTTTCCTAATACAAGGTTAGCAAGTGGGTGACACAAAACCGCAAGTTTTGAGCTAAAATTTTCAAATCTGAAACCCACCAAACCCACAAAAATATTTTGCAAACACCGGTGAAGGGTTATTCCGGAAAACTTATCTAGGGTAAAAACTAGATTTAATTTTCAAAAGATCAAATGTTTTCATAAAGATCCAATTTCCTTAATGGATCTAAATTTTTATAGTCATGTGGGACTGTAAACCATATCGTTACTACCATTGTTTATACCGCCGTATAAGAAATCACTGATGTACAAAGTGTGAAGAATAAAGAAGTGATTCTAGTATTTCAAGACGATATTGCTTGAGGACAAGCAACGCTCAAGTGTGGGAATATTTGATAATGCTAAAAACGAACATATATTTCATAGCATTATTCCTCAAGAAAGACAAGCTTTTAGTTGCAATTGTTCTATTTACAAGTGATATTCGTTTAAATAATAAAAGGTGAAGACAAAAGACAGATTCGACGAATTGAAGACGCAAACGACCAAAAAGCTCAAAAGTACAAAAGACAATCAAAGAGGTTCAAATTATTGATAAGAAACGTCTCGAAATTACAAGAGTACAAGATTCAAAACGCAAAGTACAAGATATAAAATAGTACGCAAGGACGTTCGAAAATCCGGAATCGGGACCAGAATCAACTCTCAACGCTTGACGCAACGGACTAAAAATTACAAGTTAACTATGCATATAAATATAATATAATATATAATTAATTATATAAATTATATATATATATTATATTATATAATAAACCGTCGGCAGACTAAGATCCAATTTGGAGTGAGCTGGAATTTCAAACTCTGCGACTCGCGGAGTTTGAAGAGCAAAAATGCCGCGAGTCGCGGAGCCCCAAATACTGAAACTCCCTATAAAAGCAAACGAATTCTGATCGCAAAAATAACATAATATATATCCATCTCTCTATCTATATACGTAATATTTATATTTATAATTTATATTTTAATTTTAATTTTAATCCTAATAATAAGGGTATGTTAGCGAATGTTGTAAGGGTGTAAGTCGAAATTCTGTCCGTGTAACGCTACGCTATTTTTAATCATTGTAAGTTATGTTCAACCTTTTTAATTTAATGTCTTGTAGCTAAGTTATTATTATGCTTATTTAATCTGAAGTAATCATGATGTTGGGCTAATTACTAAAATTGGGTAATTGGGCTTTGTACCATAATTGGGGTTTGGATAAAAGAACGACACTTGTGGAAATTAGACTATGGGCTATTAATGGGTTTTATATTAACTAAACAATACCTTGTTAATTTAATATACAAACTTATAATTCGACGTATTTATATATAACCACATACGCTTGACTGGGTACGGTGGCGGGATATCTATAAATACTAATAATTATTCATTTTACCGGACACGGAACTGGATTAATAGTTAATAGACTTGTTGAAACAGGGGTGAATTACATTCAAGGGTAATTGGTGTAATTGTTAACAAAGTAGTAAAACCTTGGTTTACACGCAGTCGATAACCTGGTGTATTCATTAAACAAAGTATTAAAACCTTGTTACAATTCGAATCCCCAATTAGTTGGAATATTTGACTTCGGGAATAAGAATAATTTGACGAAGGCTTTCGCTCTTTATATTTATGACTGATGGACTATTATGGACAAATCCGTATGGACATATTAAATAATCCAGGACAAAGGACAATTAACCCATGGGCATAAAACTAAAATCAACACGTCAAACATCATGATTACGGAAGTTTAAATAAGCATAATTCTTTTATTTCATATTTTATTTCCTTTATTTTATATTTAATTGCACTTCTAATTATAGCACTTTTATTTATTGTTATTATATTTAATTGCACTTTTAATTATCGTACTTTTTAATTATCGCAAGTTTATTTTATCGCACTTTTATTATTCGCAATTTCATTATCGTTATTTACTTTACGCTTTAAATTAAGTCTTGTATTTATTTATTATTTTACATTTGGTTTTAACTGCGACTAAAGTTTTAAAATCGACAAACCGGTCATTAAACGGTAAAAACCCCTCTTTATAATAATAATATTACTTATATATATATTTGTATTTTTATAAAAGTAAACTAATATAGCGTTAAGCTTTGTTTAAAGATTTTCCCTGTGGAACGAACCGGACTTACTAAAAACTACACTACTGTACGATTAGGTACACTGCCTATAAGTGTTGTAGCAAGATTTAAGTATATCCATTCTCTAAATAAATAAATATCTTGTATAAAATTGTATCGTATTTAATAGTATCTCCTGCTGAAATATAAAGCTATTTTATATACACCTCGCAAAACATCATATATCGAGAATCAGTACTGGATGAAGCATATTGACAAATACTTTAAAATATGAGTTGAGGGAGAAAGAATAGAAGGTGTGAGTTGTAAGGAAACGAAGGAGGTGGATTTATAGTGAAATACCCGACAGAGAAATCAAGATGGATTATCGTATTAATTCGAAGAGAATCATAATCTCCTTAATCACCGAAGCATCAAATCCAACATAGATTACAAAGTTTTTCTTTAAATTCGGAGATCAATTGTGATGACGTCAAAAGATATGACGAATCACTATAATCTTATTTCCTTCATTTACGATAACTTTCCTCATACGCTTCGAGTAATCGAATTATTTTATCCATACTTCTTAGACATGATAAAACTTCATAATCGTCATAATAACATTCTCATTGTTAGCCATAACGACCTCTATCAAATTTCGGGGACGAAATTTCTTTAACGGGTAGGTACTGTGACGACCCGGAAATTTTCGGCTAAATTTAAACTTTATCTTTATATTATTCTGACACGATAAGAAATGTTTGTTAAGTTAAATCTCATGGATTTTAAACTATGTTTATACATTCATTTAAACCTCGACCAAATTCCAATGATTCACGAACCATTAAATGAACATATATGAATATGTATGTATATGTGTATATGTTATAAATTGAAAATGTCAACAAAGTATTTAAACGTATAATGCTTTATATGAACGTATTTGTTTCAATATGATTATCGACGAAATTAAAAAAAATATATTAAATGATTGAATTATCAGAAACATTGAATTATGATTACAAGTCTCTGTTGAGAGGTCCACTATGATTTGAGAAAATCTATTCCTCTTAACGATATTCGGAATAATTTGTAAAACTATTTATAAATAAAAATAAAAAGTGTCATTTACGAAAGTTAGACAAAAGCTAGTGGAGAATTGGTTTCCATAATATTCTATTAATCTATTTTCAAACGTACAAAAACGTTTTTAGTTTAAAAAGAACTTTATTATTAAAACGTATATAATTTTTATAAATATCTAGAACCACTTTTGACAACTCATTACTTAACCAGTATAATAAATATAACGATATTTCTATTTTATTTCATTAAATATATATAACGATTTAAATTAATATTATATATATTTATACGCGTATTATACATACATAGTTTTTATACTTTTACTATACTTTAACTTTACCTTTACTTTACCTTTACTTTACTTTTACTTTACTTTAACTTTAATAATTCACTTTAATAATTCATACTTTAATAATTCACTTTAATAATTCATACTTTAATAATTCACTTTAATAATTCATACTTTAATAATTCACTTTAATAATTCATACTTTAATAATTCAAAAATCTATTATAAATAGAATTCAATAGATTTCATTATTTCATAGAAACTTGAAAATATATTTCTCTTATCTCTCTCAATCGATTTTTATATATATATATATATATATATATATATATATATATATATATATATATATATATATATATATATATATATATATATATATATATATATATATATATATATATATATATTTGCTCTGTATTATTTCAAGATATTATTAGTATACATAAAATATTACGACGGAGTGATGTCCGAGTGATTTCAAAATAGTTTTTTTGAATGAGTCGAAGCTAAGGAAATTATGGGTTATAGCTATGGAGGTGATGGGTATGGTTCATAGGTATGCTTGTGAGGTCAATCTAGTGTTTATCATCTCCGTTGCGTCTACGTACTTTTCTGCAATATTGAATCTCAATATTGATACGTGAGCACTCATAACTTAACTTTTATATATCAATAGTGTATCCCTGACTAGTGCTCGAGTATATAGGATTATGCATGCTTGTACATTCGATATTGTCCTTAGATAGGTTTGTTGAATCCTGAATTAGATACATATGCTACTGAGATAGGGTATATGATATGCATGTCATTGGAAAGCTAGCAAAAAGTTAAGAACTTTTCATTTAGATATCGAATGGTTTCGATGAACGGATTAGAAGTTATAGTCAACTGAATTTTAGTATTATTGTTAAAATGATTATTATTACTATCGTCGTTATTATTTTAATAGAAATATCATTGTTATTATAAAATATCATTATTACTATTATGTTAGTATTATCATTTTATCATAATAACATTTTTAGTAAATATAAATATTATTATTTTTTTATAGAATAATAATAATTATTATTACAAAATAATACAACTTATAGAATACTTTTATACACTTGCGAGTGTACGTATATTTATAAACGAAAATCTTGTGGTCTATTAATATATTGAAATGATTGTTATGATAAACCTATGAACTCACCAACCTTTTGGTTGACACTTTAAAGCATGTTTATTCTCAGGTATTAAAGAAATCTTCCGCTGTGCATTAGCTTATTTTAAGGATATTATTACTTGGAGTCATTCATGGCATATTTTAAAAGACGTTGCATTCGAGTCATTGAGTTCATCAAGATTATTATTATGTCAATTATAGTTGGATGTATTATGAAATGGTGTGCATGCCGTCAACTTTCATTGTAAAGAAAGTTTGTCTTTTAAAAACGAATGCAATATTTGTAAAATGTATCATATAGAGGTCAAATACCTCGCGATGTAATCAACTATTGTGAATCGTTTATAATGTATATGAACGGGTCCTTTCATATGTGTTATTAATCCATATAATATTATGTTATGCCTTTTATTTTGTTTGAGCAAACAATAATAATATATGATAGGTGTCAATTTGTTAAGACAAAATTACGCTCGTCGTCCCTCAACTTGTTCCCAACCTTCCAGGGTCGTCCCTAATCTTTTTTTTTTGCTGAGGTCGTCCCTAAACTTCAATTTTGTAACTCATGTCGTCCTTATGTTAATTTTCCGTCTCTTTTTCTGTTAACCTAAAACATGTGCAAAACATGTGAGGGTATTTCAGTCATTTTCCTGTTTTACTCCTTTTAAACTCTCAACAAAATTGCCCGGGTCGTCCCTCACTTTCCTTACTTTTTATCTCGTTATTTACTTAACCATTTCATTTCTTAATTCATCTCTTTCTTCCTTATCCCTTCTCTACCATTCACTTGCAGCCACACAATTAAATCATCTTCACTTTAAAGATCCATCATCTACAACATCGGTCCATGAAACTCAAGCAAAATCAGACCCACAAAAGTGAAAAAGATTCAATCTTTTTATCTAAATCGAGAAACCCACTTCCAATAAGCTCAAAAAATTGATGGAGGAAACGCATCAATAAAAATTCAATCTATTCTGTAAAATTCAGAGACCCAGTCATAAGATTTGCGATTGTGAAAAAAGTACCTTTAAAAATTATATCTTTTTGTATAATTCGAGAGACCCAGTTCGTAGCCAGTAAAAAAATACAGATTGAAACCCTTATGGTGGTGACCGGATATTGTGGTGGTGATCGGTGGTCCGCTGGTGACGGTTGAGAGGTTGCAATCGACTAACATTTGGAATGGTACAGTTACATCAGATAAATTCAAGTGAGGTTTCATATATTAGTTTCCTAATTTTGTGTATAAAGGTGTTTGATGTTGCTGTGGATTTTTAACTGCTGTCAAAGTAAAAAAAGATAAATTCAAGTGTAAGAGATTTCAAATTTTTTAAGGATTTGTTAAACAGAGAGGGTAAAAGAGTGAGATTGAATATAGGTGGGTTTAAATTATGTTTTTGTTTTTTATTATTTATGCATCGATCGAAGAGTGAAATTGAATATATGTGGGTTTTAATTTTGAATTTATTTTAGAGAATTTTGTTGGAGAAGATGAAGATTAAAGACGAAATAAGTTGGAGAAAATGTGGAAATATAAAATTAGATATAAAGGAAAAATTACGCCCGACGTCCCTGAACTTGTAATCAGGATTAAAAGGAGTAAAAGAGTTAAAAAGACTAAAATACCCTCACATGATTCGCACATGAGTCAGTTTAACAGACAAATTGGACGGAATATAGACGGAGGGACGACCAGAGTTACGAATTACAAGTTTAGGGACGACGTCAGCAAAAAAAAAGTTTAAGGATGACCTGAGAAGGTTGGGAACAAGTTGAGGGACGACGAGCGTAATTTTGTCATTTGTTGACTACGTAAAAAACTTGATCAAGTGAATAGTTTCAGAGTAGATAAAGTGAATAAGTTCAGCTTTACAACTATCGTACTTTGCATAATGCGACAAAGAATCCTTACAAGTTCTCTTGAAGTCATGCCTTTACTTAAATATTTTCCTATTTAATTTACAAATTCATGTCTTTGGTTTCGAAAATTTTAACTGAAATATAGCTAGCTAGATCATAAAGTAGAGATCGTTCTGAATTTATCGGATATTAGTCAAGGCGGACTATGTTCATTACCTATCATAGGTGTGAATCTTTAGCATATAATGAAAGTTGTATTTTAACAAGGAAAGTTAAGATTGTTTATCAGATTATAAATAACCTTATTAGCTTAAAAAAAGATTTGATTTTTTCCCGTGATCTTTCTTAGGTGGAACTTATTGATGGATCATCTTATTTTGGCCAACCACTTCCCTTCTCAATCACCACTTTAATCTGGATCGAGGTTTTGGTTATTGGGTTCATCGAGTTTCAAAGAAATGCTGAACTTGAACCCGAAAAGAGGCTCTACCCAGGTGGTCCATTTGATCCGTTAAACTTGGCCAGCGACCCAGAGAAGAAGGCGACCCTTCAGTTGGCAGAGATTAAACACGCCCGTCTTGCCATGGTGGCATTCCTCGGGTTTGCTGTCCAAGCTGCAGCCACTGGAAAGGGCCCACTCAACAACTGGGTTACCCATTTGAGTGACCCACTTCACACCACCATCCTTGACACTTTCGGCTTCTTCTCTTAGATTTCCATTCTTAGCCACTCTATATATATATATGGTTCACCTCTGTATTTTTATCGTCAATTCTATCTTGCAAAGGACGTAACATTTGACGAAACAATGTATGCTTTTGATGTCAGTCATATGGATCAAGACGTAAACTAACCCAATGTTGCTTCATTTGCTTAATTTGATATGTTAATATGAACCAAACATTAATCTTATACTTTCACAAGTGCACTTTTTGGTGACCGGAGATATTGCAACATTTCAAATGCTCTATATGAACTCTCTGTAGTGACAATAATGAAGGATCTTAAACTCAAGGAATCACCTAATTTAAAGACACTTTCTTTTTAACATGTATACATAATAATCTAGAAACAATGTGGCTTAACAGTATCTTTTAATTATGCACCAAGCATAACCAGTCTTTTTGCCAAAGTTTCTACCGTAGATGATAACAGAGTAACATTGTGAGGTTCATATAATTAGACTACTTTGAAACAATCAAAGTACTTGAACAGTTTTATACGCTATATGCTTACATATAGGGATCTGAACTTCTATATGAAATATATACATCAATACATTAATGTTTATAATCATAGATGAAAAGGAACAAGAAGAGCTTTAAGGTAAAAATAAAACGATAAACAAAAGGTAACAGGTAAGATAGCAATTTCAATGCAATAAACCATTCTCATATTACTCAAAAGAAAAACAACTTAAAAGACAGTACTTATTATGCTCTTAATGAAAAAAAAAAAAAAAAAAATTTGAAATAAAGATACTTGTAATAAGAATTCCAAGCTCATTAATGCTTGTTATTTTGACAATTAAGAGTAACCAACCATCAGAAAGAAAAGACTTTACTGAGGGTTTGGAGGACGGCTGTTTGCAGCAGAGACTCTTGAACCCCACTCGAGTAACTCTTTGCTAGTATCGTCCTTGTGAACAATCACTTCAATAAAGCACAAGCAATCCTTTTTATCACCCTCTGCTGTCTCTATTGCTTCAATCAAGTCTTCCTCACAAAACACCTACAAAATTTAATATTTTCTAGTGAGTTTTCTTGTTGTACATTATGAGCAAGGATGGATGAATGGGCGTGTTGGATAATGGGTCAAAATATATTTCTCCTTTCTAGAATTAAGGCTTAAAACAGGTCAGAATCGAGTTACATTAACTAATGCGTTGATTTTGAATAACCAAAACAATCTTTTACAAGAATACATATATCTTTGAAAAGAAAACTTTTTAGGGGAATCACATTCAATTTCAGCCCGTTTGGCCTGTCTGTATATAAGCTATTTTTAGCACATCTAACCCATTTGAGATAGCACCTATCTCAACTTGTTCATAAATATGAACCAATATTGCCACCTCCGCGGTGTTCCATAAGAGTATCTTACCTTTGTTGTCCAGCACTTGCCCTCCCCATTGTGAATTGCATCAACTAATCCAGTGTAGTTCCAATTCTTGATCACATTGTAAGGCCCATCATGTATCTCTACTTCAATAGTGTAACCGCCATTGTTTATCAGGAAGATGATGGTATTTTGCCCACATCGCAGCATTGTTGACACATCTTGAGCTGTAACCTGCGGTTAAAACAAATTATCTCAAAAATTATCAATTCAGACCATTAAACCTGAAGGAGATTTATGTTAAGTTGTATATACCTGGAAGCTGCCATCACCAATACATGCAATCACTCTCTTATCAGTTGCACCTTGTGCATACCCAAGGGTAGCACCAACTGACCACCCAATCGACCCGTATTGCATCTGGAATTCATACCTACAATATCCGTTTTGAATAATCAAATACAATGAAAAATTGCAAGTGTAGAATTTGTAACATCCTATTTGATACTTACCCACATCCTTGTGGCAATTTTAGCTTCTGGCAATTGAACCAGGAGTCACCTGTTTCAGCAATTACAGCTGTGTCACTTGACAACATCTTTTGTATATGTTCAAAAAGAACATTAACCCTCAATGGCTCCTTCGGGACACACTTTAGAGGGTGTCCTTCAGGAACGAAAATACGATGGTAATTCTCATAAGCGGTGGTGTTCTTATTAACCCTCTTGGCTAGAGCTTGTAAGAAATCCTTCATATAAATACACCCAAAAGTTGGGCCATTTCCAATTACGACCCTATCAGGTTGAACGATTAGGGCCTTCTCTTTCTTAAGTAATAGAGAATAACCAACAGAGCTGTAATCATTGAATATAGGACCAGCAAACACGTAAGCATCAGCCGATTCAACAATTTCTGCACAGAATGCAGTGCTCACAGCACCCCAATATGTCCCAATGAAGTGAGGATGGTTCTCTGGAACTAGCCCTTTTCCAGATGGCATTACCGCAAGAGCATAACCCGAAGCATCTGCCAATTCAACAAAAGCCTGGCATGCGCGTGCAACACGCAGTTTAGGTCCACCAACCATCACAGGCTTCACCGCCTTGTTTAAGAATTCTGCTGCAGCCTCAACAGCTGCTTCCAAACCCATCTTATTACTCAACCTAAACCATTAGAAATATCTATAAATTCAAAGCACATATAATAATCTACTACAACATTTATAAAATGAAAAGGTGCAAGACTCTGAAGGCTATATGTAAAACATACTTTGGGGCTAAGGAAAATGGAACCGGGTCTCGGCTAAAAGTAGGATGAGGAATTGCTGGCAGATTACAACCAATGCTGATATATGCAGGCTTGCTCTCTTTCAAAGCAGTAGCAATTGCTGTATCAATTAGCTCGTGAGCATCTTCCAAGTTATTCACCACAGCCTGCATTCAAAACACTAATAAGTTAACCAAACAATTCCAATGTTTCAAGTATTAGTACATTACAAGTGCACACCACCTTATACCTATATTCAATGTGTTATGTGTAGCTATTTTACACAACTATTCAATGTTTCAAGTATTAGTACATTACAAGTGCACACCACCTTATACCTTATATCTAGTCGCAGAAACAAGTCATTATTTAATTTAAAAGTAATATAATCAAATCAGTTAATCTATAATCTATAAATAATAATAATAATAATAATAATAATAATAATAATAATAATAATAATAATAATAATAATAATAATAATAATAATAATATTAATATCATCATCATCATCATCATCATCATCATCATCATCATCATCATTATTATTATAATACAATAACAAAATAAACATAAACGTATACAGAGCTAACATCAAATAATAATTTAACAATAAGTAAAATCACAAATTCAGGGGCGGACCTATGAAGGGTGGGTCGGCCGCGCCCCCAGTGGATTTGCAATTTTTAGTATAAATTTTTTCGGTTTTTCGATTTTGACCCGGGTGGAATTTTTTTTTCCCCAAACCCTTCATATTTTGCCCCAAAATCTTAGTATTTTGCCCAAAAATCTCTAAATTTTGCTCAAAAACCTCTATATGTTGCCCCAAAAACTCCATATTTTGCCCAAAAAAAATCTCTACGTTTAGAAAAAAATTTCGCCCCCGGTGAAAAAATTTCCTGGATCCGCCACTGATCACAATAACTAATAATTAGAACCAATTAATTTAGATCCACAAGTGTAATACTCTGATTTCTATGGTTATGCTGGAGAATCATTTTATATCACAAACTACTACACATACATAGGCACACGCGGATTAACAAACAGATTTACAACCTTAACGAGTTTCAAATTTTATACCTGAAAGCAAGTGACAGTCTGAAAGCAACGAAGCTCCTGACTAAAATCTGGCAAACCAATCGTATGATGAAGAACTCTGTTGGTTCCATAATCATTTGAATTTGGTCCACCAACAATACAAATCACAGGCAAATTCTCACTATACGCGCCAGCAATAGCATTAAGCACGCTTAATCCACCAACAGTAAACGTAACAACACACGCACCAACACCACGAACCCTAGCATAACCGTCAGCAGCGTATCCGGCATTCAGTTCATTACAACAGCCAACCAGATTGAGCCCAGGCTCATCAATTAGATGATCAAGCAAAGTTAGATTAAAGTCACCTGATCAAACAACATTAGTATGTGAATTGAATGAGTTCATTGTAGATTGTAGATAGTAGGTTGTAAATTTACGAATTTAAAAATAAATTGTAAGAGAAACCACGTGTAACGTTTCTATACATGTAAACTATATACGTTCACGTGAGATAAAATCGTAGGTTCATCGTTGTAAAAAAAAAAAAAAATAAATAATTACCTGGAACAGAGAAGACGTCGGAAACGCCGATTTGAACGAGACGGCGAGCAAGGTGACGGCCGAGAGTAGCTTCGCCGGAGTTGAATGGTACGGTGGATGATTGTACACAAGATGCACCGCCGTTGATTGTGGCAGGGCAACCGAGATTGCCGTTAGGGGAAGTAACAACTTCTAGAGCACCGATTTTTGTATCCATTTTCAATAAATTAATTTGATTTGATTGATAATTTGAGTTGATTTTGAGTTTGACGAAGTGATGAATAGATGGAAGCCTATTTATACTGGCGCTAAACGTATATAGTCTAGACTGGAAACACCAGAGGCGGTTTATATGTGCGTTGTTTGTAAAGGAAATGGTTTTCATTTACTAAAATATACGGAGTAATTTATTTATATTTATATTTATTCATTAATTATAATATTATTTTTTAAAACCAGAACTTTTAATTAATTATGATATCGTAAAATACATTGGTATTTCTTGATAAAAAAGAAAGTGATTTACCATACATTTAGGTTAAACCAGTTTCAAATTATTTATTCACTTTTTTTTATGTCTAAAAATATTCAGAGTAATATTATTATTAATTTTTAATTTTTAATTATTAACTATTACTGTAATTATTATCATACGTTTGAAAAAAAAAAAAAAATCACTTATATAAGTTATTAGTTAACTATAATAACTATAACTATAACTATATATAATAACTATAGTAAAAATAATAATAATAAAAGCTGATTATCGTACCCTTATTTATTTTCCTCATCTACTTTTTTTTTTTTTTTTTTTTTTTTATATTGCAAGGCAAATGTATCTTAAATCTTACCGTAATATGTCTTATGCAGAAGTAATTTGATTAATTAAATTTAAATTTAAATCTATAATATTGCAAATCAATAACTATAATTTCATTAATTATAATATACTGTTACTATCTTAATATAATACTCTGGCCCTTTCCAAACATTTAATTTAAATTTAAATCTATTTCGGTTTTAGATTCTTAGCTATAAATCAGGGTAGATAAAATACATTGGTATTTCTTGATAGAAAAGAAAGTGATTTACTATACATAAATTGAGAGTAAGAAATTATTAACTATTAATTATTATCATACTTTTGGAAAAAAAAATCACTTATATAAGTTATTAGTTAACTATAACAACTATATTTAAAAAAAAAAAAACTATATTAAAAATAGAGTTTTTCTAATTGTAGCCCTTAGAGCTATCTTAAGGTTAACTTCCAACTACCAATAAATAAATAGAAAATAGAAAATCATAATAAAATCACACACGTATTTGTTAACTGTTTCTAGTCAAAGTGCTTTTAACAATTGGATTTCCCCCATTTTTCCTTTATTAAAAGCAAAAAGGAGAAAACGTGTCTGTACTTTTTCATTCACAATTTGCAGATAACTCAAAGTATATAAGTTAAAAATCAAGACCAACTTCATTCTTCATTCACTTTCAAGAGGTAATTGAGTTCAATAAAGTTCGATTTGCATAGTATCATATGGATTAATATATGTTAATGTAAACGGAATGTATATTATGAGTTTTAACTTTTTAATATGGATATGTATATTACTGTTCGCAATTACATATGGATTGATACATTACATTCATCCATTTCATTTTTTATTTTTAACTTTTATTCCTTTTCAATTACTGTATGATACGGCTTGCTTTATTTTTGTAATGGTAGTTTTTGGGTTATGAGTTGTTGGCATCCACTTAATGATATTTAACACAGGTATACTATGTTAGATTTAAACCTTCCTCCTATCGATGAAGATGTTGAATTATCCATTGGCCAATCACAAATTAACGAACCTTTCGTTGGGCAAACCTTTTCTACATTTCAAGAAGCATTTGTTATGTATGAAAGTTGTGCCAAGCAAAACGGTTTTGTTGTACGTAAAGATAGATCTGACAGAAGAAAAAAATAGGACAGTACGACGTGATATTTACTGTCATCGTGGAGGGAAAAAACAGTTAAAATCAAAGCATCATAGAAAAAGAGAGTCAATTAGATGTGGATGTAATGCTCATATGCGCCTTACTTTTAAAAGAAGCTATGATATATTTCCCGAAGAATGGCATATTACAAAATTCGTGAAGGAACATAATCATGAATTATTTTCTCCGGAAGCAATGCGTTTTCTTCCCGTCAACCGTATTATCACTCCCGAGGATGAACAACAGATATTGTTATACAAAGAAGCTGGACTTAAAGTTCAACAAATAGTTCGAGTCATGGAGCTTCAAAAACAAGTAAAACATGGAGATCTTTCTTTCCTTGAAAAAGATGTTCATAACTTATTTGCTAAAGTGAGTAGATTGCATGGAGCTAGTGATGCAGTGGACCTAATTGAGTACATGGAAAATTCAAAACTACAAGATAAGAATTTTCAGTATGTTTACACGTTAGATGCAGAAAAGAGGTTAGAAAACTTGTTTTGGTGTCATCCACAAAGTTATGAATGGTATGAAAAGTATGGTGATGTAGTTGTATTTGATACCACTTACAAAGTTAATGCCTATGACATGTCTTGTGCACTTTTTGTTGGAGTTAATAATTATGGCAAGACCGTATTGTTCGGAAGTGCACTTCTTCGGAACGAGACCACAAATACATTTAGGTGGTTAATGAAGGTATATCTTTAACATACATATGTAATTTATACGTTATGTTTTCTTACTAACTTATATTATATATGCAGACTTTTGTAACTACAATGAAAAAGCCATCAAAAACAATCATCACGGATCAAGATAGGTGGATGTCTGGAGCAATTGCGATTGAAATGGCAACTACAAAACATAGCTATTGCATATGGCATATCTCTTCTAAATTCAGTTGTTGGTTTACTGCACTTCTTCGTACCGAATATCAAAATTGGTGTCATGATTTTTATATCCTCTATAGGATGAATTCGGTCGAAGAGTTTGAGCACAATTGGTTTCTAATAGTTAAAAAGTATAATTTGGAGAATAATAAGCATGTGCAAGGTTTGTACGAATTACGAAAGTCTTGGGTTTTAACAATTATTGTATGTCTTCATGTTGTTTTAACAATTAGTAGGGAGTATCTGTTTATGTAATTATGTTGGTATTCTTATTGAATTATTGTTGGTCTTTTCAAGTGAAAAATATAAGGAACATAAATTGTCTTCGAGTTTAAAATCAAAAAGTAGCCTTACTTTATCCATTTAGATGTGGATGCAGTAAAGTCTGGCTTCAATGAAATGAAAGTAGTAATACTCCCTCCTTTTCAAGTAATACATCTCTAATTTACTAATTAATTTAATTGTGTACATCGTATAATTAAGTGAATTTAATGTTTTCTGCTAAAATAATGGAAGATAAATGCATTGACTTTTTATGATATATATGAACGTGGGTTGCAGTTTTATGTCAAAAATTTTGCAAATAAATTAAACAGTTGAATATAGGAGCAGTTACTAAAATTTAGTTGGAAGTTATACCCTTAAGGATAGCCCTAAGGGCTACCATTAGAAAAACTTTTAAAAATAATACGAGTAATAAAAGCTTATTATCGTACCCTTATTTATTTTCTTCATCTACTTTTTTTTTTTTTTTTTTTTTTTTTTTTAATATTGCAAGTCAAATGTATCTTAAATCTTACTGTAATTTATGCAGAAGTAATATCTTATTTTATTATCATAAAAGCTATACTTAAAAAAGTGGAAAATGATATCCCAAACATGATTGATATTAAAATATTACCAACCATAAAGTAGAAAAGATACTTTATTAATTATCGGGTGAGTAATCGGTGGGATTCAATTGTATTAAAAACAATTAAACGGTATCAAGGTCACAAAGACCATGGTTCCACAGAGAAAACAAGGCAACGTGACCCGTGTCAACCATAAGTCCAAAAGTAATACGGAGTAATTTTTTTTTTTTTTTTTATTAATACGGAGTAATAATTAAACAAATATATATATGTTGAGGTACAAAGTTTTATGATTTGAGGACGAGTAGCAATTGTTTCTCGATTTTATTTATATATTTTTAATCATAAAATATCTATTAAACTAGTTAAAGACCCGCGATTTCGCGGGATTTTTGAAAGTTGAAATAACGGCTCTATTGAGTCGACAACAATCGTCGATATATTGACGACTTGACTGACTCTTAGAACCTAAATTAAATTCCAGACATGATTTAAAACTCATGAAAATTTGATTCTACCATTTTCAAGGCGTCTATTATTATTTTTATTCTATTTTTAAAAAAAATATTTTTTCCTACTTGAAGGCCGGATGTTCTCTCGGAAGCAACCTCTTTATCCGTCGAATAAAGAGAGGGATGACTTTCCCAACTCTTGAGAGTGTTTTCACTCTGGGTGGAGAAATGACTTGTATTTATTCTCGGATATGGGAAGGATTGTCTACATCTCACTTCCCCATACACCACTCATGTGGTATTGAGTTTCGTTGTTGTTGTTGTTGTTGTTATTTTGAAAGTTGAAATCATTTATTAATATCATATTTTATTATATTATATTGTATTTGGAAGGTGTTAAGTTTATACATGCTTCCGTTAACATCAAACTTGAGCAAGTTTTTGGATCGGGAGCGGATCCTAAATTGGTTAATGAATTCGTTTCATTCAAAACTCCTATCATGTATTAATTCACCAACTCATTGCTTCTTTCAATACAAGTAACTAAATTCAATTATGTGCATCAAATAATTTGTGATGTCTGAAATGATATAGGTGTAGAGACACAGCTATATGTTATGAATTACTGTATAATTTTTTACACGACGATAAGCGTTGACAAAACTCAATAGCTCATATTGAATACAATTAACGTGAATCATGTATTAGTTACATTCAACGCGCCATCGTGACTACTAAGTTGATTGTTCGTGGTAATGTTCAGATGATAAAGTTATAGTAGAAGGTAGAACTAAACACAAACTATAGGTTACATGTACTGGTTACATTACTTTTAAAAACACATTAAATATTCAACATGATTTAAGATTAGTTAAATCATACCTTAAAATGATAGTAAAAATACATCATTTTATACAGATTACAGATTTAATTAGTAAAACCAATGTACAGATTGCAGATCTCATATGATAATATTAGGTAACCCTAACCTAAACCTTAAACTCTATAATTTAACCATAAAATCTAAACCTTACACCCTAAAATCTAAACCCTACACCTTAAACCCTAAACTCTTCTAAATCTTTTGAATTAAAAACTAAATCTAAACCCTAACCATAAACCTTAAGCCCTAAAATCTAAACCTTAAATCTAAACCCAAAACCTAAACCTAAACCTAAACTCTAAACCCAAAACCCTAAACCTAAACTCTAAACCTTAAAATTCAAACCCTAAACCCTAAATCTAAACCCTACACCCTACAATAACCCTAAATCTAAACCCACAATCCTACACCCTATAATCTAAACCTTAAACCTAAACTCTAAACCCTAAAATCTAAACCCTAAACCCTAAATCTAAACCCCTAAACCCTAACCTAGACCCTAAATCTAAACCCTAAACTCTAAACCTAAACTCTAAACCTTACACCCTAAATCTAAAACCTAACCTAAACCCTAACCCTAAACCCTAAAATATAAACCCTAGAATCTAAACCCTAAACCCTAAATCTAAACCCAAAACCCGCGAATTATAATGATCACCCACTAAACCCTAAACCGTAAAACATTATAGACCCACTAAACATGTAGTCACTAAACCCTATCAATAGATACTAATGTTAAACAAAAACACTAAACCTATAACCTAAACCCTAAACCTTAAAACATAAACACTAAACCATAAACCCTAAATCTTAAACCCTAAACCCTTAACCAATCCTAAACCCTAAACCCTAAACCAATCCTAAACCCTAAACATTAAACCATCCCTAAATCCTAAACCCTAAATCAAACATAAACCCAAATCCCTAAACCCTACATCCAAAACACTAAACTCTAAATCCTAAACCCTTAACCACCCCTAAACCCTAAACGCTAAACCTAAACTATAAACAATAAATTATAAACACTAAACCTTAAACCATATACCTTCAACCCAAAAACATGCATTCTAAAATTTAAAACCTAAACCTTAAACCTTAAACCCTAAACACCAAACCCTAAATCCTAAACCCTAAACTTAAAACACTTAACCAATTCTAAACCCTAAACCCTAATCCCTAAACCATAAACTCTAAACCTTAAACCCTAAACAGTAAAATATAAAAACTAAACCATAAACCCTATACCTTCAACCCTAAAACATGCATTCAAAATTCTAAAATCTTAAACCATATACACTAAATCCTAAACCCTTAACCAATCCTAAACCCTAAACCAATCCTAAACCCTAAACCAACCTTAAATCCTAAACCAACTCTAAAACCCAATCCATAAACTGTAACAACCCAACCCTCGTTATACCAAAATACGACCCAAAAAAAAAAAAATTCTGTTTCAATACATCTGGACGGCGTCGAGATTTCTGGACGGCGTCCAGTACTGAAGGTCTGGACGGCGTCCAACCTTTTGGGACGGCGTCCCAATGAACTAAATAATACTGCTCCCCGGGTCCAACTCACATGAGCGGAAAACCCGCTTCCCGACACTTTTAGACGAAACCCCTTTTACAACATGTCAACATAATTAAAACTAAGAAGTTTCTGCAATAAAACCAAGTTTTACAACATCGGGCCCGCATCGTCCGTTTTACGAGTTTCGTTCAAAAATACAAGTTCGACCATAAGAGTTTAAATTCCAAACGACACCTAGAGCATGGTGTTTGGGGTTAAACTACCCACATCATGGCCAAACTTCAAAAGCTAACATCCCAAAAGCATCCCCTATCCAAAACAAGCGGGAGGCCTCTAATCCAATCGTATACCTTTGCCTTTATCCAAGCCCGAAACTAAAAAGGGTAAACAACGAGAGGGTAAGCAATGCTTAGTGAGTGCAACAATTATACATACACATATATAACCCATCTATTTGCAACCGCACCCACCAAATACCTCATACGATAAAATAACTCAATTAGCATGCCGTCATACTCATAATGCTAACAACTCGTACACTATCACAACACCACATTAGTATATCCTCAACACAATATATACATATATATACATAGCATGCTAAACAATATCCAACAACATAATATGGTTAACCATAACGCTATGGTGCTACCGGCTCGTGGTTCACACCATACGCATTTGAGTCTCACTCTTTTATAGTGCTACCGGCTCGTGGTTCACACTTTGTTTATAGTGCTACCGGCTCGTGGTTCACACTTGTTTATAGTGCTACCGGCTCGTGGTTCACACTTGTTTATAGTGCTACCGGCTCGTGGTTCACACTTGATACTCGTCACATACATGCTATGGTACTACCGGCTCGTGGTTCATACCATAACATTCACAAATAAATTCGCCATATACATATACGCATAATTATTCCACTCACCTTAACGTCTTTGGTGAGATGATCAAGCTCGCAACCTTCAACGCGACGTACCTATATATATATGCATATAATCAATCACACAATCGAGTTGGTCAACCAACTCACTCGCCATCCTAGTATCATTTTGACCCATTTCAAGGTTCACACCCCCATTTGGGTCACCACATACCCAAATAACACCCACTTACATAACATCTAGGTGTGCTAGTAGTTAACTAACCAACTTAGGTCTCACCAACACCAATTTACACTTTGAAACCCTAGGTTAGTCATCTTTGAGTCCTCATGACCCAATCTTACCCAATAAAAACCCCCAATGCACAAGCAAATGGGTTTTAAGTTCATCACTAACCAAAACCCTAACCCTTAAACAATTAAAGTAAGAAAATCAAGGTTAGACTTACCACCACGATCAAAATGTAGCTAGGAAGTAGATGAACAACTTTAAAACTCGAGCTTTAACCCGAAACAAACTTCTTCCTTCTTGGATTGAGATTTCTCATACTAAAAGTCTCATCTCTCTCTAGGATGTAAGTGAAAGGAAAAAGGTAGGTGGAAATGAAGTAAAGTTCTCCACCAAACTGATCTTGGGGCCTTTAAGTCGTCCCCCATGTGAAATTACCAAGATACCCCTTTAAAATATCTAAAAACAAGACAGCAGGCCCGCCAGTATATCTGAACGGCGTCCAAATTACTGGACGGCGTCCAGCTCTTCACACTGGGACGGCGTCCCACCATTTTAGACGGCGTCCCGATCAACAGGAAATTCAGGATCTTACATAAACCCTAAACACTAAACCCTAAATCCTAAACCCTATACCATTAACCATCCCTAGACCTTAAACCCTAAACTCACCCTAAATCTTAAACCAACTCTAAACCCTAAACCCCAAACCATCCCTAAACACTACACCCTAAACAACCCTAAACCGTAAACCCTATACCATATATCCAGGGTTTATGGTTTAGCAATTAGTGTTTATGGTTTTACTTTTTCTAAACCCTAAGCCCTAAATCCTAAACCCTAAACCCTCAACCAATCCTAAACCTTAAAACTCAAACCCTAAACCAATCCTAAACCCTAAACCCCAAACCAATCATAAACCCTAAACCCTAAGCACTAAATCCTAAATCCTAAATCCTAAACCCTGAGCCCTTCACCAACCCTGAACCCTAAATTAACCCTAAACTAACTTTAAATGCTAAACCTTAAACCATCCCTAAACACGACACTCTAAACCAACCCTAAACCATATACACTATTTCCAGTGTTTAGCAATTAGGGTTTAGAAATTAGTGTTTAGAATTTGGGGTTTAGAAATTAGGGTTTATGGTTTTAGTTTTCCTAAACCCTAAACCCTAAACACTAAACTCTAAACCCTTAACCAACCCTAAACCCTAAAGTAATCCTAAACCCTAAACTCTAAATCAACCCCAAACCCTAATCCCTAAACCAACCTTAAACCCTAAAGCCTATATCCAGGGTTTAGCAATTACATTTTAGAAATTAGGGTTTAGAAATTGGGGTTTAGAAATTAGTGTTTGGGGTTTTAGTTTTCATAAACCCTAAACTCAAAACTAAAAACCCCAAATCCTAAACCTATGGCCGAGCAGGAAACCGAATTAACCGAACCATAACCGTATTAACCGATAAAACCGAACCGAATTAACCAAACCAAACCTATAACCGTGGATGTGGTTAACACTAATGGATTAACCGAAGTTTGTGGGGCGGTTATGAAAATAATAGATATCCGCACCACATTAACCGACCCGCCCCATTATCATTGAACAAATCATTACTTTTTACGTGTAAAGAATAGTCCATACGTATCACTGACCAAATCATAGAAATGACCAAATCATATAAAGAATGTGAACTAATTAATTCACATATATACACTTATTACTATGTTCCAATTTTAGTTTGATTGCTTGTTGTAGCATTATTCTCAGTTAATCTGTGTGTGTTATGTGTGTGTTATCGGGTTATCATTTAATAAATGAAAAGGATATAAAAGGCCATGGACTCATGGCTTCTGTTCGAAACCGAATTTTGGAGTATATTGCTAATAATATTGTTATATTGGTGTTAACATATCAATGACTCTTTGATAAATAAGGTTTGAAGAATAGTTAACACTTTCAAAACTTTCCATGTATAATTATTTTAATCATTTATGTATTTTTGCTTGAATCTGAAGTGTAAAAGATACACTATTTAATTTTTATTTTGACTTAAAAAAATGAGAAAAGACCTAATCATATATATAATGTTAGTTTCCCATGAAGTTTTTTTACACATAAATGGTTAACCAAATTAACCATTTTAAATCTATTCATTAACCGATTTAACCGAATTAACCAAATCGTTTTAACCTAACCGAACGGTTAAAAATATCTATTAACCGAAGTATTGGTTATGGGGGTGGGTGCCGCAAAAAACCGCCCCCAACCGCTCCATACTCACCCCTACCTAAACCCTTAACCAACCCTAAACCAACCCTAAACTCTTAACCCTAAACCAATCCTAAACCCTAAAACTTATACCCTAAAACCTAAACCCTAAACCTTATATCCAGGGTTTATGATTTAGCAATTAGGGTTTAGAAATTAGAGTTTAAAAATTGGGGTTAATCATCTTATTGAAAGAAGTAAATACATATTCATATTTTTTGTAATATGATGTATATGTTACTTGACAAATGTAATGTGTCATTATTAATTAATTTATTTTTTTATTTTTTTATTTTTTTTTTGTCATTAGAATACAGGGTGGAAAGTATGGCGATTGACCTAAAATCTACGCATTATCAATCATCTTCTCTAAAAGTTTTCGCAAATATAGATAGCTAGCTGATTTTAGAAGAATCCTAATTTGATAAGCCAGCTTGCGTGTTTCACATAGTAAATGAAATTTAGTAAGAATCTAAATCTAAAGGACAAAGACAATTTAGTGACACCAACTTATAGAGTATTCTATCAGGTTACAACTTTGGAATAATATAAAAAAAAAAAACGAAAATCGTGATATCGAATGTTAAGATATTACCAACTCTTGGATCATTCATAGCGACAGAATATAAAACTTTTCAAACTCTCCAAAGCATACCAAAGGCCATTTTCGTTAATAGGAAACAATGACCATATTGACATGGCTGGATCAGTATACTTAAAAGATAAATACAAGTTGATATAAACTTACTTAACTTAGCAACATTAACAAAACATGTTATGTGCTGTCTTCTTGCGCCACACATACAAAGACAAAAAGATCCCTTTTATAGTGTCACACCATAACAAATTAAATTAAATGCCTGTTCAAATGGCTTTCACAACCACTTTGAGATTTTATAACAATATCAGTATCACCACCAGCGATGCATTGTTTTTTTGGGTTCTCCGTCCCGTTTTATCAGAAAACGACTCAAAAGACGGTCAGAGCTAAAAGTTCGGTCAAAGTCTGTTAAAGACGGTCAAAAATGGTCAACGTCAGTCAAATTTTCGTCAAGATCTGATATATTTTAAAATTAGGGGTTGTTTTCATTTTTTGGGCCGCTCTTTTCTCTGTGTCCTTACTGATTATGTACTCGGTAACATTAATTTAGTTTCAAGTTTGATTGTTTTTAAATTCGAGTTCTTATTTAAGAAATTTATGGTACATAATCAACTATTTTACACGCACACACACACACACACACACACACACACACACACACATATATATATATATATATATAAGAAATTATTAATAAAGTCAACGTTGGTCAACGACCGATGCGTCCCCCGACTCGGCCGACGCGTCCTTTTTAGGTCTCGACCGATGCGTCCCCGACTCGCGACTTTTACAACCTTGATCACCACCATCTTATAGAAGTCACAAAACAATAATCAAATCGATACAATTGTGAATGTAAGCAAGTGCCCTGCATATCTACACCCAAAAAAACATAACTATGATTTTTACTAAATAAACATAACTAGTTGTGGAGCCCTCGCTTCGCGCCGGGGGCTCCGTTTTGAATGCGAGTTAAAAAAAAGTCTTGATCTATTTTGTAAAAAAGAATTTTTTTCGACATAACATTGAAGGGTTGTTCCTTTTGTGAAAGTTGCTTCTTTTAGCGTTCGGGTTTTATTTTAAAAAGAAAAAGTTAGTAAAGTGGGGGTTCGATTTGTATTTTAATAAAAGTTAGTGGGTTAAGTTTGTGAAATTTGAAAAAACTGTACGTATAAAGTGGGGGTTCGATTTGTATTTTAATAAAAGTTAGGGGGTTAAGTTTGTGAAAATTGAATATTAGTAAAAAAAAAAAAAGTTAGTAAAGTGGGGGTTTGATTTGTATTTTAATAAAAGGTGGGGGTTAAGCTTGTGAAATTTGGGGAAAAGTAAACGTATAAAGTGTGGGGTTCGATTTGTATTTTAATTAAAAGTTAAGGGGTTAAGTTTGTTGAAAGTGGGGAAATGAATAGGACTATTCATTTCCACTATACCATTTAGATATAGGTATAATATTCTAATCCTTCTATTACCATCAATCCTTTCGCATCAAACCTCGTTCGGTTAGAATTTTCATTGATGCATCAGTCACATCATAAACTGGAACCGTGTGGCTCACGCAATCTCCTAAGTCCAATCTTTTTTATAAGTGACAAGATGGGCAGGTTGGGTTATGGGCCAAACTTGATCTAACCAGGTTAAAACGGGTCTTTTAAAAAAAGGTCAAAATGGGATGGGTCAGGTTGTGATTAAAACATTGTGATCCATTATTTTAGACAAATTTATAGTTACTGTGATAATCTACATCTTTGAATATAACAATTTGGATTTTGCATACCTTTTTGCTATCTGGAGAACAAAGAAAGGTTCTTTTTGCATACCCTTATCTTTCGTATTGGTGTTATGTCAGTTGTATTCATGTATGTTACTCCATGAATTTATTTTATATTTTTCATTTGTACTAAGTCAGGGAAGAAAATGGTGTAATGATTTCATTAGGATCCAAAACTATGCCTGACATCCAATATAATTACTATTTAAATTAATAATTTTAGATAAAAAGTGTTCCAGGCGAACCCAACTGGACCCATTTTGATTCCTATAACAAATAGCCATGAACTTTGAACCGAACATGTATGTACCCGTTACCAAACCCGCCAGACCCTCCCATTTTCTCCATGGTTGCGAATGGAAGTTGCGGCGGTTTAGTGACCATCCCGTCCCGTTTCACCCAAAAAAAAAAAAATTTAGTCTGTCATCGCTAAATAGTCAGGTCAAAGTAGGTCAACGTTGGGTCAACTATCAAAACCAGTTAATAAATACACTATATTTATAGAAAACATTATAAAAACATATATATTATTTAAACTAACATCACATCATCTTATTTGTAATTCACTTATGTTTTTTTTTCCTCTTTTTAAAGGCGATTCATTTATGTTTAAAATGTTTATGTTTCAAATATTATATTAATATTTAATTTAATATATAATATATTTATTTATTTAAAAGTCAACGCTGGTCAACGTACGTCTCGATCGACTTTTCAAAGTCCTAGTGTATACGTCCTAACTGAGGTCAACCCATATCAACCTATTTTGGTTCTTTACCTAACTCGCCTATTTTGTAAACTATATCATTTAAAAAAAAAAAAAAAAAAAAGGTTAAAGAACTCACAATTTCACCACTTCCGAAGACAACATCACGAACACTCTGATGCAACTTAGGACATTTTGGTCTCTCATCAAGGCGACCAAGGAATACTCTAGGTTTTTTTTCGCAGTCTCGTACCTCTTCGGGATCTGGTGGTGCACAACCTGTATTGATCCTAGACAATGTGAAATCGATTATCGATGCCACCAAAACAAATGTTTTGACATTAACTTTCTTCCCATCAACAATGAACTGCAATGTATCAGAACCTTTTCGGTTCAACAATATATTCTTCCTATAATATCGACAAAGTTAATAAACAACCATCAAACCCCGAGCACAAACTATAACCTAAATTATAGGTTGTTACTAACCAGTGCAAATCCCTATGTTCAAATTCAAAAGCAGCTTCTGTAACTGCCAAAGCAACAGTAACCTGTGTACATTGATCAATTAACCATTACAACATAATTAGGATCTTCAAATTAGCCTCATTATGGGCAGGTTGTGTTATCATTCAAAACATACATACAACATACAAATCAACATTTTTCATATAAAGGTATTAAGCAGGTTGCATGCAGGATGAAAAAACTTATGTGATCTTTTTGACCCATTTTCCTTCTACCTTTTCTTTTACCACTTGACCCGTTAAAGATAAAGCATAACCCAAATCGACCCATTTAATGGTAAATGAACATACCTGGACTAACAAACTACGTGCTTCATCGAAGCTCGAAAGCACAAAGCTCTCCAAATCCTTTCCACCATGTTCTTGAACAAACACAACGAAACGCTGAAGCAAAAATCATAGGACTGTTAGATTTAAATATAGCTAAGACGAAGCCTCAACAACTCGCCATTTTATCCCCTCACATATATATGTCACGGAACTCGCAAATTTTATCATAAAAGTTAACAAATTCATGAAACTGACAACATTAACTAAATAAAACATTTAATCAGTACTACATCTTTGCCATATAAATGTGAAACATTTCTATTTTTGATGTAGTGGAAGTAGTTATTTTCAAAACTCCTACCACTTATCATATTAAACACAAAAAGGGTACATAATTGGATGAAATAGGTGGAAATTGATATCAATTATAACTAATAATTAACCAAGTACTTACAATATATATAAATCACACAAGAAACTTAAAAATGAAAACCACTGCAAGTGAAGAACACACCGAATCCAAATTAGAACTCAAATATCAAGCCAGATAATCTGATTATTGTTAGATTAGAAACAAAGAAAAATCGCAAACACGGTACTAATCTAACATTAATTTTTAAACTCAATTATAAAGCCGAAGAATCAAACGAATTTTTTGAACATACGATAACTTAAACATAATCTAGGCCGATTTAACTAATGCCCGGTCGATCTTCAATTGCTTTTCGTTACTCGTTAGGCTCTTCATAACCTATAAGGCTCATCTAAAATTCAATAGAGAAACCCCTAATTTTTTTAACAGCCACCGTGTTTCTCATTAGAAGGGTAATTTAGGGATGGATTATATGTAAAATTGATTTATTAGCTAATTGAGACTCTCTTTTAATGTATATAGTGATAGTGATAGTGATATAGTGATAGTGATAGTGATTATGCACTTTAATCAATTACCTATTTGAGAAAATCAACACCAAAAGCTAGAGTGACTTTTAAAGAGCCTTAAAAACGATCATCCATCACTGCAAAGGAAAAATGCCTGACTATTTTATTAAGTGAACTTCCTGCAAAAAAAAACAAACACTATATGGATTGTGAGAGCATATCTAGAACAATAGATACACCATAAGTATAAGTGTATATATATAGAATAATAAGGAGCATTTGTGAAACATATTATAAGCAACAACATCATAATTAGCTTTACATGTTTAGTTCTATTACAATCTCATTAAAATAACCCTCCAGCAACATAATACAAATAAAAAAATGAAATAAAAAGGACACTCACTGAGCACTTAAGCAGGTTGTGCAGTTGGAACTGCCACAAGGGTTGTTGGTGCTCTCTCTTATGGACCCTGAAATCATAGAAAATACATGCTAAAAGGTTTATAAGATGATCTATAATAGGATTACGCCTACTGAATTATTATATTACGCATTCAAGTCAATAATAATGATCGAAAAAACACAAGGAAAATCTAATTCCAGTACAGATACCAAAAAATCTGCTTAAGTTCATTTTGATTAAGGATAACAAAAAGGTAATGAACAATAATATAGCTTTAATCGGAATCAGTTGATGCACTTATGCACCCAATCATAATCATAATCTGTAGCCATATTAATATAATATGGTATTAATTTGCGAAATCACACCACCTTAATCTTGGAGAGCTTGTTTGGAGCACCACCGGTAACCAAAACGTCTTTCGATTTGCTCCTTAGGTCATGAACCTTAATTCGCGCCATTGATTGAACCTGTCGATAAAGTCTGGGTGATGAAGAACATGAATTGATTTGGGGCATTTAGTCCGTAGTATGTTGAGGATGGATACATAATGGATGAAGAATTAACTGAGAAAACAAAATGGCTTAGGTATCGATTAAGTCTGGAAGAAGAATCGTAGGATGGATGAAGAAGATGAATTGATTTAGGGATTTAGTCCGTAGTTGGGTGGGTAAGGATCCCAATAGAAAAAATTAAGGTCCGCTTTTTTTTTTTTTTTTTTTTTAAGGGTACAAAGGGTATAATTTTGATTAAGAATGATTTATTAGCTAATATTTTAAGTGGATGATCAAGGACCGTTGGATAAGGGGTATTATGCTGTAATTATCTAATCTAACGGTAATTAAGGGGGTTTTGAAAATAATTATTAGCTAATCGAGACTCTCTTTTAATGTATATAGTAAATAGTGATATAGTGATAGTGATATTGTAATACTTTCATTAGATGTCTATAAAACTTAATTAACTATTAAAGTCATATAATTAAGAATGATATTCGGTTAAAACTCACAAGAGATATCGAATAATTACTTATCCTTGCACAAGGTCGAATGTTTAAATCTTGTAGTGATTAAGGGTTTGATTCCTTTGAAAGGCTTCTTTCAGGATCTCAAGTATCGCTGTATATTTGCCCCTCTTCAGCAATTTTGGTTGGTGATCCGTCCGCTAACGTCTTGATTTACTAGATTGTCATTCCGACCAAAAATGATTAATTTATCGTTTGTGTTTTATATTTCGAGTTGGATAATGGTATATTGAGTGCAGGTTAATTTTTGTTTGTTGTTTTCTTAGGAAGAAGAGGCTCGGTTGTAACAACTCGACTCTTTTCTTTATATTTTTACTAACGACCGTTAAGAATTTAACGAAACTTAAACTTAGGATTGAGTCCTAGACTAACCAAAGTAAACTTTAATCTCGTGCGGTTTAGGAAACCGAGACTAGATTGTGTGAAACCAACGAGACTTGGGTAATTTATTTACCATCTTTTTATAATTTTGGATCATCGTCATTACAAATAAATAAATACATACAATGTACGAGGACTAGAGTGTACACTTGGTAAAATAACAAGAATCAAATATATATATACATATATATATATATATATATATATAGGGGCAGGATCAATGGGGAAGTAACCAATCGGGGGGAAGCGGGGGGAAGCAAAAAAAAAATTTTTCGTTTTTTTGAATTTTTTTTTCCGGCATCAAGATCACACAAAAATATGAACATTTAGAAGAGACACTTCGTGATGAATGTTATTATTTAGGCGGGAAAACGATCGACAAAAATAACATTCAAGATAGTATTGTTCGTGAAGAATGTGAACGTTTTTTTTCTTCATGTTTTGTGAAGTAAAATTTAGCCCGATTTAGAGTTTAGGGTTTATGGTTTAGGGTTTAGGGTTTGGTGTTTTGGGTTTATTCCATAAACTCAAAACACCAAACCCTAAACCCTAAACCCTAAACCCTAAACTCTAAACCGTTCGTGTTAAAAACCCAATCTAAATCCTAAATCTAAACCCTAAATCTAAACCCTAAACCCTAAATTTCTAAACCCTAATATCTAAACCCTATAAACCCTAATATCTAAACCCTAATATCTAAACCCCAATAGCTAAAATCTCAAAATACGCTCGAAAAACACGATAATTGTTATATATTACTTCTTCGAGCGTTTTCCCGCCAAAATAAAAACATTTATCACAAAGTGTCTCTACTAAATGTTCATATTTTCATCTCATCTATAATGTTCGTGAACAAAGTTTTTTCAAAAAACGAAAAAAAAAAAGTTTTTGCTTCCCCTCGTTTCCCCCGAATGGTTACTTCCCTCTTGATCCTACCATTATATATATATATATATATATATATATATATATATATATATATATATATATATATATATATATATAAGCCTGAATTTTTAAATAAAAATTGACTAAATTAAATAAATAAAATTAAATAATTAAAGAGATAATAATTAACTAGAATTCTAATCACTCACTAACCCTGAATCCTATAGTGCTTATGTGTATTATGTGTCGTTCATATCGTTTAGAACGAACATAGTTTCTCTAGAGATCGTTATGATTTATTTAATGTTGTACTACCGGAACCTCGGTTCTTTTTTTATATATACACATATTAATATTCTTGCAACAAAAAAAAAAAAAAAAAAAAAAAAAAACCAGAATCCTGTCCTTAACAAATAATCCTAGCTTTCTACAAAAGTCATTGTAATTTTTATTTTTAATAATATGAAGAAAAAAATTTGGATGTATGTGTTTGATTTTATAAAAATTTAAGTTATGAATTATAACTACAATGCACTAATAACAATAAAATAATTATAAGAAAATAAATAGGAGATATACGTTCCATCAAGCTCCATCACTTCAAAACAATTAGACTGGAACTAACGCAGCGTCAGAGATGGTCGCGTCAGACGAGCTGGCGCCATCTGACGCCCCTGACGCCATTACCGCGGCGTCAAAATCTGACGCTAGGGGGCGTCAGTTGCTGTTTTGACTGGAAAAAATGGGGCTTCAAGGGACATGTGGCAGCATGTGATTGGTTGGGGTAATATATTCGTTACCCAGCGGATATATACCCGTTTTTTGTATTATTTTTTTTAAATCATTTTTAATCTATTTTACTCCTATTTAAACACCAACAATTCTATCATTTTTCACACATTTCATTCTTACTCTTTTTCTTTACATTTTTTTTACAAAAGTTTTCTAGTTTATAAATGGGTTCGAGGTTACGGGGGTCTAATTTCGACTCCGAAGATTTTCGGATTGTTCAATTAATTCAAGAAATAGAAGATGATGATTCTGAAGTCGAATCGGCACCATCTATTCCGAGAGTTAGAGGTTACATTCCTAGGGAACGGGAGGTTGCTGCACAACGTTTGTGGGATGATTATTTTTGTGAGACGCCAAAATATCCACACACAAAATTTAAAAGGCATTTTCGTCTGCGAATACAATTATTTCTCCGGATAGTGCAATGTATAACTACTTTCCAAAGTGATAATATGCCAGAATATTTTAGTTACTTTTCTCAACGAGTTGATGCTATCGGTAGGCCTACATTTACTACTTTACAAAAATGTACGTCGGCTATACGTCAATTGGCGTATGGCACCGCTATCGATATGTGTGATGAATATTTGCAAATGAGTGAGCAAACATCAATACTATGTCTAGATTACTTTTGTATGTGTGTTATTACTTTGTACAAAAGGGAATACATGCGATCTCCGAATGCACACGATGTTGCTAGATTATATAGTGCACACGAGGAGAGACATGGTTTTAGGGGTATGCTTGGGATTATAGACTGTATGCACTGGGAGTGGAGGAATTGTCTTGTTGCTTTAAAAGAACAATACACTCGGGGTGATCACAAGAAACCGACCCTTATGCTTGAAGCAGTTGCTTCATATGACTTGTGGATTTGGCATGCTTTTTTTTTTGGAATGGCGGGTTCCAACAATGATATTAACGTTTTGAACCAATCACCTATATTTGATAAACTTAAGAATGGAACATGTCCATCCGCACCATTTGAGGTAAATGGGCATGAATATAGCAAAAGATATTATGAAGTGACCCGTCCTAATCCACCCGGATGAAGTGTTCAACAGCTGATCCCATTGCGAGGTACTGACCCCTATATGCCATGAACGACTCCATGTAATATCTTTAAAATGAGCAAATGCATAGCGGAAGATTTCTTTAATACCTGAGAATAAACATGTTTTAAAAGTGTCAACCAAAAGGTTGGTGAGTTCATAGGTTTATCATAAACAATAAAATTGATAATTTTGATAGACCACAAGATTTAAATATTGCATGGTACAAATGGGCCCGAATCCTATACCCACCTATAATGTACATGCGATTTCCTTTAAATACGGTACACGTATCTCGTGTACAAAATCATTCTTTCAATATGTGTAACAACCCAAACCAACCCTCGACCAAACCCCGTGAAAATACAAACAAAAAAAAAAAATTTCTGTACAGTGACCCCGCTCGCCGCGCCCCCTATCTAGCGCGCCGCGCCAAAACGGCCTGTCTCCGGGCTTTTTAAATGCGAAAAAGATAGACTCGTTCCCGACACTTTCAGACGAAACGCTTTTTACAACACATTAATATAAGTAAAACTAACATGATTAATTAATTAAAACGAGCTTTACATCGCGGGGCCCACATATGCCCAAATACCCCTTTTAATACAAAATACAACTTCGACCCAATGAGTTTAAGTTCCAACAAACTACGAGCATGATGTTGGGGATAAACTACCCAATCCTAGGTCGAATCCAAGCAAGCATCAAAATGGGAAAATCATCTAATCCCGAGCATACCCTTGCCACGTCCGCCTTCGAACCTAAAAATGTAAACAACGAGAGGGTAAGCTAATGCTTAGTGAATGCAATACTTATACGCATACATACATAATCCAATTACTTGCATACACCTACACAACAACACAATAACATTAGTAAACCGCAATAACAAATAAACGATTAATCGTACGTACAACAAGTCAACATCATTAGCATAGAGATCTCAACAATAATACATGCCAAAAACGAATACGTACAATGCTAATAAAATTACACATCCCAATATACCCAATGTCGACATTCGACTCGATGGTGGCCGACGAAGAGTAGTAGGTCAAAATCGTTAACTACTCACCACCCATCGCACGCGTAAGTGGCCGACGAAGAGTAGTAGGTCAAAATCGTTAACTACTCACCACTACGCACTATGAGGCCGACGAAAAGTGCAACCGAAACGTTAACACTTACCTCAATCACAAGGATGGCCGACGAAAAGCGGAACCGCTTACCATCCCACGATAAGTGGCCAATGAAGAGCGAACCCCTAAACGGTTAACACTCACCACTTACCCAAACACATATGTGGCCGACGAAGAGCGATAGGTCAAACGTTAATCACTCGCCACAAACTAAATATACACATGTGACCGACGAAGAGTGATAGGTCAAACATTAACCACTCGTCACATATCCAAACGCACACATGTAGCCGACGAAGAGTGATAGGTCAAACATTAACCACTCGCTACATATCCAAAACGAATATAGCCAACGAAGAGCTATCCACGCGGATATCACTCACTATATTTTTCCCAACTCAAATGTGGTCCACGAAAAGTGAATCCTAACGGATATCACTTACCACCCCGCACACAAGCAACCAAATTATATACATAAGCGTATAAATATTCCACTCACCTTGAAATACTTGAAGAACGTATCCCGCGATCTTAACTTCTTCCACCGACTTCACGCAAATCACCTACGCAAAGTATACATGCAAATAAGCTACTCACAATGCTTGTTCGACTTAAACAATACATATGTTCTCCTAGAACATCCTATTGACCAAAAACCATTTTTCGCTCGAAAACCTTCATAATCACAAATGACTTGTGATTATGCCTCAACAACATCATTTAAACATGGTTTGGTCATTCGATCACTCATTTAAACACACGACCCGCCCATTTGGTCCTAAAGTGTGTTTTACACCCTATTAAGCATAAAACAATACTCACAAGTCCAAAACTTATGAAATCACTTCCCGCGTTCCCGAAATAGCTAATCTTAACTCTTTTAGCCATTAAACGCCATTTATAGGGTTGTTTACTCAAAAAACCATTTTGACCTAAAACTAGTCAAAACACCAAATTGTAAGTTTACACCCCTAATCACCAACAATCCAAGTAGCTAGTGATTTCATCAACTAATTTAGTTTTACAAACCCACAATATCATCATCCAACCCTAGACCCACCAATATTAGGGTTCTTGCACTAAAACTTAACCCGTTTACCCCAAACTTCCAAGAAATGGGTTTTACATCTACTTTAACACAAACCCTAGCATAATAAACGAATTAACACAACTAAATCCGAATTAGGGTTTTACCTTTTGAAGAAAACGAAGCTAGTACAACAACAACACAAGTAATGAGCTTAAACTTGAAGAATCCAAGCTTCTTCTTCCTCTTCTCAAGCCTTCTCACTCTACTCTCACTCTAGAACTTGAGGTTGAAGATGAGAGTGTTTGTGGACTTGAAAATGATCCAAAAGTGGATCTAAAACTGATCTAAAAGCCACAAATCCGTCCACAAGTGAAAGGACCATAATACCCTTCATTTAGACACTTAAAATGCTGAAAAAAACGCATCAGACCCATTCGGCGCGCCGCGCCAAAAGGTCGCGCGCCGCTCCACACTGCAGGTCAGATTTCAGAAACTTGTTTTGGCCATAACTTTTTGACCGTAGCTCCGTTTTCGATGAACCAAATATCGTTGGAAACGTAATAAGATATTCTTTCCAATGGTAAGGCTTTGAAACATCAAATCAAACTTTATTTGGGGTTGAAAAGATACGTACACACTTTGTACCTCAAACAACGTCCAGTTTTCTTCGACGTTCGAGCAAGCAACACGTACCTGCTTCGTACACTTCGTATACGCATCGTACACCATAAATACATTATGTACAATAAATATTTGGGTCTTACAATATGCTTATTAACCGTACACATATCTCGTGTACAAAATATCATACACATAACCTGTGTATAAAATCATTCTCTCGATATATAACATTCACTTTGCTTTCTTTGCTTGGCTTGGTAACCGACCTTAACATATAATGCACATCAATAATATCCCCAAAATAAACAAAACTTTCAGTCTGTAATAAATAAATAAACCTCGAAGTACTAAACACCACGCCCACTAGCTCTTCCGTCTAGTGAACATTCTGGGTGAGGGTGTTAAACCCGGTAGCTACCTTTAGGATTCGCGTGAATTAGGGGCCATATCCGTTTCCTAATTCTTAGGTTACCAAGCTATAATAATCAAGGGGAAATATTCACATCAATTAGTGGCAATTATAACGTCCAACTAATTCAATAATAATCAACAGAACTTCTATCTGTATAATATTTCATACGAGGAATGTTTAGCTTGTGTCTATCTCGTCAAACATTTATAAAAGCATCTCATGTATTCTCAGTCTAAAAATATAGATTTCAAAGGTATTTAAAAAAACAACTATAAAAACAGCGCATGTATTCTCAGTCCCAAAAATATAAAGAGTAAAAGGGAATCAAATGAACTCACAATACGATATTTTGTAGTAAAAATATGCATACGACGGAACTGAACAATGCATGGTTGGCCTCGAATTCACGAACCTATATCAATTATATATATTAAAACGTATGATCGTAATCGAACAAGTTTATGTTTTATTATTAGTTGTTATGTTAGTAACTTGTATGTTTCATTAATAACTAAATTAACTATACTTATATACTTTAGATAAATAATTAGTATTTATTATGAAAATATTAATGTCGTTATATGATGTGTTTTAAATATATTCTTATATAGCTATTTATTTAGTAAAAAAAATATCAATAATAATAAGTAAAAATTTGTATCTTTTTATGATAATAATAACATTAAAAGTAATTAGATTTAGTAATAATACTGAAATTAATAGTTTTGATGATAATACTAATAATAAAGGTAATGTTAGTAATAATAATAACTTTAATAAAATGATAATAATGATAAGATAAAAATGTTAGTTTTCATATAAATAATATTTTAAATAATAATGGTACTTTTAATAAAAATGATGATTTTAATAGAAATTTTAATAGTCATATTAATAATAATACCAATATTAATGTTAAATGATAATTCTAATACTATTATCAATAATAATGATACTTTTAGTAATAATGGTCACAATAATAATACTTATTATAATCATAATACTAATACTCATATTAAAAATAATAATATATATCTTAGGAATAATAATAATGATAATAATAATAATGAAATAATAATAATAAGAGTATTAGTAATAACGACCTCAAATGAGTAGTCTTAAAAATAAAAGAATGCCCAAGCTTGGGTTTGAACCCACGACCTTCCGCTAACCCGATAACATCCTTAACCAACCATCTGTCTCTCTTTATCTATTATAACCACGATTTAAATTTTATTTATTTTATATTTTAGTTCCGTCATCTTCTTCATAACCTCCATTGTTTTCGTATCATCACAGCATCATCTCTACTCACATCGTGACATTCATCATCATCATTTCTCATCACGATCATCATCGTTATTATAATCATCTTCTTGCCGTTGTTCATCCTCATGTATCACGTATATCATGATTAAATCATCATCTTCGTTAATCACTTTATAGAACCTAATATGATTTGTTACAAGCCCATCTAACATAACCCAACAGAAAATGTAGGATTCGGCCTAAATTGAAAAATAGACCACGACCCAATAGAAGAGAAACTCGGTCCAATAGCATGTTTAAAAGAATACGAGAGTGATGGAACAATTGCACGTGGGACAAGTTTGGTCGGCAGCTTCAAAAGGAATTAAATTGCTTAAAAAGTCGATTTATTAGCTGTCAACCATCCAATTCCATAACCAACATGTATACCGACAATCTGTTTTTGGTTTAATATTATTATAAATCTTTAGTCATCTTTATAATTATCATTGTTCTCACGTTCCTTCTTATCGTATCATCACATTATTAATTAAACATCCTTACTTAATCATCATAATTATTTGCGGTTTAAATCATCTTCATCACAGAAAGAAAATGAAACAGTAGGAGCTTGAGCAATATAATTATGGTGATTGTTTGGGTTCAGTTTGATTAGAAAACATGAACAATACGATGGTGACGGATTTGAGTGTGGTGTTTAGTTTGAACTGTAAATAGAAACAGAAAGAAGGAATTGTAGTTTCGTGTGGTGGCTGTAAACAGAAAAAAATAACAAGAGCTTGTAGTAGTTAACGATGGTGGTGGTTGTTTTTCTTGGGTGGTTCTCGGCCAAAACAGAAACGGAGATATAAACCTTGCAGGTACAGCAGCTTATTTGTGGGTTTGGTTGTAACAGACATGGTGAATGTGGTGGTGATCATCGAATAGTAACAACAACACTTAGTCGGTGGTGGTGGGTTAAGAGTTTATGTAGCCGGTGGTTAGTGGTTTCATGGTGTTTGTTTGAGATGGTACTACGGTGGTTGGCGACGGGTTAAAACAAAAGAGATATATAGCCGTAGTTGGTGGTGTTCGATGATAATTGTTTGATGGTGAACGTGCAACAACAGGAACATAACTGATGGTTTTCATTCATCGTAGAACAGAAGGTGTTGAGTTGTAGGTGACTACCTTTGGCGTGGATTTGATGATAGTTAAAGAGGGTGATGTTCATGTTGAACCGAAAACAGAAAGAACCGGTAGTTAGTTGATGTTTTGGTTTACAACCGAAGGTACAGCAGCAGTAATTAATAGGTCGATTAGTTGCACAAAAGGGACGAGCAGTAGCTTGGGTGGTACAAGACACAAGTAGTAATCAACAAGAAAATATAGAACTTAATCGTGTGAATGTGGGGGGGGGGGATGGTTGTGAGGTTATATGGTGATTCAAAGTGATAATGGGTTGATCAAAAGGAGAAAACATTACTAGTTTCAATTGTCGTGGTGGTTCCCGTTTGTTCTCGAGTAGCAAAGTGTGATGGAAATGAATTTGGTGCTCGATCGTATGCACAAGAAATCAGTAGAAGTAGTAGAAGTAGCAGGTTTAAAAGAAAAAATAAGAGTTGATGGGTTTTGTTTATTGTGTCTTCTAATATGCATATGGTTGCATATATATAATATTATTGTTAAAAAGTTAAAAACATAGTAAATGAATTACCCACTTCTTAAAACGTGTAAACATCTCAAATATCTAGAAATGTAATAATATATAATATTGATAGTGGAGAGAAAAGAAACAAAACAATAAGTTTGATTGTTAAATTTAAATTCACGGATCAATTTAGAACAGAAATATGTACTATATTAATAATATAATAATAAAAATAATTAATTAAATCATATGCTAAATAAACGTGCATCAACAAGGCCATTATTGAATTGTCTTCTTTTACCGACAGTTTTCAAGGACTGCTATATCGTACTCCGTTGATAATCAGTAACGGATAAAAGTTCTCGGAAAAATCCCAAATTTTTACTTTAATTATCTTTATTTATTTCAGTCATTATGGTAAAAATAATCGATCATTAATTGTTTAAAATTATTAAATAAAAATTAAATTAATTATTAGTCCCCAACCCCAAGTAAAATATAATAAGTGTTAAAACTTAATAAATATATTCTAAATTTATATTTAGTAAAGCTATAATTTATATGACTTCTTTTTGGATCACCGCTTATTTAAAAATCTCATAAGTTCGATTTAAACTTCTATAAATAATAATCGAAACGTCCATCGAGTATTACAATTATTAAATATTTATTTTTAGTATACTTTATTTATATATATAGATATATTTTAAATAATAATTATTATAATATCCTATTTTTATTTTATTAATAACAACAACATATAATACTTCAAACTATATTTCAAATTATTATTTATATATATACACACATATCTATTTACAATTAATTGTTCGTGAATCGTCGGGAATGGTCGAAGGTCAATTGAATATATGAAATAGTTCAAAATTTTTGAGATTCAACATTACAGACTTTGCTTATCGTGTCAGAATTATGAAATCGTATCGTGAGTTTGGTTCAAAATTAGCCAAAAATTTCCCGGTCATTACAGTACCTACCCGTTAAAGAAATTTCGTCCCGAAATTTGATCGAGGTCATCATGGCTAACAATAAGAATGTTTTCATGACGAATATGAGTTGATAAATAGAGTTTTATCATCGTTGAGTAATATGGATAAAACAATTCGATTACTCGAAGAGTACGAGTGAAGCTATCACAAAGAGTGAAATGAGGAAAATAAGATTCGTCTTTACTTTTGACGTGGTCACAGTTGATTTCCGGGATTCAAGGAATTTAAAATAAAATCTTCGAAATCTTTATAAGATTTGATTCTTCAGAAATTAAGAAAATTAGGATCATCTTTAATTAAATACGGTAATATCTTTAATTAAATACGGTAATCTGCCTCGATTTCTATGTCTGATATTTCGCTATAAATTAATCTCTTCCGTTCCATTATTTTCACCCCTCCTTTATTTTCTTCCTCAATTCTTACTTTCAAAAGATGGTGAAAATGCTAAATTCAGTCCTGATTCTTGACCTCATTCTGACTATCGCAACAATCATCCTTCTATTCCAACTTCCACTGGAGGAATCTGTTTACTTCTACTTCGCTCTTGGGGTAGTGGTTTTCAAAATCATTCCTTGCATCTGTCTTTCCATATTTATTGACATCCACGGTTAACGATCTCTCTAATTACTGTGATTTATACTCCTATTTATATTTTGAAGCTCTATGCTTTTGTTTTCTCTTCCCGACTTTACGTAAAGCGATTTAGACGTCTTGGATTCGTAGGTGTGAAGTTTCGAATAATCGTAATATACTTTGCAGAAAGGAAAGGTAATAGCACGATTTGATTTGTCGAATTACCAGAATCTCTGAGGATAGAACTATCAAGAATATATTTCCTTGATATGTTCAGAGGTTAATTAGAATGAAAGAGTTGTGTAACATGGCACATGATGATGGTATGATCTGTGAATCATCATGTGTCATTAGAACTTCCAGTATGACTTACTGTAATATAATCACGTTGGCCAAGCGTCATTATATTATACTAACTCATGCTCTAATTCTTAACACTTCTCCAGAATTCATTCATAATTTATACTTAGGTTTTACAGAAATTTCCAATATAATGTAATACAGATAGCACGAAGAGATATATAATTTCGGACGAGAATATTTATGAAAATATCTTCTGAAATATCGAAGATATTTATGATGATATTTTGGGATTTCTAAGTTCGAAAGTTGATGAAGAAAAATTTTCCGCAAGATTTTAACATGACTTCGGAGCAAGATATTCTCAAAAGATTTCATCGGATCCAGAATTACCTGGATTCTTTGAATATAGGGTTTGGTCCTTGTATTTTTCCTTGGTCTCCTTCATGGTTAGCTCAATCTATTTTTCAGTACCAAAACTGAGCTTTTTCAACACACCATTCTTTATTATCAAGCTTTTGGTCATTAGGACCATCTATAGCTTTTGCTGCTTCATCAGCACTCTCATATCTGAATCATTGGTTATCAATCCGAGGTGTTTTCAAGAATTTCGAAGGGTTTGAACGTAGATGTAATCGTCAAGATATATATGATGAAATCAAGTGGTAAACTTGAAGAATTATTTAACTGTAGTAGATGTAACTTATTTACGATATTTTAAATCAAAATGTTGTAATTAATATTTTCCACTCTTTTAATACTTCTTATATGTCCAAAGTTAGTAGTCCAATGTTAGTAGTCCAATAGTTCAATATATAATATAGTTAATCAAGATGTATCGTGACCCATTGTACATGTGTACATGTGTCCCGATTGTCCGACGATATTTAAAATGCGTAAAATAAATAACATTATTTAAATGACTATAAATAAAGTACGTAAAATAAATGACGATAAATAAAGTTGCGAGTATTAAAATTGCGATAAATAAATTGCGATAATTAAAATTGCGATAATTAAAATTGCGATGAATAAATTGCGATAATTTAAAATGATAATAAATAAAATGTAATAAAGAAATAGTCATAACGGTTATAGGAATAGTTAGCTTGGATTTGGTTAGTATAGTTTTAACATTTTTCGTAGTTAATTAATTGGTTACTAATCAATTTTATTTTGTCCATTATTTTCTTCTTTATGCCACTTGACAAATCTTGACTTGGATTCCGATCGGTCAAAATCCAAATATGAAATTGAATTTGAATGAAAATAGTTGTTTTTGGTGCACGGATACGTATATGTGCGGATTTGAGCAGTATTGTTAATGACTGCTGAATCAGAATTGAAGAATATACAGTGTAACTTATTAATGTGAAATCTAAATATTCCTCGGGTATTACCTACCCGTTAAATATTTTCACCATTAACAGTTTGTACAAAAGAATTTTTAATTACAATCTTTATGAAAATATAACTACATATATATTTTCTTTAGATGTAATCATGGATTTAATGAGTTAATATAATATTAATCTCATCTGGTTCTCGGTTAGGACTAGGACACATAATCTCTAAATTTTAGAGATTACATAATCGCCATGTAGAACGAAGATAAATGGTGTAGAACGTCATGTAGAACAAGATTATGCTTGAGGTACAGATTTTGATGTTGAGGCGTGTACTGCGGATGTTGTTGTTGGTGGTATTGTTGATGTCGGTGACGCTAGTGGTACTTGTAAGTTGTGCATCGTACTCTCCAAAGCTACTACTCGAGCGCGGAGCTCGTTGACTTCTTCTATTACTCCGGGGTGACTGGCGGTAGGAACGAGCGGATGAATAAGGTTTAGAATAATGGATATTATGTAATTGTTGCGAGCTATTCTGGAAATGAGGGTGAAGATGGTGTTTCGGATAGGTTCGCCGGTAACTGCTTTAGGTTCTTCGCCAATAGGGCAATATGTTGGGTGGAAAGGATTACCTTTTTCTTATCTACATTGTTTAAGTCGACTACGAACCCAATACCCAATTCATCCAGAATTGATGATGGCTAATTGGTTGATTCATTCCGGCTATACTGCTTTCGGAGCTCGAGTGGAAATCCATATCGGAATAGCTGTCGAAATCCGAGGAATTTGAACTAGTTGCGAGTTCCATCTTGTACGGTTAGGAAAAAAAAAGGTTTTCGATATGAAATGATTTTCGGATATCGGATGATATTCTAATTACGTAGAATACCTATATATAGTACAGAAGATCCCGTAGATTACGGATGGAATTAAGGAAATGTGTCAGACAAGGTCTAATGTGATGGAATATGAATTCGTCTGTACACCATCTATGCATTAATTGCAATAAGACGTGTCGAGACTAAAAATGATAGGTAGATATTTTTCGACAAGGAATGGTAAGTAAAACTTTTGACATGCAGACCAGGTTCAAGTCCAGACTCATTAATGTATCCTAACAACTACTAGGTCGAAGTTCAGACTCACTAATACATCCTAACAACTACCAGTTAGATGCACTAATGCAAGACCTGGTTCGCTAAGACCACCGCTCTGATACCACCTGAAGTGACCCGTCCTAATCCACCCGGACGAAGTCTTCAACAGCTGGTCTCATTGCGAGGTACTGACCCCTATATGCCATGAACGACTCCATGTAATATCTTTAAAATGATCAAATGCACAGCGGAAGATTTCTTTAATACCTGAGAATAAACATGTTTTAAAAGTGCCAACCAAAAGGTTGGTGAGTTCATAGGTTTATCATAAACAATAAAATTTATAATTTTGATAGACCACAAGATTTAAATATTGCATGGTACAAATGGGCCCGAATCCTATACCCACCTGTAATGTACATGCGATTTCCTTTAAATACTGTACACATATCTAGTGTACAAAATCATTCTTTCAAAATGCTTATTAACCGTACACATATCTCGTGTACAAAATATCTTACACATAACCTGTGTATAAAATCATTCTCTCGATATATAACATTCACTTTGCTTTCTTTGCTTGGCTTGGTAACCGACCTTAACATATAATGCGCATCAATAATATCCCCAAAATAAACAGAACTTTCAGTCTGTAATAAATATATAAACCTCGAAGTACTAAACACCACGCCCACTAGCTCTTCCGTCTAGTGAACATTCTGGGTGTGGGTGTTAAACCCGGTAGCTACCTTTAGGATTCGCGTGAATTAGGGGCCATACCCGTTTCCTAATTCTTAGGTTACCAAGCTATAATAATCAAGGGGAAATATTCACATCAATTAGTGGAAATTATAACGTCCAACTAATTCAATAATAATCAACAGAACTTATGTCTGTATAATAACTCATACGAGGAATATTTTGCTTGTGTCTATCTCGTCAAACATTTATAAAAGCATCTCATGTATTCTCAGTCTAAAAATATAGATTTCAAAGGTATTTAATAAAACAACTATAAAAACAGCGCATGTATTCTCAGTCCCAAAAATGTAAAGAGTAAAAGGGAATCAAATTAACTCACAATACGATATTTTGTAGTAAAAATATGCATACGACGGAACTGAACAATGCAGGGTTGGCCTCGGATTCACGAACCTATATCAATTATATATATTAAAACGTATGATCGTAATCGAACAAGTTTATGTTTTATTATTAGTTGTTATGTTAGTAACTTGTATGTTTCATTAATAACTAAATTAACTATACTTATATACTTTAGATAAATAATTAGTATTTATTATGAAAATATTAATGTCGTTATATGATGTGTTTTAAATATATTCTTATATAGCTATTTATTTGGTATAAAAAAATATCAATAATAATAGTAAGTAAAAATTTGTATCTTTTTATGATAATAATAATACTAAAATTAATTAGATTTAGTAATAATACTGAAATTAATATTTTTGATAATAATACTAATAATAAAGGTAATGTTAGTAATAATAATAACTTTAATAAAATGATAATAATGATAAGATAAAAATGTTAGTTTTCATATAAATAATATTTTAAATAATAATGTTACTTTTAATAAAAATGATGATATTAATAGAAATTTTAATAGTCATATTAATAATAATACCAATATTAATGTTAAATGATAATTCTAATACTATTATCAATAATAATGATACTTTTAGTAATAATGGTCACAATAATAATACTTATTATAATCATAATACTAATACTCATAATAATAATAATAATATATATCTTAGTAATAATAATAATGATAATAATAATAAAAATAATAATAATAATGAAATAATAATAATAAGAGTATTAGTAATAACTACCTCAAAGGAGTAGTCTTAAAAATAAAAGAATGCCCAAGCCCGGGTTTGAACCCGCGACCTCACGCTAACCCGATAACATCTTTAACCAACCATCTGTCTCTCTTTATCTATTATAACCACGATTTAAATTTTATTTATTTTATATTTTAGTTCCTTCATATTCTTCATAACCTCCATTGTTTTCGTATCATCACAGCATCATCTCTACTCACATCGTGACATTCATCATCATCATTTCTCATCACGATCATCATCGTTATTATAATCATCTTCTTCCGTCGTTCATCCTCATGTATCACGTATATCATGATTAAATCATCGTCTTCGTTAATCACTTTATAGAACCTAATATGATTTGTTACAAGCCCATCTAAGACCACGACCTAATAGAAGAGAAACTCGGTCCAATAGCATGTTTAAAAGAATACGAGAGTGATGGAACAAGATTGCACGTGGGACAAGTTTGGTCGGCAGCTTCAAAAGGAAAGAAATTGTTTAAAAATTCGATTTATTAGCTGTCAACCATCCAATTCCATAACCAACATGTATACCGACAATCTGTTTTTGGTTTAATATTATTATAAATCTTTAGTCATCTTTATAATTATCATTGTTATCACGTTCCTCCTTATCGTGTCATCACCTTATTAATTAAACATCCTTACTTAATCATCATAATTATTTGCGGTTTAAATCATCTTCATCAGAAAGAAAACGAAACAGTAGGAGCTTGAGCAATATAATTATGGTGATTGTTTGGGTTCAGTTTGATTAGAAAACAGGAACAATATGATGGTGACGGATTTGAGTGTGGTATTTGTTCGAACTATAAACAGAAACAGAAAGAAGGAACTGTAGTTTCATGTGGTGGCTGTAAACAAAAAAAAAATAACAAGAACTTGTAGTAGTTAACGATGGTGGTGGTGGTTGTTTTTCTTGGGTGGTTCTCGGCCAAAACAGATACAGAGATATAAACCTTGCAGGTGCAGCAGCTTATTCGTGGGTTTGGTTGTAACAGACATGGTGAATGTGGTGGTGATCACAAAATAGTAACAACAACACTTAGTCGGTGGCGGTGGGTCAAGAGTTTATGTAGCCGGTGGTTAGTGGTTTCGTGGTGTTAGTTTGAGATGGTACTATGGTGGTTGGCGACGGGTTAAAACAGAAGAGATATATAGCCGTAGTTGGTGGTGTTCGATGATGATTGTTTGATGGTGAACGTGCAACAACAGGAACATAAGTGATGGTTTTCATTCATCGTAGAACAGAAGGTGTCGAGTTGCAGGTGACTACATTTGGCGTGGATTTGATGATAGTTAAAGAGGGTGATGTTCATGTTGAACCAAAAACAGAAAGAACCGGTAGTTAGTTGATGTTTTGGTTTACAACCGAAGGGACATCAGCAGTAATTAATAGGTCGATTAGTTGCACAAAAGGGACGAGCAGTAGCTTGGGTGGTACAAGACACAAGTAGTAATCAACAAGAAAATATAGAACTTAATCGTGTGAATGTGGGGGGAGATGGTTGTGAGGTTATATGGTGATTCAAAGTGATAGTGGGTCGATCAAAAGGAGAAAACATTACTAGTTTCAATTGTCGTGGTGGTTCCCGTTTGTTCTCAAGTGGCAAAGTGTGATGGAAATGAATTTGGTGCTCGATCGTATGCACAAGAAATCAGTAGAAGTAGTAGAAGTAGAAGGTTTAAAAGAAAATATAAGAGTTAATGGGTTTTGTTTATTGTGTCTTCTAATATGCATATGGTTGCATATATATAATATTATTGTTAAAAAGTTGAAAACATAGTAAATGAATTACCCACTTCTTAAAACGTGAAAACATCTCAAATATCTAGATATGTAATAATATATAATATTGATAGTGGAGAGAAAAGAAACAAAACAATAAGTTTGATTGTTAAATTCAAATTCACGGATCAATTTAGAACAGAAATATGTACTATATTAATAATATAATAATAAAAATAATTAATTAAATCATATGCTAAATAAACGTGCATCAACAAGGCCATTATTGAATTGTCTTCTTTTACCGACAGTTTTCACGGACTGCCATATCGTACTCCGTTGATAATCGGTGACGGATAAAAGTTCTCGGAAAAATCTCAAATTTTTACTTTAATTATCTTTATTTATTTCAGTCATTATGGTAAAAATAATCAGTCATTAATTGTTTAAAATTATTAAATAAAAATTAAATTAATTATTAGTCCCCAACCCCAAGTAAAATATAATAAGTGTTAAAACTTAACAAATATATTCTAAATATATATTTAATAAAGCTATAATTTATATGACTTCTTTTTGGATCACCGCTTATTTAAAAATCTCATAAGTTCGATTTAAACTTCTATAAATAATAGTCGAAACGTCCATCGAGTATTACAATTATTAAATATTTATTTTTAGTATACTTTATTTATATATATAGATATATTTTAAATAATAATTATTATAATATCCTATTTTTATTTTATTAATAACAACAACATATAATACTTCAAACTATATTTCAAATTATTATTTATATATATATATATATACACACATATCTATTTACAATTAATTGTTCGTGAATCATCGAGAATGGTCGAAGGTCAATTGAATATATGAAACAGTTCAAAATTTTTGAGATTCAACATTACAGACTTTGCTTATCGTGTCAGAATTATGAAATCGTATCGTGAGTTTGGTTCAAAATTAGCCAAAAATTTCCGAGTCATTACATATTACCTTTCGAATGGTATATATCCCGATTGGGTAACTTTAGTTAAAGGATATTCATGTCCTACTGAAGAACCAACGATTAAGTTTACAAGATTTCAAGTTAGTGCCCGAAAGGATATAGAGAGGGCATTTGGGGTTCTTCAAGGTCGTTTTCATATTATACGCATAGCTTCACGAAGTATGTCAGTTAACAGGATGCGAAGAGTGATGGAATGTTGTCTCATATTACATAACATGATACTTGAAGATAATGGCTTTGCACTTTCTAAATGGGAAGAAAGATTAACTACCGAAGAAATGGAAAATGGTATGGAACGTATACGGAACAGAGGACGCGATCGAGATATCATCACAAGAGAAATAAGGGATCGAGATATGCACAACCAACTTACCGAGGATTTATTCGAGCATATTTGGAACCTTCCACCTACTTTTCGCAATGCGAATTAGTTTTTTTATTGAATCTATGTAATCGTTAATTTATGTATATTTAAATTCTTATGAAAAATTAATTATGTATTTTTTTATTTAATATGTAATTTATTTTATTTTGTTGTATTTATTTACCATTTTAATTCATTTGAAAAAAATACAAAATTGGTGAACCCTACTGAATTTGACACTACCATTTGACATTTGGGGTTATTGGGGGTCAAAATCTGACACTGCCATGTCACAGGCAAATGCACTTTTTGAGCCAAAAAGTACAAATCTGCCTGTGATGTCACAGGCAGGGTTAGAAATAGTCTACAAACTCATAACTTTGTCAGAATTGTCATATTAGCTATACTCCACAAAAGCATCTATCACACCCATCACCACTAATTACATAACATTGAACAAATAAATATATTGAACTATTTATTCATATAACAGTGATAAGGTAAGTTTAAAGAATTCATATATTATACAGTATAATACTCCGTATATATATTCAACTGAGAGTTTTTTGGGAATATGATTCTTAGCTTTGGATTAGCCTAAATTGCCTTGGGTTAATAGTTTACTCCTAACCACTATTTTGCCTTTTTTGGTTTTTTTTATAAAACAAACACACTATTTTAACAAGTTAAATAAATATTAACATAAATCTATAATGAAATGAAGGATAGATCAGTGGTTACCTACAGATGTTGTTCACTGCGTGCCAATTACTTTTCACATATTTAAGAAATTTCTTAAACTTATTTTGATGGAAACGAGGTCGATTTTTAGTTAAATAGAAATTGCATCTGCAACATCAATTGCCAATTGTTTTAGATAGACTGATGATCCATACCTCTCAACATAAGATATCAACATTTCACTTATAAATAGTGATCAAGCATATAATAGACTCAATGGTTCAATCCATACTTGACAACAAAGAGGGGGATTTAAGGGTCTTTCAAGTTTAACTCTTCGGTCAGATTACCGTGAATAACATCACTGCGAGATGAAGATCTCAACGGGGGTGGTTAAACATCGACCCACCATCACCGTGATAACCGGTATTGAAGGCTCTCGAGAGGTATTAGGATTAATGTTCATAGGACGTTACCTGTAATCGTTTAAGTAAAGCTTGTCCTGTGGTTAGTTCGGTAGCGCGGGTAGAATACCGTATAATATGATTGCGCGGGCTGATACTAAAGAATTATGAATTGATGGTCTAGTATGGTTGTAATGTGTATTTCTAGAATGAAAGTCGCTCCCTTGAAATGAAGAGTTAACACTCTAAGCTGAAATGCATTTGTTCCATAGGTTTCACATAATAGGACAAAGATATCGTGCCTGATTCTGATTGTACTATTTCACTTGAAAAGCTGACAAAAGTAAATAGCATCATGTCGGGTCTGTTTTTTGTCTGTCATAGTTGCTTTGCAGGCTGTAGCGCTGGCTAGTGATCGTATAATGTCGGGATCGTGTTGTGCTCTCTTTATTTGTTTGTGCTTTATCTGTGGATGGCAGATTTCAGTCTTTTATGCAGGTCTTGTGTCATCGCTTGTTTGCCTATAGTTGCTCTTGATGTATGTTTGCGCTGCATGGTCTAGCGTATGTGCTCTCTTAGCCGATGATTTGACTCGTGAGTAGCACGGAAATCATATGTATTTTGACTTCAGCTTTTTGCTCACCGTATTCACCATAGATAAATATTAATTCAAACTAAATCAAAGTTGCGACTAAAAGCTCAAATTCACCAATCTAATTTTCTAAAAAGAATTTTGTTGCACTGTGAATTATGGAAAAAATTGTTCGTTTCTTACGCTTATTTTTTACATTTTCTAGAATTGCTAAGAATAATAATTTAACTTTTTTATGCTTAGACCACTTGTATTGGATGGGGCATTTCTTGCTCGGGTCACTTGACTTTTTGCACTTTTTGGATGAGTATGACGTGTTTCTTTTTTGAGTAAAGTAGTGGCGGTGTTTCTTTTTGGTGTTTATTAGGAGTATTGTGATGATGTGTTAAAATATAATTGGGTTAAGTATTAAAAGGGGATAAAAATAATATTTTTAAATTAATAAATAAATAATAATAAAAAAAACGTGTGTTTCTTCTACCGTCTCTTTTCAACAAACGCCAAAGTAACACCACCAAGTGACGCCTCACTACTTGAAAACTGGTATTTCTTTGTGAGGACTAGGCAAGTAACAAGCGTTTCTACTTAGACCATGGATAACGCGGCGGCATAGAGCCGTATTCCGCCACAAACGCCACCACAAAAGCCAGAAATGGGCGTTTGTGCGGCGGCGTTTGTCGCTGGATCACGGGGGTGAGGGATGGCGATTTGCACACGTGTCTTAATCTGATTGGTGGAGGATTTATACCCGTTGAGATGTAGCCGTTGCATTTTTTTTCTTTTTTTCCCTATAAATACATACACATTTAACCATTCATTTCACACATTTCTTATACTTTCTACTTATCAATTCAAATTATATAAACATAAACACATTCGTTTTTATCAACAAAAAATGGAGTTTTTAGCCGCTAGTCTAGATTTGCTATTCGATAGCACCTCGTCCGACGAAGAGGAGGAAAGCCCACCTAGAAGAACTCGGGTGCAATGGAACCCACGACCTTTTATTAATAGAGATCGTGAAGCTGCGGGTCTCCTTTTGTGGAACGACTACTTTTTGCAAAATCCGGCGTTTCCAGACGACGTTTTCAAGAGACGATTTCAGATGCGAATTAATTTATTTCTACGTATCAAAGACGGTATTCTCAATCACTCTTATACTAATAATGCTCCTAAACACTTTGTATTTTTCCAACAACGTCCGGATGCACATGGACGTCTTGGTTTTACTACGTATCATAAAATAACTTGTGCGTTATGGAACATCCGCTGATATTTTTGATGAATATATAAAAATGGTGGAGAAAACGGGATATGTTTGCTTAAATAATTTTTGCAAGTGTATAATTGATTTATATGGCCGAGAATATTTGCGAAAGCTGACGGCAACTGACGTTACTCCGTTGTATTTGGCGCACGAGGAGAAACATAGTTTTAAAGGAATGTTGGGTAGTATTGACTGTATGCATTGGGCTTGGAAAAATTGTCTCGTTGGATGGAAAGGTCAATATGCTAGAGGTGATCACGGTCACCTTACGATCATGCTTGAAGCGGTTGCTTCATACGATATGTGGATATGGCATTCGTTTTTTGGAATGGCTGGTTCAAACAACAACATAAATGTGTTGAATCACTCTCCGTTGTTTGATTAACTCAAAAAGGATACAGCTGCACTGTCTCTGTTTGAAGTAAATGGACAAGTCTATCCCTTTGGTTACAACTTAGCGGACGGGATTTATCCTGATTGGACAACCTTAATAAAGGGATACTCGACGCCTATTGATGAGCCACGAGTCAAATTTACTAGATTTCAAGCGAGTGCTCGAAAGGACGTAGAGCGTACATTTGGTGTTTTACAAGGTAGTAGGTTTGCAATTTTAAAAACTCCGGCACGAGTTATGGGCGTTAACAAGATGAGAAAGATAATGTACAGTTACATTGTTATGCACAACATGATACAAGAAGATAACGGTTTTGCCTTGAGTACTTGGGAACAAGAATGGTTTGATAAACCCGAAAAAAGGCCCCATCGTAATATTAGGAGAAGAGTCAAAGATCGAAGATCACGAGAAAAGGAAATTCGTGATCGAAACGTACACGATCAACTACGTGAAGATTTAACGGCTCATATTTGGGACCTCCCACCAAACTTTCGATCTACAAACTAGTATTTTATTGTTTTAATTCATGTAATGTTTTTTTTAATGTAATGTTTTTTTATTAATGTAACTTTTTTTGTATGTAACGTTTTTTTTAATGTAATTTTTTTTATTAACGTAACTTATTTTTATTTATATATGATACGTTACATTTTATCTTATTTAATAAATAAAAATTAATTAAAATAACCAAAAAAGAATTAAAAATTAAATATCACGTCACTGTTAACCTTTAACAAAAGCCCCCCACAATAACAACTCCCCTTTCCCTGGCATGGTCCAGTCACTGACTTGCCCCAAAAAGTTCACATCTTTCACTCCACATATATAACGACTCTCATTTTTCCATTATATATTTCTCATTTTTCCATTCAATACTTTTCCTTACTAAATGCCCAATAAAATAATTAAACTTAATAATTAAACTTTAATCGATAAAAGTTAAGCGTTAAGAATTATAAAATACGATAATTAACTTCGTACATTAATTGACAAGTTAATGAAAATAATAAGTTAATAAACTTTTGTGAGTAAGTAAATAAATAAAAAGACTTGTGTAATTAAAATGAATAAACTTGAATAATTAAGAGTTATTAAGCTAAATTAAAATATAAGGACTTAAGTGAAAATATTAAAACTCTAGCTCATTAAACCCTAGCCAATTTGGAAGGGCAAAATTACCCTTCTACCCCTCCAAATTTTCGGCACCCATCACCCCTATAACCTCCTCATCAAGCCAACTTATTTCCTAAGTAATTCCTTATTAAAACATAATTCTAGAATGCTCCTATCCTCCCTATAAATAGACCCCTAGGCTAAACCATTCCATGTACCAAATCATAATTACATCCCTCACTCAAAAATCTCTCTCTCCCTCTCTTGAATTCTGCCAAAACCGAATCCATCACCATCCCATCGAAATCCTTAGGGTTTCCAAGAAATATTCAAGTGTTCTTCGCGTTCTTCGTGATCTTCAAGAATCTTCAAGGTGTTCTTCAAGGTATTCAAGGCTTTGATCTTCCATCTTCATCAAGTTCTTCTTTTCTTCGTTAGTCATCTTCGAATCTTCAAAGGTATAACATAAAACCCTATTTTATTTTCTTAAATCTTTGATCTTTGTTTTAATCTATACTCACATAAAATCATAAACACATAAATATAAGAACAAACCTAGATCTATACATGTAAAAAAAAAATATAAATATACACATGTGTGTGTATGTGTCGACTAGAAAAGAAAAAAAAAAGGAAGGAAGCTTTGATTTTTAAAACCCTAGATACACTTAGGAAACTTGTTTGTGTTTATAAAAGGAAACAAAATAAACTTATATATACATACATATAAATCGACATATATATATATATATATATATACTTGTAAAAAAATAAATTTTTGTATTCATATATATATATATATATATATATACACGATTACATATACATATACGTACTAAAACCCTAAATCCTAATTTAACTTATACTACTTTAATTAAAACCCTAGTTTATTAAAAACCTAATTAATTATTAAACCCTAATTCATTAAACCTAACCCTAATTATTTAATACCACTTTAATTATTAAACCCTAATCATTACCTAATCATTACTACATTAAGTAAAACCCTAATTTACTAAACTCTAATTTATGAAACCCTGGGACATTAATTACTAAACCCTAGTTAATTAAATACCACTTTAAATAACTAACTCTAATTAATGAAACCCTAATACTACTTATACTATTAATTAACATGTATACACTATTACTATTACTAGCACCTATAACCTACTACTTATATTATAACACTTAAGAACATTTTGGGATATATATTAGAGATGTATAGATCTTCGAACTTTCTTGACGAATGGTTCTACTAAACTTTAGGCAGAGGGTTTGGACTTCTGATTTAAAGGTTCCTATGGCTCAAGCCCCTAGATCTCAAATGGCCATTCGAAGGGAAAGGGGTGATTGGAAGCTGATCTAATACGACAAGTATCCTAAAATGGAAAACACTCTTTAAGTAGAAACTTTCTAAGTATAGAAACTTACTAGGAATAGAAATTTAATGAAACAAACTATACATAAACACGTACTTAAACTCAAACATGGGCAAAACACTTAACTACTCTTAAATGTCAATAGGTTGACTTTTTTGCTCACTCGTTCAACTCTCTATTCCGAGGAATAACTCTCTCTCTACTTACTAAGGTGAGTTCATAGCCCCTCTTTACTGCTAGCAAACTTACTTACTTTACTTGGGGTGAGACACATGCTGTTTTTACTTTTTACACTTTAGACACAAGTACCAAACTGTTAAACTATGCTATACTCGGCTATGTCCGACTAAGTCCCTACAGTGATATTTTTAGTTGCTGCGGCATGCTTAATTATTGAGGGTAGGCCTACCGGGAGTAACATCTCCGATACATTTGACTCAGTCTTTGTATTACTTGATAATGAAATTAAAACCGACAAGGACAGACACAACTTGTCATGGGGCAAACTTAAACGTTTAGTCTAAATATCACGCTTTGGCATAACTTTAGATCCTGCGGGAGATCAACTTTACAAACTAAATCTTGTGGTCTAAAACAACGGTCAAACTTTTGTTAAACCTATGAACTTCAGTCAACCTTTTTGGTTGACACTTTAGCATGTTTTGTCTCAGGTGCTGTTTGATTCAAGCTTACTTATCTACTGCTTATATGATGCTACTTGGACATAGGATCAAGAGATTATCGCATATTTTACTTTTGCATTTAAACATTTACTTTATTCCTTTGTAACGACATTTCATTTTCCGCTGTGTACTCTCAATAAAGTTTGATTTTATCATTTAGTATTGTTCTCGTTATTATAATATGTTGGTATATTTTGATATTAAGTCACATTTTGCCCAGGCCCTAACTGGGGGTGTGATAGATTGGTATCAGAGCATAACCAGGCTGTTATAGAGAACCAGGATTGCATCTTTATGTGTGCCTTATTTGCTAGCTAGGGTGCCTTAGCAATCTAGGAAACTATAACCTTTCCTGCCTTAGACTTTAAATCACTTAGGATTGCCCTATAATCTTAACATTTATGCTTTCCAAAACTTGACTAAAATATTCTAATCAAAGTCTCTTTAATAATAATAGGATGTCAAGCTCAAGCGTTAACAAGCCCAACAAGGTAAATCACAACCCTACTACCGAAGTAGGTGTTGGACACTCTGAAACATCAAGACCTGTTCGAAGTCCTTCTTACAGTCCTGCTTCACCAAACTATAGTCCAGATACACTACCTTCTCATCCTGAAATTCACCCAACTCAAAGATCTGAAAGCGACGGAGAAAGCCCTGCTGAATCTGCTAACTCTGGCTCTTTTCATTCATTGGTACATAAACCGATGAGTACTCCTGAATGGGATGCTCTTCAAAACCTCCCTAACTACGACAGCGACTTCTCCAATTATGAACCCGAAAAAGAGCCTATGGAAGAATCGTCTGAAATCTCAACTCTAAAGAGGAAGCAACCCGAACCCGCTACCAGTCCATTATTCTGTAATAACGAGAAGCATGTAAGGGTGAAGACTGATATCATCAACCTTCAGAGTAGCTGTGAGAAGAATAGGGAGTTTAGTAGACGTCATGTTGCTCGAATAGAAGTGCGTCTAAACAACCTAGAAAAAAAAACAAAATCTTGAAGGAAAATATCAAAGAATCTCTCGACTCTCAAACTGAAAGGTTAGATAAACTTGTGAAGGATAACATGGAAAAAGTGATGAAGCAGTTTGAGGACGAGAAGAAGAAATATGAAGACTATTTTAATCTTAATATTCTTTAGTTATCTTTCCTATTTTACCATCTATGTAAAGGCTATGCCTTAAAACTATTTCTAATTCCGAATCGTGTATTAAGGCTTATTTAATGCCTCGTTCCTTAATAAAATAAAGTGTTTTATTTATATCATGTGATATTAATACTTTATCTTATTCCTACTTGTAATTGCTCAACCCTATAATTTGTTAACTTATCCGACTTATGTTCACTTATGTAGCGACATCATGGTTCGTCCAGCTGCACCTACTGTTAACAATATCGTCTTGACTACTGAGCAATTCCAACAGCTACTCACTGCCGCACAAGGCAACAACCAAGCTAACAATGTTAATCCTCAACCGAAACCTTGTTCCTACAAGGATTTTTCAAACTGTCATCCTCCTGCATTTAAGGGAACAGAGGAAGCTGTAGAACTAGTCCGTTGGTTCGAAAAGATGGAATCTATTTTTCGTATTTGTAACTGTGGAGATGACGATCGAGTAAAGTATGCCACTATCTCATTGGGTGGTAATGCTTTAACTTGGTGGACTGCTCATGCCAAGTCCGTAGGAATTGATAATGCTAATGCAATTCCATGGGACGAACTCAAAAGCATGATGGTCAATAAATTTTGCCCGAGGAGCCAAGTTCAGAAACTTGAAGTTGAGTTCTGGGAACTCAAGGTCAAGGATACTGATATTGAGAACTATACCAATCGTTATTTGGAACTTTCTACTCTATGTCCTGAAATGTTTCCTACCGAAGCTAGAAGAATTGAGCGGTATATCGAAGGTCTTCCCGAGGATGTTCAAGGGGATGTTATAGCTGCCGAGAAGGTTACTCTGGATACTGTGATTCTTATGGCACAAAATCTAATGTTGGCCAAGAGAAGAAGAGCGTTGGCCAATAAGCAGGTTGAAACCAAGGGTAATGATGGTAAGAGGAAGTTTGAGCCATCTCAAGGTTCGGCTCAGAATGATAATAAGAAGCCTGCGGATAACATAAGGTCGAATTATAAGGGTACTTATCCCTTCTGTATTCGTTGTGAGAGGCATCACCCGGGGAAGTGTACTCCGGTTTGTACGTTGTGTAAGAAAGTGGGACACGTTGCTAAGACGTGTAAGACTCCTCCAAAGGATAAGGCTATTGTTCCAGCCAAAGCTCCTCCAACCTGCTATACTTGTGGAGAAAAGGGACACATTAGTCCTAATTGACCTAAGAAGAAGGATAATCCCGCTACTGGAGCTAATGCTACTACTGTGAAGGGTCGTGCGTTTGTTATCACTGCTGCTGAAGCCCGAGATGAGGATGAAGTCATCACGGGTACGTATCTTGTTAATAATTTTTATGCAACTATTTTATTCGATACTGGTGCCGATCGAAGTTAAGTGTCTAGTGATTTTTGTACCCTATTTACTGAAAAGCCTCAACCCTTAGAAACTAAACGATTAGTAGAAGTAGCCAACGGAAAGATCATGCAAGTCAATAAAATCTATAAAAACTGCAACTTAATCTTAGCCAATAAGAAATTTAAGATAGACCTTTTTCCGGTCGAGCTCGGAAGTTTTGACGTTGTAGTCGGAATAGATTGGTTACGTCCATTACATGCTGCCATCATGTGTTACGATAAAACTGTTAATGTTCCATTGGGAAATGGAGAGACTCTCATCATCCAAGGTGAAAAGAGTGATTCCAATCTCAACATCATCTCCTGTATTAAAACTCGTAAATACCTTATGAAAGGTTATCCAGCTATTCTAGCTCACGTTAAGATGATTGAATCGAAAGAGAAGCGTATTGAAGATGTACCAGTGGTTAAAAACTTTCCCAATGTGTTTCCCGAGGATCTTCCTGGTCTTCCACCTCCTCGACAAGTTGAATTTCAAATTGATTTAACTCCTGGTGCTGCTCCTATTGCTAAAGCGCCGTATCGTTTAGCACCCTCCGAGATGAAGGAATTATCCAATCAGCTCCAAGAACTATTGGATAAAGGTTTCATTCGTCCTAGCTCGTCCCCATGGGGAGCTCCTATTCTGTTTGTTAAGAAGAAAGATGGTACGTTAAGGATGTGTATAGATTATCGTGAACTTAACAAGCTTACTATCAAGAACCATTATCCGTTGCCGCGTATTGATGATCTATTCGACCAACTTCAAGGGTCAAGCGTCTATTCAAAGATTGATTTGAGATCTGGTTATCACCAACTCCAAGTCAAGGAATCTGATATTCCTAAGACTGCTTTTCGTACTCGATATGGACATTATGAACTCTGTGTCATGCCTTTTGTTTTGACCAATGCTCCTGATGTATTCATGGATCTTATGAATCGTGTCTGCAAGCCTAACCTCGATAAATTCGTTATTGTGTTCATTGACGATATTTTGATCTATTCCATGAGTGAGAAAGAACATGAGCAACATTTGCGTATGATTCTTGAACTCTTAAGAAAGGAACAACTCTATGCTAAATTTTCTAAATACGAGTTTTGGCTCAAAACCGTACAATTTCTTGGACATGTAGTTGATAGAGAAGGAATACATGTCAATCCAGCTAAGATCACTGCTATTCGGAACTGGGAGATACCAAAGACTGCGAAACATATTCGCCAGTTTTTGGGACTTGCCGGTTACTATCGAAGGTTCATAAAATATTTTTCTCTCATTGCTAAACCTCTTACCAAGCTAACTCAAAAAGGGAAGAAATTTGAGTGGTCCGAAGAACAGGAATCTGCTTTCAAGATTCTGAAGGAGAAATTGACCACAGCCCCGATTCTATCTTTACCTGAAGGTACTGATGATTTTGTTGTTTACTGCGATGCTTCGAAGCAAGGCTTTGGTTGTGTTTTAATGCAACGTGAGAAAGTTATCGTTTATGCATCTAGGCAGTTGAAGAAACATGAAGAAAACTATACCACACATGATCTTGAGTTAGGTGCCGTGGTATTTGCATTAAAGATATGGAGACATTATTTGTATGGTACCCATTTTACGGTGTACACTGATCATAAAAGTCTTCGATACATCTTTGATCAAAAACAGCTGAACATGAGGCAAAGCCGATGGCTCGAGTTATTGAACGATTATCACTGTGAGCTGAAGTATCATCCTGGCAAGGCGAATGTAGTTGCCGATGCCCTTAGTCGGAAAGACGATGTTAAACGTGTTCGTGCTCTAAACCTGAAAATCAAATCAAATCTTATCTCACGAATCTGTGAAGCTCAATTGGAAGCCATTAAACCGACACTTATCGAAGGTGAAGGACCCATTAGTTTTGAGAACCAACTTCAAGTGAAAGCTAATGGTACACGGTATTTTGGCAACAGAATTTGGGTTCCTCGTTTCGGTAATCTCCGTGAACTAGTCTTGGATGAAGCTCATAAGACTAGTGTTCTATTCATCCCAGTTCCAGTAAGATGTATCACGATGTGAAGCAATTCTACTGGTGGCCTAACATGAAAGCCGACATTGCTACTTATGTTAGTAAGTGTCTTACTTGTTTGAAGGTCAAGGCCAAGCATCAAAAGCCTTCTGGTCTGTTGACACAACCAGATATTCCGCAGTGGAAGTGGGAATGTATCACTATGGACTTTGTTACTAAGTTAGCGAAGACTGCGAACGGTAATGATACTATTTGGGTCGTAGTTGATCGCCTTACTAAATCTGCACATTTCATACCGATCAAGGAAACCGACAAGATGGAGAGATTAGCACAGCTTTATATTAAAGAAATCGTCTCACGTCATGGTGTTCCTATCTCGATTATTTCTGATCGCGACAGTCGATTTGTTTCTAGATTCTGGAAAACTTTACAATCTGCTCTTGGAACTCAACTAGACATGAGTACAGCCTATCATCCTCAAACTGATGGTCAAAGTGAACGGACTATCCAAACCATGGAAGATATGCTACGTGCTTGCGCAATTGATTTCGGCAAAGATTGGGATAGACACCTACCTTTGATTGAATTTTCCTACAATAACAGTTATCACTCTAGCATTAAAGCTGCACCTTTTGAAGCTTTATATGGACGGAAGTGTAGATCCCCTCTGTGTTGGGATGAACTTGAGGACAGACATATAGTTGGTCCCGAAATTATCCATGAAACTACTGAAAAGATCGTTCAGATTAAGCAACATTTAGAAACTGCCCGTAGCCGACAGAAGAGCTATGCCGATAAGAAACAAAAAGACATCGAATACCAAGTTGGAGATAAACTCATGTTGAAAGTATCCCCTTGGAAAGGTGTTGTTCGCTTCGGTAAGCGAAGTAAACTCAGTCCACGATATGTAGGACCTTTCACAATCACTGAAAGATTCGGTCCTGTGGCATATCGATTAGAACTACCAACCGAACTCAGTCAAGTACATGATGTGTTTCATGTCTCAAATCTTAAACAGTGTCTTGCTGATGACACACTCGTTATTCCTCTGGATGATATTCGCATTAATGAGCAAATGCATTTCGTTGAAGAACCTATAGAAATCATGGAAGGGGAAGTCAAACAAACGCATAAAAGCAACATACCTATCGTTAAAGTCCGGTGGAATTCGCGTAGAGGCCCCGAATATACCTGGGAATGCAAAGACCACATGAAACGGAAATATCCCCATCTCTTCTCAACTGCTGATGCAAACGAGGAAACTACCTAAAAACTCCGGGACTAAGTTTTCAATAACGGGGAGGTACTATAACGACTCTCATTTTTCCATTATATATTTCTCATTTTTCCATTCAATACTTTTCCTTACTAAATGCCCAATAAAATAATTAAACTTAATAATTAAACTTTAATCGATAAAAGTTAAGCGTTAAGAATTATAAAATACGATAATTAACTTCGTACATTAATTGACAAGTTAATGAAAATAATAAGTTAATAAACTTTTGTGAGTAAGTAAATAAATAAAAAGACTTGTATAATTAAAATGAATAAACTTGAATAATTAAGGGTTATTAAGCTAAATTAAAATACAAGGACTTAAGTGAAAATATTAAAACCCTAGCTCATAAAACCCTAGCCAATTTAGAAGGGCAAAATTACCCTTCTACCCCTCCAAATTTTTGGCACCCATCAGCCCCATAACCTCCTCATCAAACCAACTTGTTCTCTAAGTAATTCGTTATTAAAATCTAATTCTAGAATGCTCCTATCCTCCCTATAAATAGACCCCTAGGCTAAACCATTCCATGTACCAAATCATAATTACATCCCTCACTCAAAAATCTCTCTCTCCCTCTCTTGAATTCGGCCAAAACCGAATCCAATACCATCCCATCGAAATCCTTAGGGTTTCCAAGAAATATTCAAGTGTTCTTCGCGTTCTTCGTGATCTTCAAGAATCTTCAAGGTGTTCTTTAAGATATTCAAGGCTTTGATCTTCCATCTTCATCAAGTTCTTCTTTTCTTCGTTAGTCATCTTCGAATCTTCAAAGGTATAACATAAAACCCTAATTTATTTTCTTAAATCTTTGATCTTTGTTTTAATCTATACTCACATAAAATCATAAACACATAAATATAAGAACAAACCTAGATCTATACATGTAAAAAAAATATAAATATACACATGTGTGTGTATGTTTCGACTAGAAAAAAAAAAGGAAGGAAGCTTTGATTTTTAAAACCCTAGATACACTTAGGAAACTTGTTTGTGTTTATAAAAGGAAACAAAATAAACTTATATATACATACATATAAATCGACATATATATATATATATATATATATATATATTTACACTACTTTAATTAAAACCCTAGTTTTATTAAAAACCTAATTAATTATTAAACCCTAATTCATTAAACCTAACCCTAATTATTTAATACCACTTTAATTATTAAACTCTAATCATTACCTAATCATTACTACATTAAGTAAAACCCTAATTTACTAAACCCTAATTTATGAAATCCTAGGACATTAATTACTAAACCCTAGTTAATTAAATACCACTTTAAATAACTAACTCTAATTAATGAAACCCTAATACTACTTATACTATTAATTAACATGTATACATTATTACTATTACTAGCACCTATAACCTACTACTTATATTATAACACTTAAGAACATTTTGGAATATGTATTAGAGATGTATAGATCTTCGAACTTTCTTGACAAATGGTTCTACGAGACTCTAGGCAGAGGGTTTTGACTTCCGATTTAAAGGGTCCTATGGCTCAAGCCCCTAGATCTCAAATAGCCATTCGAAGGGAAATGGGTGATTGGAAGCTGATCTAATACGACAAGTATCCTAAAATAGAAAACACTCTTTAAGTAGAAACTTTCTAAGTATGGAAACTTATAAGGAATAGAAATTTAATGAAACAAACTATACATAAACACGTACTTAAACTCAAACATGGGCAAAACACTTAACTACTCTTAAATGTCAAGAGGCTGACTTTTCTGCTCACTTGTTCAACTCTCTATTCCGAGAAATAACTTTCTCTCTACTTACTAAGGTGAGTTCATAGCCCCTCTTTATTGCTAGCAAACTTACTTACTTTACTTGGGGTGAGACACATGCTGTTTTTACTTTTTACACTTTAGACACAAGTACCAAACTGTTAAACTATGCTATACCCGGCTATATCCGACTAAGTCCCTACAGTGATATTTTTTGTTGCTGCGGCATGCTTAATTATTGGGGGTAGGCCTATCGGGAGTAACGTCCCCGATACATTTGACTCAGTCTTTGTATTACTTGATAATGAAATTAAAACCGACAAGGACAGACACAACTTGTCATGGGGAAAACTTAAACGTTTAGTCTAAATATCACGCTTTGGCATAACTTTAGATCCTGCGGGAGATCAACTTTACAAACTAAATCTTGTGGTCTAAAACAACGGTCAAACTTTTGTTAAACCTATGAACTTCACTCAACCTTTTTGGTTGACACTTTAGCATGTTTTGTCTCAGGTGCTGTTTGATTCAAGCTTACTTATCTACTGCTTATGTGATGCTACTTGGACATAGGATCAAGAGATTATCGCATATTTTACTTTTGCATTTAAACATTTACTTTATTCCTTTGTAATGACATTTCATTTTCCGCTGCGTACTCTCAATAAAGTTTGATTTTATCATTTAGTATTGTTCTCGTTATTATAATATGTTGGTATATTTTGATATTAAGTCACATTTCGCCCAGGCCCTAACTGGGGGTGTGATAATGTAGGCGTCACCATTATCCGTGGTCTTATTGATACAAGTGGTCTTATGCATGTATAGAAACTACCCGCGTTACTTGAGATGAATTAAATAAAAAAAATAATTTTACTTATTATTTTTACTCTATATATATCACAACTATCACAAATAAAATACATTCAACAACACAAAACACCACTCATTTCTTCATCAATCTTTATTTTTTTAAACCAAATGGCAAATACCAGCAATAACTCAAACTCAAATGTTAACGAAAATGAAAACGATAACTCCGGTTTAACGAATTCGTTTACCAACTTACTCTACTCGGGATCTTCTTCCATCCCGAACACATATGGTTCATCTTACCCAAACTCCTTTGGTGCCTCTTCATCCAACCCGAATGCTTCGCCATATCCTAACTTCAATAGTTTCTATCCGAATCAACGATTGACTCTTGATCAACAACAACAACAACTTATTCAACAACAACAATTACAAATTCAACAACATAACTTACAACAAATGTTGCTTCAACAAGCTCGTCAACCAAATATGTTCACTTCGGGTCACAATAAACGCAACCGACCTCCCAACCACAATCACAATCGCAACCGACATCCCAAGCACCCGACACGCCTACTCGAAAGAAACGAAGCCATAAGAAAAAAATTGGTGGTATGATATTTTTATTATTTACGTATTTCGTATATGTATATTTTAATTAATTTTTAATATGTATATTTTCGTGTATACATTATGTATATGTAAAATGTATATTGTATTTAATTTTTTTATATGTATTTCGTGTATATTAAAAGGCGTATGACAAAATTGTGTATTTATTTTTGTATATGTATTTATGTAAGTGCATCGAAAAAAGAAATATACAAGAAAAAGGTGTGGGATGCCGAAGAGAAAGCGTGGCTAGCAACAATGACAATTAAGTTTTTTTGTGCTTTTTTTTATTCATGTAACTTTTTTTATTTATGTATTGTTTTATTTTATCTTATTTAATAAATAAAATCTAATATATAAAACAAAAAATAAAATAAAAAATAAAATGTCACGTCAATGTCATTCTTTGACAAAAGTTTTCCATAACAACTCCCCATTCCCTGGCATGGTCCAGTCCTTGCCTCAAAAAGTGCACATTATTCACTCCACGTAAGCGTCACCATTATCCGTGGTCTAAGATTACTACGCATTTAATCAAACACATTTACTTTCTCAAACTGATTGAACCTTAGCTCAAGCTGGTTGGGTCAGTCAATCTACTTTCTCTTTTTAACACATGATATTTATATATATACGTAGTACTAAATATGGACAATGCCACCAATCATATCCCACCACATCATCAAATTTGCTACAGTATAACAGTAGCTACAATATAACAGTAACGAACAAGGGTATTTTTTTTCTTTTTACATTTTTATAAATTGCAAAAAAAAAAAAAAAAAACTTGCAACAAATCTGATAAACAAGATCATCATGCACCAAAATTAGGGTCATCACTGAGACGACCCGACCCAATCCATAGGGACGAATACAATAACATATGATTACATCGCGAGGTACTTGACCTCTAAATGATACATTTTACAAACATTGCATTCATTTTTAAAAGACAATCTTTCATTACATCGAAAGTTGACATGTATGCATACCATTTCATAATATCCAAACTATAAATGACCTAATCTGTCATTTACTTAATAATAATCTTTAATGAACTTCAACGACTCGAATGCAACGTCTTTTGAAATATGTCATGAATGACTCCAAGTAATATCTTTAAAATGAGCTAATGCACAGCGGAAGATCTCTTTCAAACCTGAGAATAAACATGCTTTCAAGTGTCAACCAAAAGGTTGGTGAGTTCATTAGTTTAACTTAAACAATCGTTTCCATCATTTTAATAGACCACAAGATTTCATATTTCCATTTCTCATAAACATACGTCCCATGCATAGAGACAAAAATATCATTCATATGGATTGAACACCTGGTAACCGACATTAACAATATGCATATATAAGAATATCCCCATCATTCCGGGATCCTCCTTCGGACATGATATAAATTTCGAAGTACTAAAACATCCGGTACTTTGGATGGGGCTTGTTGGGCCCGATAGATCTATCTTTAGGATTCGCGTCAATTAGGGTGTCTGTTCCCTAATTCTTAGATTACCAGACTTAATAAAAAGGGGCATATTCGATTTCGATAATTCAACCATAGAATGTAGTTTCACGTACTTGTGTCTATTTCGTAAAACATTTATAAAAGTTGCGCATGTATTCTCAGCCCAAAAATATAAAGGGTAAAAAGGCAAATGAAACTCACCATACTGTATTTTGTAGTAAAAATACATATAACATCATTGAACAAGTGTAGGGTTGGCCTCGGATTCACGAACGTATCAATATTGAGATTCAATATTGTAGGAAAGGTACGTAGACGCAACGGAGATGATAACTACCAAATTGACCTCACGGGCATACCCATGAACCATACCCATCACCTCCATAGCCATAACCCATAATTTCCCTAGCCCTATGCTACTCATAAAACTTGTCTTGAAATGACCCGCTCATGACCTCGTCGTAATATTTTATGTATACTACTGATAATATTACTACTAATATTAATATAAATAGATTAATAATAATAATCTTTAATAATAGATAAAATATTAAATTAAATAAATATTGCAGAGTAATCAGGGAGATAAGTGGATATATGAATTGTGAAATTAACCAAAACGTGTTTGATATTTATAGAATGTTTTGGGACCCATTCACTGGAGTGATGAAGGAAAAAGCAACCGTAATTAGCGGCATATATGAATTGTCCAAAAAGGCCTAACTTTACATACATACATATGAACGTCCAAAAAAACTAGCTTATATATAGATTTAATATTATTTAATATTTAATATATTTAATCTTTAGAATTAATTAAATATTATATTATATTTACGCTCATGGTAAAAATATAATTTTTACAAAAATGACACGGTCATAGTCTCACGACTCATGTACCACTTTCGGTTTTTCGTGCGCACTTTCGTACGTTTAGAAAACTAGCCTTTTACGTTACGTGACATGTATCTTTTACAAAAATTAGACTTATATAACAATAAATTACCTTTATAAAAATATAACTTATAAAGTTGAGCGTTGTGGTCATTTCCTTCAATAAATCAAAGTCTCGTTGTTTGTCAAAATATTTTATTTTAAATTAAACATTTTGTGACACGTACCATTATTAACAACTAGACTTAAATTAATTAAAAACTAACCCACTCAAAGTGTAACTTAATCTTTTGAGTGTTTTGGTCATTTACTTTTATAATTCATAATCTTGTTATTTATCAAAGCCTATTTATTAATATTAGTTTAATATTAAAACGTTTTATGACTAATTTAAATTAAAATTTATAATCTTATACATATTTTTAAAATATTCATCTAATAACATACTAGTTATCCTTTCAAAACTAATTATATAATTTAAGATCCTTTACAAAATCGAAAAATCCTATAACGTTTATGCTTTAAAACTTAATTTGATTTCATTCTTTTATGCGTAAATGTTTAGTTTAATTTCTTTAACTTTCTAAATAATATATCTTAATATAACATATCAAATGGGTTTATCTAGTCAACGAATCTTATCCCAATTATTCCTTCTATATGATAAATCGAGTATTATGAAATTCGATTCTCCACTAACTTTTGTCTAACTCCCAATAAGTGATACTTTGTTCTTACTTGTAATCAATTTACCATTTATTCCGAATACCGTTAAAAAGTAAGGGTTTTCTAATTCAAAGTGGGTCTCATAACAGAGACTCGAAATCATAATTCAATGTATCTGATAATTCAATCATTTAATATTATCTCTTAATCTCGTCGATAAACTTACATCGAACAAATACGTTCATATAAAGTATTATTCATTTAATACCTTGATAGCATTTCCAAGTTCATAAAATAGATCTCATAGCTTATTTTCATATTAACTAATCCGTTCAATGTTTTACTAATATATCTCAATTTAATAATCACACATGTATATATACATGTATATTTATTTACACATAATTGTTCGTGAATCGTTTGGCATGGTCAAAGGGTAATTGATTATATGAATATAGTTTTCAAAACTTTCGAGACTCAACATTACATATTTTTGCTCATCGTGTCGGGAACATATAAAGATTAAAGTTTAAATTTGATTGGAAATTTCCGGGTCATCACAGTACCTACCCGTTAAAAGAAATTTCGTCCCGAAATTTGATAGAGGTCGTCATGGCTAACAGTAAGAATGTTATTATGACGAATGTAAACTGATACATAGAGTTTTATCATCATTGAGTAATATAGATAACCCAATTTGATTATGCGAAGAGTATAAGTGAAGCTATCGCAAAAGAGTGAAAAATGAATAAATGCAGGTTTGACTTAACCGGCGGCGTGTTCAAGATTGCTTTCCGGAATTTAAGGAATTTAGAAGAAGATCTCCATAATAAGATTTGATTCGTCGGTAATTAAGGAGATTAGGATCCTCTTTGGTTATACGCGATAATCTGCTTTGATTACTTTGTCTATAAATCTACCCCCTTCGTTTCCTTACAACTCACACCTTCTATTCTTTTTTCCTCAATTCATACTTTAAAGTATTCATTAATATGCTCCATCCCATCCTGATCCTTGATATCCTCTTAACTTTCATATCTGTCATTCTTCTTTTTAATCTGCCACCGGAAGAATCTATTTACTTCTACTATACTCTTGGGTTTATAGTTTTTCTAGTCCTCCCGTGTCTTTATATTGCTATTTGCATTGACATCTATGGTTTATAATTTACGGGTGGTTGTTGGGTTTTATATCTTCCCTTATACTTCGATGTCCCTGCTTCTGTCTTCTATAATCATTGTCATCCATAGTTAATGCTCCCTTCTATTTGTTGCGATCTATACTCCAATTTCTGTTTCAAAGCTTTGTCCTTTCGTTTCTTCTTCTTGCAATTAAATAGCTCTTGTAATGGTCCGAAATTGATAAGTATGGATTTAAGAAGGAATATAGTAATTGTTCTAAGAAGGAAATGGTAATGGTAAAATATTGATTTGTTAAATTACCAGAATACCCTGGAAAAGACCGAATCATCAAGAAATATTTTCTTGATATATTTAGAGGTTAGATAGAATGTAAGAGTCGTGTAAATGACACATGATGACGGTATGTCCTGTGAATCATCACGTCCATTAGAAACTCAGCATGAATTACTGTAATATAATGACGTTGATCAAGTGTCATTATATTATACTAACCTATGCATCAGTTCCCAACACCACTTCAAAAACATTCATATTCAAATTTTTCAGAATTTAGAAACTAACACAGTTTCTTTTATGTTACAGATATTACGGAGAGATAAATGATACTTGATAAGAATAGTTGTGAAAATATCTCCAAAGATATGGAGAATATGTATAATGGAAGATACGAAGATATCTCATAATATTTAAGATATGATGATGATGAAGAATATCTGTCTGTGAAGGTTTAGAATAAGAAGTAAGGTGTTTGCTAACGAGTTCAGCGGGCACTGATTTATTTGGATTCTTTGAAGGCAGATTTAGTCCTTGTGATTTGTCCACTGCTTCCTTCATACTTTGCTCAATCCGTTTTTCAGTACCAAATCCTTTCTTTTTCTGAGCTTTACCAACTCACTATCTTTTATCATCAAACTTTTGACCATTCAAACCATCTACCATTTTTATGTTTCCTCTGCATTTAGTGCTAATATCTGAATCTCTGGTTAGCAATCCGAGGTGGGTTCAGAAGAATCATGTTTTAGATGATTAAACGCTGGTGGTAATATGGTGGAATATGAAAGGTTCCCCAGTAATAATGACGAAAGGCAACGTATCTAACAGGGTTATAATAAGACTGGTCCGACTGAAAAATCGAAGTTGACTTGCTGGAGCTGTGACAAAATTGGCTACTTTGAAAAGGAATCGAAATGTTGTTCTTACTAGAAGAATTCGACACAGGCACATGTTAGATTATGACTTTGGTTTCGAGAGTTTTTCAGGTACAAAACTTCAGGTAATGTGTGGTTGGATCATCATCTCGATTGTTCATTATTTAAAGTGTCTTCAGGAATTTCGAAGGGTTTTAAATGCAGATTGTCATAGTCAATATCCAAATGATGAATTCGTCCTGACTCCCGAATGATTTTCATATTCATCTGAGTGTTACGATTAAAAGTGATGTTCTATCACAGTTTTGAAGTCAAAGTATAGCTTTGAAAAAAAAAATTAAGGATCTAAGAATAATGATTTCGGTTGTATCTCGAGTTGAATTCTGAAATTCCCAAAATCAGAATATGTAATTAGATTCGAATGAGTATGGTTGTTTTGATTTCTATAGAAGAATTTATATTGGTTTAGTTGATGATTATTGAATCAGAATTGAAGAATGTAACATATTAATTGTGATTTTATATATCTCTCGGGTATTACCTACCCGTTAAAAAAAACTTCACAAATAATATTTTGAACAAGAATTCTCATTACAATCTTTATGAAAATATATGTGGGTATATTTTCTTCAGATGTAGTACAGATTCAATGAGTTAATATCATACTAAGCTCATTTGATTTTCGGATTGAATTAGAAATGAATTTTCTCTAAAACATTAGAGATTACATAATCTTTGCGAAGTATTTCACTAATGTAATCAATGCTTCAATATTTATATGTATTTCCTTAGTGAATCATGCTGATGCTCATAGAACTCTTGCTAACTTCGCAAGATACGAATATTGTTTTCCCGTAAATTTCGGGTATATCGAAGATGAAAGTGTATAATCAAACATGTTATTTAATGATACACTTGATTTATTATGAACCGAAGTTCATTAGATTGAAACAGAGATTGTGGTTAACGATGATTAAGTTGTTAATGAAGGATGTACATCATAGGATATTAGTAATATGAATTTAAACGAATAGTATCTACTCTTTTTCAATTCATACTTAATAGCTTAATACAAAAAGATTTATTATAATTCCAGAATTCATATATATAAAATATATAATAATTCTTCAGAAGGAATGAGTTAATACTATATAACTCGTTGATACAACATATTCGTTGTTGATTGGTAACGATTTCCACATTGATTCTTGAACTAATGGGATTTGTGATGTCATAGGTGTTGCTGATTCTGACGATGCTGACGTTACTGACTATACTGGTGATGCTAACGGTACTGTTGCTGCTGATGATACTTCCGGTAATTGCTAGTGATGCATGTATAACAAGTAAATCGCGCACCATCCTTGTTAGGGTTTCGATTCTTCCTTGACTCATTTTGGTTCACTCATCTGATTTAGGGTTAGGGTGGAAATAGATAATCTCTAAGACTTTAGAGATTACATAATCGCCGTAGAATATTCCTCCGATGAAGTTATGAATCAATACTTCATCGTTTGTTGTTGTTGGTACTCCGTGGTATCTATGATGCGTGTGATGTTGATATCCGAGGTATAGATTATGATGTTGAGGCGTGTGATGCGAATGTGATTGTTGATGATGGTAATGGTACTGTTGGTGTTAATGATGATGATACCGTTGATGCCAGTGATGCTGCTGATGTCTAGAGTATTGAGGTTTGCGATGTTGATGTTACTGGCGGTACTGATTATGCTGCTGGTGCTGCTGATGGTCTTTGTAATCCTTGCACCATAAGCTCCAAAGCCGTCACGCGTGCGCGAAGTTCGTTAACTTCTGCTAGTACACCGGGATGATTGTCGGTTGGGATGAGCGGATAAATAAAATCTAGGATTTGATGTAGGATATAATCGTGACGAGATACTCTGGAAATGAGAGAGAAAATGGTTTCACGAACAGGTTCGCCGGTAAGTGCTTCAGGTTCATTGCCAATAGGGCAATTTGATGGATGGAAAGGATCACCTTCTTCTTGTCTCCAATAATTGAGGAGGCTACGAACCCATCCCTATTTCATCCAGAATAGATGATGGCTGATTGGTTGATCCATTCCGGTCACACTGTTGTCAGAGCTCGAATGATACTCCATATCGGAAAAGCTATCGTACTCTGAGGAATTTGAACTGGTTGAGGGATCCATCTCGTATGATCAAGGGAATGAATTTTTAATATGAGATAGATTATAGGGGTTAGATTTGGTATCCTTCAATACATAATTTACATATGTATATATATTACCAAAATCCCATAAATTACGGAAGAATCTTTGAAAAATGTCATTCAAAGTTCACAGTAACAGATATGCCAGGATAAGATTTCGTCTATACACTATTATGCAATAAATGCAAGAAAACGCGTTTAGACTAAAGAGTAATAATCAGGTAATTTCTTAAGGATGGTAAGTAGATGATTTTCGACACAAAATGATAAGCAAAACTTTTGACATGCAGACACGGTCGAAGTCCAGACTCACTAATGCATCCTAACGACTTATCAGTTAGACACACTAATGCAGACCTGGTTCGCTAAGACCACCGCTCTGATACCACATGAGACGACCCGACCCAATCCATAGGGACGAATACAATAACATATGATTACATCGCGAGGTACTTGACCTCTAAATGATACATTTTACAAACATTGCATTCATTTTTAAAAGACAATCTTTCATTACATCGAAAGTTGACATGTATGCATACCATTTCATAATATCCAAACTATAAATGACCTAATCTGTCATTTACTTAATAATAATCTTTAATGAACTTCAACGACTCGAATGCAACGTCTTTTGAAATATGTCATGAATGACTCCAAGTAATATCTTTAAAATGAGCTAATGCACAGCGGAAGATCTCTTTCAAACCTGAGAATAAACATGCTTTCAAGTGTCAACCAAAAGGTTGGTGAGTTCATTAGTTTAACTTAAACAATCGTTTCCATCATTTTAATAGACCACAAGATTTCATATTTCCATTTCTCATAAACATACGTCCCATGCATAGAGACAAAAATATCATTCATATGGATTGAACACCTGGTAACCGACATTAACAATATGCATATATAAGAATATCCCCATCATTCCGGGATCCTCCTTCGGACATGATATAAATTTCGAAGTACTAAAACATCTGGTACTTTGGATGGGGCTTGTTGGGCCCGATAGATCTATCTTTAGGATTCGCGTCAATTAGGGTGTCTGTTCCCTAATTCTTAGATTACCAGACTTAATAAAAAGGGGCATATTCGATTTCGATAATTCAACCATAGAATGTAGTTTCACGTACTTGTGTCTATTTCGTAAAACATTTATAAAAGTTGCGCATGTATTCTCAGCCCAAAAATATAAAGGGTAAAAAGGCAAATGAAACTCACCATACTGTATTTTGTAGTAAAAATACATATAACATCATTGAACAAGTGTAGGGTTGGCCTCGGATTCACGAACGTATCAATATTGAGATTCAATATTGTAGGAAAGGTACGTAGACGCAACGGAGATGATAACTACCAAATTGACCTCACGGGCATACCCATGAACCATACCCATCACCTCCATAGCCATAACCCATAATTTCCCTAGCCCTATGCTACTCATAAAACTTGTCTTGAAATGACCCGCTCATGACCTCGTCGTAATATTTTATGTATACTACTGATAATATTACTACTAATATTAATATAAATAGATTAATAATAATAATCTTTAATAATAGATAAAATATTAAATTAAATAAATATTGCAGAGTAATCAGGGAGATAAGTGGATATATGAATTGTGAAATTAACCAAAACGTGTTTGATATTTATAGAATGTTTTGGGACCCATTCACTGGAGTGATGAAGGAAAAAGCAACCGTAATTAGCGGCATATATGAATTGTCCAAAAAGGCCTAACTTTACATACATACATATGAACGTCCAAAAAAACTAGCTTATATATAGATTTAATATTATTTAATATTTAATATATTTAATCTTTAGAATTAATTAAATATTATATTATATTTACGCTCATGGTAAAAATATAATTTTTACAAAAATGACACGGTCATAGTCTCACGACTCATGTACCACTTTCGGTTTTTCGGGCGCACTTTCGTACGTTTAGAAAACTAGCCTTTTACGTTACGTGACATGTATCTTTTACAAAAATTAGACTTATATAACAATAAATTACCTTTATAAAAATATAACTTATAAAGTTGAGCGTTGTGGTCATTTCCTTCAATAAATCAAAGTCTCGTTGTTTGTCAAAATATTTTATTTTAAATTAAACATTTTGTGACACGTACCATTATTAACAACTAGACTTAAATTAATTAAAAACTAACCCACTCAAAGTGTAACTTAATCTTTTGAGTGTTTTGGTCATTTACTTTTATAATTCATAATCTTGTTATTTATCAAAGCCTATTTATTAATATTAGTTTAATATCAAAACGTTTTATGACTAATTTAAATTAAAATTTATAATCTTATACATATTTTTAAAATATTCATCTAATAACATACTAGTTATCCTTTCAAAACTAATTATATAATTTAAGATCCTTTACAAAATCGAAAAATCCTATAACGTTTATGCTTTAAAACTTAATTTGATTTCATTCTTTTATGCGTAAATGTTTAGTTTAATTTCTTTAACTTTCTAAATAATATATCTTAATATAACATATCAAATGGGTTTATCTAGTCAACGAATCTTATCCCAATTATTCCTTCTATATGATAAATCGAGTATTATGAAATTCGATTCTCCACTAACTTTTGTCTAACTCCCAATAAGTGATACTTTGTTCTTACTTGTAATCAATTTACCATTTATTCCGAATACCGTTAAAAAGTAAGGGTTTTCTAATTCAAAGTGGGTCTCATAACAGAGACTCGAAATCATAATTCAATGTATCTGATAATTCAATCATTTAATATTATCTCTTAATCTCGTCGATAAACTTACATCGAACAAATACGTTCATATAAAGTATTATTCATTTAATACCTTGATAGCATTTCCAAGTTCATAAAATAGATCTCATAGCTTATTTTCATATTAACTAATCCGTTCAATGTTTTACTAATATATCTCAATTTAATAATCACACATGTATATATACATGTATATTTATTTACACATAATTGTTCGTGAATCGTTTGGCATGGTCAAAGGGTAATTGATTATATGAATATAGTTTTCAAAACTTTCGAGACTCAACATTACATATTTTTGCTCATCGTGTCGGGAACATATAAAGATTAAAGTTTAAATTTGATTGGAAATTTCCGGGTCATCACAATCACCGCCGGCTACCACCACTGCCAACTAAATTTACAAACAAAATACATAGATCTACTATGCAACAAACCCAAGAAACGTATTGATCTAAACACGAATATGAATAAAATATATATCTAAACATTAATTAATTAATTAAATCATTCCATAAAAATAACAAACAAAGAAAAAGAGATCTAAAGTAGAGGAAAAAAATTAACAAAAATGCAGATCTACAATAGAAAAAATAAACAAAAATGCAGATCTACAATAAAAAATAAATAAACAAAAATATTTATGGTGAAGATCCAAGTGGTATTTTGGGAGGTGGTGTTACCGTTAATATTTTGTGATTGGTGTTGTTGGGATGTGTTTTGGCAGTAGTGGAATTTTCACCTACCAAAATACCATGATTAACCACCATCGGTAGCCACTTCCGGCAACAAACACCGTCAGCGAGTACTGTCGACAGCCGTCAGCCATCGCTAACTAATGTTAGCTGCTGGATATAAAAAAAGTTTTCAGATCATGCCATCGAAGGAAGAATTATTATTTACAGATCTATAGCAACAAACCACCATAACCACCTGGGGTTTTTTTTAACGATGGAGACACCAGATCTGGGTGGAAAGTAACAAAAAGACAGAGTCAGGAGTGATGGTGTGGGAGAGGGACCACTCGCCGAAAAGTTTCTGTTGACCAAAAATAGTACGGTGGTGGTGGTAAGAATACAACTAGCTACGGTGGCGGTGGAGCATTTAAAGTCGCCGGAAAAAATAACTCACAAGTAGCCACCAGTGGCGGCGCGTGGCTACGTTGTTAATGACTAGACACGTCAGGTTGTGATCGAAATTATGAGCTGAGTAATTTGAGTATGGTGGTGAATTTCTATGTGAAGATAATTCAAAGTGAAAAATCGGAATACAGATTTTGAGAGGTGAAAGATGTTAGGGTGAGAGAGCGTATATGGATTTATTTTTATTTTCTAATTTCTATTAAGATATTAAGACGTTTAAATGAGACCCACATCCACATGTACAAAGAAATACAAAGTATATGGGATAAAATCTGACATAGATAGAAGAGAAAGAGGAGAGTTTGTTTTGGTAGGTGTACGGTACAAGTAGAGCATGCAATAAACTCCACCCAGTAATTTAATTAAGATTATACAAATACAAATTACTCCATATTTTATATTATATATTTAGTTTATAAAATAGATATATAGAATAAAAAAATGAGAGCAACTTTATAAGTAAATAAATTATCCGTATTATTTTTAAGAGGTATTAACCACTTATGTAAATTTAATTCAAAAACAAGTCCATACATCTTTAGCCCATTTCATATTTTTTAGATGTATTTTATATATTTATATTTATATTTATATTTTATATTATTATTATAAGTGATAATAATAAGGACAAGTGTTTCTTCATTTTTCTTTGCTTTATTTTTAAACGTTCAATTAACCAATGTCGTCAATCCTAGCAATTTATTGTAGCATTTTTTATTTTTTTTGGTGAGTGCCCCACGCGGAAAAAGCACAGTCGCCATATACTTATTTTCAAGCAACGTAAAAAAAACCACAGATCTAATGAAAAACTCAGATCTGAAAGACAATCAGATGAAAAACTCAGATCTGAATGACAATCAGATCTATTTATCGGGCAAGAATTTAAGTGCAGCGATATTGGGTAGATTTCCATAGAAAGAAATGCGTGCGATGGTGGTACCGAGATGTTTTGACGGTTGTGGTTACAATGGCGGTAGTGGTAGTTACTAGAAAAAATCCCTTTCTTTGGTAGAAGATGAGGAGGTGAAATTGTAATAGGTAGAAATAAAAAAAAGAGATGAAATACTGAGAGAGTAAAGGGGTAAGACTAGGGATGGCATCGGTTCGGGTTTGGGTCGGGTTTAGGTAATCCCAGACCCGAACCCGATTAAGAAACCCCGTAAGACATGGTAGTAAAGTAATTGTTGACCAAATCATGTAGCTACCAAATACGGAGTCCAGTTGGCCGTCGCATTATTTTTCTCCCTTTTACTTTTTAGTTTTCTAATTTATCCTTTCATTTTTCATATATTTTGTTCTCAAAAACATAATAAAAATAAATGTCTATTGTTATGAAAATCAAAAGTCATGCAAAGTGGCCGACAATATATTTGACTATATCTTGTGATGTTTACATATTGAAAATAAGGAGCATTGTACAGTAAGTTATATATTATAAATATGCATTAAATGCAATTGTAAATGGTGTACAATTTTCTCGAATATATTTTTCTTCCTCTCTATTTTCTCTCTGCATTACATCAATAGAAATCTATAGGCCATTAAAGGTAGTTATAAACCTACTGAATTATAACACGTTATCAGCGCGAAGTGCTCCGTATAATCAAGGTTTATATAAGCAAGCACACGTCACTAATCAAGGTAAGAAATTCTTTAACAATATCTTCTATTATTTATTAGTAAGGTAAATATTATTATCATCATATGTAAAATTATATTTCTGTAATCTAACTTTTATTAACTTCACTAACATTTATATTTATGTTATTTAAGTTATATATGGTCGGTTATACCGCCTGAATTATATTTATGTAATCTAACTTTTATTAACTTCACTAACATTTATTTTTATGTTATTTAAGTTATATATGGTCGGTTATACTGCCTAAATTATATTTATGTAATCTAACTTTTATTAACTTCACTAACATTTATTTTTATGTTATTTAAGTTATATATGGTCGGTTATACCACCTGGATTATATTTCTGTAATCTAACTTTTATTAACTTCACTAACATTTATATTTATGTTATCTAACATTTATGATTACTTATGCAATTAATCATTATTTATTTCATGCATACTAATGTTTATTCTTAAAATTTATTATTTATGCATAATATGTTTATTCTCTTAATCTTCGCATTTATACTAAACGTATTTATACTAAATGTATTTATAGTAATCATATTTATACTAATAAAATTCTTTTATTAAAATTATTATTAATACAACGAGTACGTAACAGTCGTTAACGTCAACTAACGACGTTACAACGGTCATATGTATATAACGGTTGTTAACATCAACTGACGACGTTACAACGACTATATTTTTCAAATATAAAATAAACATATCAGTTTTTACATTTTCACAAATCAATCTTCATTTTCTCAGATTACCACTCTCAAAAAGTTTTTTATATAGATGATTCACACAAGGATGATTTTTCCTATTGTATTGGTCATACTAACTATCATCATTGTTGCTAATTTACCATAGGGTGAACCTATATTCTATCCTGCTCTTGTGGTTTTATCATTTGTAATCATGCCATTATTTTGTTGTTTGCTACTTATGAATTTAAAATGATTCTAATTACATTTTATTATTTGTCTATAAATAAAAGTTGATTATGATTATGATTTATGTTGTTCATCTTTTTGATAATAGAAAATGTCGAATTTGAAAAGGCTTAAATTTGTTCATTTAGAATCAAGTGGGAACAACTACTTAACATGGGTTATGAATGTAGAAAAACATCTCGAATCAATCGGTATTTTAGAAACCCTGAATGAAAATAACAATTGTTCCGAACAAGAGAAAGCAATAGTGTGATGATCCATCCAAATCCCTTTAGACGAATACATCATTCATCGATTTCACAGTGAGGTACTGACCTCTACATGATACGTTTTGTAAACAATGCATTCTTTTGAAAAGACACATCATAAATGAATATATAATTCCAAAGTTTTTGACGTTTGATGATTTCTACGTGTAGACAATCACCGTATATAATAGTTTACAATACTACATTCGTTGATAATGCAGTCAAAATAAGATACATGGTGATGATTTTGTGAATGCAACATTTTCTCGAATAAAGCATGTATGACTCCATGCACATAGCTTGTATCACATATAAGCAAACAGCGGAAGACTTCTAGGAACCTGAGAATAAACATGCTTTCAAGTGTCAATACAAAGGTTGGTGAGTTCATAGTTTTAATGTTGCGCATAATCCGTATATAAAGGTGGATCACAAGATTTCAGTTGTTTCATCCAGAAACGTTTATCAAATTATTCTATAAGATTGAGCACCCTGGTAACTAAACTTTATCGTTATAATAAGTACCCCTGTTTTAACATACCAAAGCTAAGGGATTTTTGGTTCAAACTCGGTGTAGAATTAAGTATGTATTTGTATCCATTGTATTTAAAGTAAAGTGCATGTATTCTTAGCCCAAAATATAGATTGCAAAAGCAATTAAAAAGGGAGCAAATGAAACTCACCTTAGCAGCACATAAGGTCATTCACCGAAATGTGATCGAAACTCGGAATGCAAAATAACCGTAGATCTCAACCTAGAGAACATATGTTGGTCAATACATGTCTAATAAGCTAGGTCGGGTTATATTGTATCACAATCCTAATGCTCGAGACCGACATGCAAAAGTTAACAAAAGTCATCTCAAAAGTCAACCTGACCTAATATGATCTTTAAATCTATACATGTTTATTAACATAATATAAGTCTTGATAATTGAACGAATTTATAGTTTATCAAACTCAAAATATTATTTATTTCATGAGCTATATTATATTTGAATTATTATGGCAACCGAACATATTTTATTATTACACATAGTTTTCCAATACTTGTAAAATCAGATTATAGTATTTAAAAAGCTTTAAAACATGATAAGACAGTCAACTTTGACAATTGATCAACAAAACAGAACGTGCCTTATATAGAAATTCATTTACTCGATTAGTAATATCTAAAAATCCAATTTATCAATCTCATAGAAGTTGTTTAAATATTAATTTACAGTTTCAAACACAATTTCAATTAACGTTAACCATAATTCAGTTGACCATATCTTTTAATCCGTTCATCGAAATCACGTGATTTCTAAATGAAAAGTTATTAATTTTTTGATAGCTTTCTAACGACATGCATATCATATACTTTATATCAGTAGCATATGTATCAAATTCGTGATTCATCATAGACTATCTAACAACAAACTTTAGCATACAAGCATGCATAAATACATATACTCGAGCACTAGACGTGAATACACTATTGATATATAAAAGATAAGATATGAATGCTCACGTATCAATATTGTGATTCAATGTTGCAGGAAAGTACGTAGACGCAACGGAAATGATAAACGCTAGGTTGACCTTTGACTCATGATCATAAACCCCAAGCAATACCCATAACTTCCATATCTATAACTCATAATTTCCTTAGCTCTATCCTGCTCGAAAAGCTTGTTTTGAAATCGTTTGGTCATAAGCTCGTAGTAATATTTTATGTATAATACTAATAATAACGCTATCTAATAATACTAATACCAATAATAATAAGATTAATAATAATAATCTTTAATAATAATAATAATAATAATAATAATAATAATAATAATAATAATAATAATTTTAATAAATATAAATAATATATTAAGAGACAGAGAGATTGAAAAAAAAAAATAGATGGATTCGGCAGAAAAATGTTGGGCTTTTATACACCAATCTTGACACCGACACATCCGCAATCGCGGAGGTTTTATGCATATATGCTCCGTGATCGCGGAGCTGTGAAATCCAGCTCATGCATCATTTGGCTTCTAGTTTGTCGACGTAATTAAATATATTTAATATATATAATTTATATTAATTAATTATATATTATATTATATTCTCGTGCATGGTTGGCTAGTAACGTTAGCTCCGTTGTCTTGTACGTTGACGCTCGACTTATGTCCCGGTTTTAATTTCTAGAACGTCCTTTCGTACGCTTAGAAAACTAGCACTTTAAGTTTCGCGACGTGTACATTTATCAATAATTAGACTTAATCAATGATAAACTATATTACCCGAAGTATAACTTAATCATTTGAGTGTTTTGGTCATTTGCTTCATTAAATCAACTTCTCGTTGTTTATTAATATATATTTAAAATCTAAAATGTTTTATAACCAGGTTAATATTATATTTTATCATTTTGTAATATATATATATATATATATATATATATATATATATATATATATATATATATATATATATATTATACACATGTCCATTAACAAATGGTTGTTTGTGAATTGAAGGTTAAAGTCCAACGAATAAATAAATGTATGAAATTATTTTAATGTGACACATCAATTTGCTTATCTTCTCGATATCCATTATCTCAATTATTTACACTCCGCATTTCCACTTGTAGATTACTTTACCAATTATTCTGTATATAGTTAAAAAGGAATGATTTCTCAAATCAACGTGGACCTCACAACAGAGACCTATAACCATATCATAATATTTACGGGAGTTATAAGTGTTGAAGTATCTACTAAATCAATAATTGGTATTACCTTCTAGTTCCGTAGATAAATATATCAAATATATATTGAGACAAATACATTTAACGTAAAGTATTATACATTTAATACTTTGTTAACGTTTTTAAGTTATAATATATATATATATATATATATATATATATATATATATATATATATATATATATATATACATACATATTCATATCCATTTATATAATTGTTCGTGAATCGTCGGAATTTGGTTGAGGTTAAATGAATACATGAACATAGTTCAAAATTTTGAGATTCAACTTAACAGACTTTGCTTATCGTGTCAGAATAATATAAGATTAAGTTTAAATTTGATCAAAAATTTCCGGGTCGTCACAGTACCTACCCGTTAAAGAAATTTCGTCCCGAAATTTGATCGAGGTCGTCATGGCTAACAATAGGAATGTTATTATGACGAATATGAGTCGATATGTGGGGTTTTATCATGATTGAGAAATATGAATAAAATAATTCGATTACTCGAAGCGTATGAATGCAGCTATCGCAGAAGAGTGAAATGAGAAAATAAAAATTCGTCTTAACTTTTGACGTAGTCACGGCGGATTTCCGGATTTCAAGGAAATTAAAGAAAATCTTCGAAATCTAAATAAGATTTGATTTTTCGGTAATTAAGGAAATAAGATCAGCTTTGGTTAAATGCGATAATCTGTTTTGATTGCTTTGTCGGATATTTCATTATAAATTCACTCCCTTCGTTTCCTTATTTCCATAGCTCATACCTTCTATCCTCTCCCTCAACTCATACTTAAAAGCATTCGTCAATATGCTCCATCAAGTTCTGATTCTTGATATACTTCTAACCTTAATATCTGTCATTCTTCTTTTTCATCTGCCACCGGAGGAATCTATTCACTTCTACTATACTCTTGGTTTTATAGTGTTTTTAGTTCTCCCGTGTCTTTACGTTGCAATACTTATTGATATACACGGTTTGTAATTTATGCGTTGTCATCGGGCTTTATATCTTTCCTTATTTTTCGGAGTCCCTACTCTTGTCTTCCCATAATTATTGACATCCACAGTTAATGCTCTCTCTTATTTGCTGCGATTTATACTCCCATTTCTATTTTGGAGCTTCATGCTCTATTTTCTCTTCTATCCATTAAGCACAGCAAGTAATGGTCCAGAATTCGTAGGTATGGAGTTTCGAATGAACATAGTTAATGTTCTAAGAAGGAAATCGTAATGGCACGATCTTGATTTGTCAAATTACCAGAATATCCGGAAAAGACCGAATCATCAAGAAAATATTTTCTTGATAGTTTAGAGGTTAAATAGAATGAAAGAGTTATGTAACATGGTTCATGATGAGGGTATGATCTGTGAACCTTTATCACGTTTCATTAGAAACTCAGCATGGCTTACCATAATATAATCACGTTGATCAAGTGTCATTATATTATACTAATTCATGCTTCATTTCCCAACACTACTTCAAAAACATTCATATTTAAAATTTGAATTTTTCAGAATTAGAAACTAAAACAGTTTCCTTTCTGATGTAATACTGATATCGCGAAGAGATAAATGATTTCAGATAAGAATATTTACGAAAATATCTTCAGAAATATCGAGGATATTTATAATGAAAGATACGATGATATCTTAGAATTTCTAAGATCGAAAGGTGATGAAGAATATTTGTCCGCAAAGGTTTAGAGTCAGGAGCAAGGTATTCGCTAATGACTTCAGCAGACACTGAATCATTTGGATTCTTTGAAGGCAGGTTTAGTATTGTGATTTGTCCACAGCCTCCTTCATGGTTTGCTCATTCCGTTTTCCAGTTCCAAACTTTCTCTTTTTCTGAGCTTTGCCAACACACTATTCTTTATCATCAAACTTTTGACTGTTAAGGTCATTTACAGTTTTTGCTGCTTCATCAGCATTTTTCAAAAATTCGAAGAACTAATTCATAGTTTAGGGTGCTTTTCAAAAGTTCACAACTGAAGTACGTAAGTCTAGGAGATAGATGTTATATGTACACATATAACTGTTGGCGTAGAATTGCTGCGACATTCGAGAATAATGATTGAAGCTTTTTGGTATGACAATTACCGTTACAAGATGCAGATGAGTACATGATAGGGTTTCAATGAATATAATGATTTTTCGGACAGTCAAAGATCAATAAAGTTGTTGATAGTTTTACTGCTAATGTGGTGGGATATAAACGGTTCCCCGGTAACGATGAAGAAGGGCAAACTTATATATCAAAGTTATAATAAGGCTTATTCGAATGGAAGGTCGATGTTGATTTGTTGGAGATGTGATAAAGCTGACTAATTTTGAAAAGGGATTGCAAGGTTATTTTCGGTAATAACAACGCCAATAGATCACAGATTCGTGTTAAACTTCTACTTAGGTTTCGGGAGTTTTCCAGGTGCATGACTATATGCATAAGTCTTTCCTTTTGTCTGTAACGTGTGGTTGGATCATCCTCTCGGTTGTTTCTTAATTGAGATGTTTTCAAGAAATATGTAGGGTTTGAACGCAGATTGTAATCGTCATATGATGTTCATAATTATTTTTTCTGGGTTTTATGAATAGCAGTGATGTTCTAGCACAGTTTTGAAATCAAAGTACAGCTTTGAAAGATGTAAGTATCTAAGAGTGATGATATCGGTTATATCTCAACTTGGATTCTGATATGTTAAAATCAGAATATGTAATTGAATTTGAATGAGTATGGTTGTTTTGATTTCTATGAAAGAATATATCTCGTTATGAAAGTAGTGAGTATAGTTGATGATTTGTTGAATCAGAATTGAAGAATGTAACATATTAATTGTGAATTTATATATCTCTCGGGTATTACCTATCCGTTAAAATATTCTCACCATTAACAGTTTGTATAAAAGAATTTTCTTAATTACAATCTTTATGAAAATATACCTACATATATATTTTCTTTAGATGTAATCATGTATTTAATGAGTTAACATAATATTAATCTCATCTGATTTTCGACTAGGACTAGAATATATAATCTCTAAAACCTTAGATATTACTTAATCGCCGTAGAATATTTCTTCAATGAAGTTATAAATTAATAATTCATCGTTTGTTGTTGTTGGTATTCCTTGGTACCTACAGTGCTTATGATGTTGATGCTCAAGGTACAAATTGTGATGTTGAGGTGTGGGATGCAGAGGTTGTTGTTGGTGGTGGTAATGGTACTATTGGTGTTGATGATGGTGGTACTGCTGATGCCGGTGATGCTGCTGGAGCTTGTAACCTTTGCACCATATTTTCCAAAGCCACTACCCGAGCGCGAAGCTCGTTGACTTCTTCTATTACACCGGGGTGATTGTCAGTTCAGACAAGCGGACGAATAAGATCTAGAATTTGAGATAGTATATAATCATGACGAGATACTCTGGAAATGAGAGAGAAAATGGTATTACGAACAGGTTTGCCGGTAAATGCTTCATGTTCTTCGCCAAGAGGGGAATGTGGTGGATGGAAGAGATCGCCTTCTTCTTGTATCCAATGATTAAGTAGACTACGAACCCATCCCCAATTCATCCAGAATAGATGATGGCTAATTGGTTGATCTATTTCAGTCACACTGCTTTCGGAGCTCGAGTGGAAATCCATATCGGAATAGTTGTCAGAATCTAAGGAATTTGAACTAGATACGTGATCCATCTTGTATAATCAGGGAATTGATTTTTGATATGAAATAGATTATAGGACTTAGATTGGTATTCTTCAACACATAATTTACATATGTATATATAATACCAAAATCCAATAAATTACGGAGAAATTTTCGGAAGATGTCAGGAAAAGTTTACAGTAACAGATACGCTAAGATATGAATTAGCAGATATGCTAAGATATGAATTTTTGTCTATACACTATTCATGCAATAAATGCAGGAAAACGTGTCTAGACTTAAGAATGATAAGCATGTAATTTTCGACAAGAAATGATAAGCAAAACTCGGTAAAAACAGATACGGTCATAGTCCAGACTCACTAATGTATCCTAACAATTACCAGTTAAACACACTAATTCAAATTCTGGTTCCCTATGACCTTAAGCTCTGATACCAACTGTGATGATCCATCTAAATCCCTTTAGACGAATACATTATTCATCGATTTCACAGTGAGGTACTGACCTCTACATGATACGTTTTGTAAACATTGCATTCTTTTGAAAAGACACACCATGAATGAATATATAATTCCAAGGTTTTTGATGTTTGATGATTTCTACGTATAGATAATCACCGTATATAATAGTTTCAATACTACATCCGTTGATAATGCAGTCAAAATAAGATACATGGTGATGATTTTGTGAATGCAACGTTTTCTCGACTAAAGTATGTATGACTCCATGCACATAGCTTGTATCACATATAAGCAAACAGCGGAAGACTTCTAGGAACCTGAGAATAAACATGCTTTCAAGTGTCAATACAAAGGTTGGTGAGTTCATAGTTTTAATGTTGCGCATAATCCGTATATAAAGGTGGATCACAAGATTTCAGTTGTTTCATCCAGAAACGTTTATCAAATTATTCTACAAGATTGAGCACCCTGGTAACTAAACTTTAACGTTATAATAAGTACCCCTGTTTTAACATACATGCAATCAACATGTACAATACACGCAATCCAACGTGTACTAAACTCAAATAGCATACATCTGTTTTATAGTTCAGGCTAGGGTTTCTATACCTGGAACAGACGGGGATGTCATGCCCTATGGATCCATATACCACTATTCACGCCCACCGATTCTTATAACCGGCAGTTACTAGTTACCAAAGCTAAGGGATTTTTGGTTCAAACTCGGTGTAGAATTAAGTATGTACTTGTATCCATTGTGTTTAAAATAAAGTGCATGTATTCTCAGCCCAAAATATAGATTGCAAAAGCAATTAAAAAGGGAGCAAATGAAACTCACATTAGCAGCACATAAGGTCATTCACCGAAATGTGACCAAAACTCGGAATGCAAAATAACCGTAGATCTCAACCTAGAGAACATATGTTGGTCAATACATGTCTAATAAGCTAGGTCGGGTCATATTGTATCACAATCCTAATGCTCGAGACCGACATGTAAAAGTTAACAAAAGTCATCTCAAAAGTCAACCTGGCCCAATATGATCTTTAAATCTATACATGTTTATTAACATAATATAAGTCTTGATAATTGAACGAATTTATAGTTTATCAAACTCAAAATATTATTTATTTCAGGAGCTATATTATATTTGAATTATCATGGCAACCGAACATATTTTATTATTACACATAGTTTTCCAATACTTGTAAAATCAAATTATAGTATTTATAAAGCTTTAAAACATGATAAGACAGTCAACTTTGATAATTGATCAACAAAACAGAACGTGCCTTATATAGAAATTCATTTACTCGATTAGTAATATCTAAAAATTCAATTTATCAATCTCATAGACAAGTTGTTTAAATATTAATTACAATTTCAAACACAATTTCAATTAACGTTAACCATAATTCAGTTGACCATATTTTTTAATCCGTTCATCGAAATCACGCGATTTCTAAATGAAAAGTTATTAATTTTTCGATAGCTTTCCAACGACATGCATATCATATACTTTATATCAGTAGCATATGTATCAAATTCGTGATTCATCATAGACTATCTAACAACAAACTTTTAGCATACAAGCATGCATAAATACATATACTCGAGCACTAGACGTGGATACACTATTGATATATAAAAGATAAGATATAAATGCTCACGTATCAATATTGTGATTCAATATTGCAGGAAAGTACGTAGACGCAACGAAAATGATAAACGCTAGGTTGACCTTTGACTCATGATCATAACCCCCAAGCAATACCCATAACCTCCATAGCTATAACTCATAATTTCCTTAGCTCTATCCCGCTCGAAAAGCTTGATTTGAAATCGTTTGGGCATAAGCTCGTCATAATATTTTATGTATAATACTAATAATAACGCTATCTAATAATACTAATACCAATAATAATAAGATTAATAATAATAATCTTTAATAATAATAATAATAATAATAATAATAATAATAATAATTTTAATAATAATAATAATAATAATAATAATAATAATAATTTTAATTTTAATAAATATAAATAATATATTAAGAGACAGAGAGATTGAAAAAAAATAGATGGATTCGGCAGAAAAATGTTGGGCTTTTATACACCAATCCTGACACTGACACCTCCTTAATCGCGGAGGTTTTATGCCTATATGCTCCGTGATCGCGGAGCTATGAAATCCAGCTCATGCATCATTTGGCTTCTAGTTTGTCGACATAATTAAATATATTTAATATATATAATTTATATTAATTAATTATATATTATATTATATTCTCGTGCATGGTTGGCTAGTAACTTTAGTTCCGTTGTCTTGTACGTCGACACTCGACTTATGTCCCGATTTCGGTTTCTCGAACGTCCTTTCGTACGCTTAGAAAACTAACACTTTAAGTTTCGCGACGTGTACATTTATCAATAATTAGACTTAATCAATGATAAACTATATTACCCGAAGTATAACTTAATCATTTGAGTGTTTTGGTCATTTGCTTCATTAAATCAACTTCTCTTTGTTTATTAATATATATTTAAAATCTAAACGTTTTATAACCAGGTTAATATTATATTTTATCATTTTGTAATATATATATATATATATATATATATATATATATATATATATATATATATACACATGTCCATTAACAAATGGTTGTTTGTGAATTGAAGGTTAAAGTCCAACGAATAAATAAATGTATGAAATTATTTTAATGTGACACGTCAATTTGCTTATCTTCTCGACATCCATTATCTCAATTATTTACACTCCACATTTCCACTTGTAGATTACTTTACCAATTATTCTGTATATAGTTAAAAGGAATGATTTCTCAAATCAATGTGGACCTCACAACAGAGACATATAACCATATCATAATATTTACGGGATTTATAATTGTTGAAGTATCTACTAAATCAATCATTGGTATTACCTTCTAGTTCCGTAGATAAATATATCAAATATATATTGAGACAAATACATTTAACGTAAAGTATTATACATTTAATACTTTGTTAATTTTTCAAGTTATAATATATATATATATATATATATATATATATATATATATATATATATATATATATATATGTATATGTATATGTATATATATATATATATGTTTATATATATATACGTATCCATTAACAAATGGTTGTTTGTGAATTGAAGGTTAAAGTTCAACGAATAAATAAATGTATGAAATTATTTTAATGTGACACGTCAATTTGCTTATCTTCTCGACATCCATTATCTCAATTATTTACACTCCACATTTCCACTTGTAGATTACTTTACCAATTATTCTGTATATAGTTAAAAGGAATGATTTCTCAAATCAATGTGGACCTCACAACAGTGACATATAACCATATCATAATATTTACGGGATTTATAATTGTTGAAGTATCTACTAAATCAATCATTGGTATTACCTTCTAGTTCCGTAGATAAATATATCAAATATATATTGAGACAAATACATTTAACGTAAAGTATTATACATTTAATACTTTGTTAATTTTTCAAGTTATAATATATATATATATATATATATATATATATATATATATATATATATATATATGTATATATATATATATATATGTTTATATATATATACGTATATATATATATGTATATATATATATATGTATATATATATATACACACACACACACACACACACATATATATATATATATATATATATATATATATATATATATATACATATTCATATCCATTTATATAATTGTTCGTGAATCGTCGGAATTTGGTCGAGGTTAAATGAATACATGAACATAGTTAAAAATTTTGAGATTCAACTAAACAGACTTTGCTTATCGTGTCAGAATCATATAAGATTAAGTTTAAATTTGATCAAAAGTTTCCGGGTCGTCACAAATAGCAAGTATTTTTCTTAGCAAACATATTGACGAGTCCTTAGAATCTACATATTATATGATCGAAGATCCAAGTATATTATGGAAAATACTCAAAGATAGATACGATATTAATTATCAAGAAATAACGGTGATCCATGAAAGAATAAAATTAAAGATGTTAGTAGACGCTCCTATAAGAATCCCGGAGATTCTTATTAATGATCTGGTAACGTGGATCATCAGTCTAGTATTTCTTGAATACATGAACATCTTGTTTAGCTCTACAAATAAGTCCCAAAAGAAAAGAAAACAATAGTGAATCTGTTGAAAAATCTTGATCAAATAAACCCTGAGCTACCTTGAAACTTGAATGGTTTGAATTTTCTAAGATGCCTAGCTTGTTATGTATCACTCATAAATAAATGGTTTTAGACCATAACGCATATATTTTATTAAGTGTTATCTTTTATGTACTTCATATTGTAACTTGTTTGCAGGTAATATAATTTGATTATCTTGCTGAAATATAACTCATTATTTACTTATCTTATTTGAAGTTTTAGTATGAATCCTGCTGAAATACAATATCAATTAAATGGTAAAGACCTATATATTGCAGATAGTGGTAACATACACACTATGATCAAATCTAAGAAATATTTCATTGATTTAAATCAAATGAAGGAATTATAAATACTATATCAGGTCTTGCAAACTTGATATAAGGAACGGAAAAGGCAAAAAATTCATATTACCAAATGGTACGAATTTTTTGATAAACAATGCCATGTTTTCTCCCAAATCAAAGAGAAATTTGTTAAGTTTCTCTGATATATATCATAATGGATATGATTATCAGTCAATGATAACCGGAAATGAGAAATATCTATGTAGCACCGAAAAGCGCATATGATGAAAAACGCATATGATAAAAAGCGCAGCGCATATGATTAAAATTGCATATGATAAAAAGCACATATGATGAAAAGCGTATATGATGAAAAGCGCAGCGCATATGATTAAAAGCGCATATGATGAAAAGCGGAGCGCATATGATTAAAAGTGCATATGATGAAAAGCGCAGCGCATATGATTAAAAGCGCATATGGTGAAAATGATATATGATGAAAAGCGCATATGGTGATTAATGAAAAAGCACAAATGGTGATTAATGAAAAGCACATATGGTGATTAATGAAAAGAATATTGAGAAAGAATCACCAATATTTCTTGAAAGAATTCAAGGTTATATATATGGACCAATTCATCCATCATGTGGACCATTTTGATATTTCATGGTTCTAATAGACGCATCTAGCGGATGGTCTCATATTTGTGTGTTATCAAGCCGTAATATGACATTTGCAAAGTTTCTTGCACAAATTATTAAATTGAGAAGACATTATTCTGATTACACCATTAAAAGGATGAGACTTGATAATGCTGGTGAGTTAACATATCAAGCATTTAATAGGGATTGTTGTTGAACGTCCAGTTGCTCATGTGCATACACAAAATTGGTTTAGCTGAATCAATAGATAAATGCTTGCAGCTAATAACTAGACAATTGGTAATGAGTACAAAACTCTCAATATTTATGGGGACATGTAAATTTATATGATGCGACATTAATTCGCATTAAACCAAGTGCAAGTCATAAATATTCTCCATTACCAACTTAATTTTGGTCGAGAGCCAAATATTTTATATCTTAGAACATTTGGTTGTGCAGTGTATTTTTAATTGCACCACCACAACAAATGGTTCCTCAAAGAAGGATTGAAATATCTGTTGGATATGAAACATCTTCAATCATAAGATATATTGAATCCATGACGGGTAATGTTTTTACAACACGTTTTTGCTGATTGTCATTTTATTGAAAAATTGTTCCCTAGATTAGGGGGAGAAATGAAAAAATAAAATAAAATGATGTTTCATGATGTGAACATCAATTAAAGTATCTTGATCATCGCACAAAAGAATGCGAAATAAAAGTTCAAAAATAATGCATATGCAAGAACTTGCAAATAAATTACCCGATGCATTTACAGATACAAAAAAAAGAGTGACTAAATCATATATATACCAGCAGTAAATGCTTAAGCTAGAATTGAAATTCCAAAAGCTGGCAATAATGTCACTCATGAGTCTTCGTCACGCCAGAAACGTGGGAGACCAATTGGTTCAAATGATAAAAATCTTTGAAAAATAAAATCAGCTGATAATGAGGTAAAAAAAAATGTTCAAGAAGAACCACAAATCAATACTCCTTCTGCAGAGGAGATTGATAATGTCAATACAGAATTTTCAATCAATTATGTACATTCAAAAATATTATGGAACCGAAATGAAATGAAAAATCTTGATGAGATATTTTCATATGATGTTACATATGACATCATGAATGATGATGATGATGATTCAGAACCAAAATCTGTCATGGAATGTCAAAATAGACATGATCGGGATCATTGGAAAGGAGCAATACGAACTAAATTTGAATCGCTCAATAAAAGAAAAGTTTACGGATCAATAGTTATCACTTTTAAAGATGTAAAATGTATGGGATACAAATGAATTTTAATTCGAAAAGAAAATAAGAAAAATGAACTTACAAGGTCAAGCCAGACTTGTAACTCAAGATTTCTCTCAAAGACCAGGAATGGATTATGAGAAAAACTTATCCTCCTGTAATAGATGCAATTACTTTTAGATACTTAATCAACGTGGCAGTTTCTTAAAAAATGCATCTCATGGATGTTGTTACTACTTATATATATGGATCACTTAATAGTGATATATATATATATATATATATATATATATATATATATGTATATATATATATACCTAAAGGGTTTAAGGTATCCAAAAGCATTTAATGAACCAAGGAAATGTATTCCATTAAATCATAAAAGTCTTTATATGGGTTGAAACAATCGGGTCGCATGTGGTATACCCGATTAAGTGATTACTTGATAAGCAAAGGGTATACAAATAATCTTATTTGCCCATGTGTTTTCATTAAGAAACAACATCCGGATATATAATTATAGCTGTTTATGTCGATGATCTTAACATCATAGGTACAAATAAAGAGATTCATGAAGTCATTCAACTTATAAAGAAAGAATTTGAAATGAAAGATCTCGGAAAAACCAAGTATTGCTTTGGTTTACAGATTGAGCATATGCCTAATGGTTTACTTGTACATCAAACAAATTATACCAAAAAGGTTTTAAAACTCTTCAATATGGACAAGGCAAAACCATTAAGTACTCCTATGGTGGTTAGATCACTCAATATTGACACTGATCCATTTCGTCCCCGAGAAGAACATGATGATGTTCTTGGTTCAGAAGTTCCATATCTTAGTGCAATTGGAGCTCTTATATACATTACAAATTGTACGAGACCTGACATTTCTTTTGCAGTTAATTTGTTGGCAAGGTTCAACTCAGCTCCTACCAAAAGACACTGGAATGAGATCAAACAAATATTTCGATACCTCCGAGGAACTACTGATTTAGGATTATTTTATTCTAACGAATCAAAACAAGATTTAGTTGGTTATGCAGATGCAGGTTATTTATCTGATCCACATAAAGCTAAATCTCAAACTGAATATATATTCCTAAATGGAGGCACCACAATATCATGGCGTTCTTAAAACAAACACTTGTTGCAACATCATCAAATCATGCCGAAGTGATTGCATTACATGAAGCTACTCGAGAATCTTTTTGGTTGAGATCAATGACACAACTTATTACTGATTCTTGTGGACTAAAACGCGATAAAAGTCCAACAACTATCTATGAAGATAATGCAGCTTGCATAGCACAGATGAAAGAAGGGTATATCAAAAGTGACCGAACAAAAACACATACCTCCTAAATTCTTCTCATACACTCAAGATCTCATTAAGAACAACCAGATTGAAATGAGATATGTTCAATCCAGCAAAAACTCTGCTGATCTTTTTACCAAAGCACTCCCAACTGCTATTTTCATAACACACGTTCACAATATTGGAATGAGACATGTTCAAAAGATGTAAAAGATCAACGATGTCTACTTGAGGGGGAGTCAACTCTATGCTGCACTCTTTTTCCCTTAGCTAAAGTTTTTTTTCCCAATGGGTTTTCTTTAGCAAGGTTTTTAATGAGGCAGTACTAGTTTCTCTCTAAATAAAATTGTCAGCCAAGGGGGAGTGTTATGAAAATCAAAAGTCATGCAAAGTGGTCGACAATATATTTGACTATATCTTGTGATGTTTACATATTGAAAATAAGGAGCATTGTACAGTAAGTTATATACTATAAATATGCATCAAATGCAATTGTAAATGGTGTACAATTTTCTCTAAATATATTTTTCTTCCTCTCTATTTTCTCTCTACATTACATCAATAGAAATCTATAGGCCACTAAAGGTAGTTATAAACCTACTGAATTATAACATCTATAAATTTATAGTGAGGATAAATGAGTAAATAATCAACGCTAAATCTAATTCAAATTATCTTTACGACGTTAGCTTTAAAATGCTAAATGCATACAACAAATGTTTTGTCAAAACACGTTATTGCAAAAACGTTATGACGAAAACGTTGAGAACCGCAGCAACGTGCGGGCTTACGAATCTAGTTCATCATCATTTTTTGACGGCACAATACAGTAATACACAGGGAGCAAAGGCTGATAACATAAATATATGTACTGTACGTTGTATTACCATTAGATACAACATTGTTGTTTTTACACTAATAATGATATGAAATGGCGAAATATGTATTCGGTAAGCAGCCAATTGTCAACGACCTTCATCTCCTTAACTCTTCACCTTTAGCAAATTTATTAGACTTATGCTTGAAACTAAAATCACCATCTAATCATACACTACGACTTCATGCCCGGATTATTAAATCCAGATTTTGTAAAGAAACATTCATTTTAAACAGATTGATTGATGTGTATGGCAAGTGCGGGCTTGTTGATGATGCATACAAGGTGTTTGGTCAAATGCCTGACAGAAACATATTTTCCTGGAATGCTGTTTTATCTACACTCACGAATGCAGGTCTGTTAGATGAAGCGGATAAAGTTTTTAGGTCTATGCCTGAGACCGACCAGTGCTCATGGAATTCTATGGTGTCAGGTTTTGCTCGACATGATCGGTTTGATGAGTCTGTTGAGTTTTTTGTACGTATGCATGTTCAGGATTTTGTGCATAACCAGTATTCGTATGGTAGTGCTCTTAGTTCGTGTGCGGGCTTGAGAAATATGAAAATGGGTACTCAGATTCATGCTTCTGTTTTGAAGTCTCCTTACCAACGAGACGTTTATATTGGTAGTGCTCTTATAGACATGTATTCGAAATGCGGTAATGTGGGTTGTGCTCAAAGAGTGTTTGATGGAATGAGTCAACGTAATGTAGTTTCTTGGAATAGTTTGATCACATGTTATGAACAAAATGGGCCGGCTTATGAAGCTCTTTTAGTTTTTAAAAAGATGATGGACTTTGGGATTGAACCAGATGAGGTCACCTTAGCGAGCGTCATAAGTGCTTGTGCAAGCTTATCCAAGTTGGATTTGGGTCGGGAAATTCATAACAGGGTTATTAAGTTTGATAAACTAAGGGATGATATTGTCATATGCAACTCGTTGGTTGATTTGTATGCAAAGTGCAGTAGAATAGTTGAAGCAAGATGGATTTTTGATACAATGCCAGTTAAAAATATTATAACGGAGACCTCTATCATTAGTGGTTATGCAAAGTCTGCTAATATTGACACCGCACGTTCTATTTTTGTTAATATGCCGGATAGGAATATAGTTTCGTGGAACGCACTTATAGCTGGCTACACGCAGAATGGAGATAACGAAACCGCATTAGGACTGTTTCGGAAGCTGAAACGTGATAATGTATTTCCAACACATTACACTTTTGGGAATCTTCTTAGTGCGTGTGCAAACCTGGCTGATCTGAGACTAGGGCAGCAGGCTCACACACATGTTTTAAAACACGGATTTAGATTTGAATCCGGACCCGAAAGTGATAGTATATTTGTAGGGAACTCTCTGATAGATATGTATGTTAAATGTGGATCTGTAGAAGATGGAAAACAAGTGTTTGAAAACATGGTTGACAGAGATTGGGTATCATGGAATGCAATCATAATTGGGTTGGCTCAAAACGGTTATGGGGTTGAAACGGTTGATTTATTTAACAGAATGTTGGCATCTGGTGAGAAACCGGATCATGTTACTATGATTGGTCTGCTTTCTGGTTGCAGTCATGCTGGTTTAGTTGACGAGGGTCGTCATTATTTCTACTCGATGAGTAAAGAATATGGAATAGAACCAATGAGTGATCATTACGCGTGTATTGTGGATATACTTGGTCGAGCTGGTTGTCTTGAAGAAGCTAAGAAGTTAATCGAGACAATGCCGATGCAAGCGGATGCTGTTGTATGGGCGTCTTTGCTCGGTGGTTGTAAAGTTCACGGTAACATAGAGTTGGGGAAGTATGTGGCTGAAAAGTTGATAGAAATAGATGGAGATAATTCGGGTCCGTATGTATTGCTTTCGAATATGTACGCTGAAATGGGAAAGTGGAAGGATGTGAAAAGAGTTAGAAAGCTAATGAAGCAACGGGGTGTGGTTAAACAACCGGGTTGTAGTTGGATTGAAGTTGAGGGAAAAGTTAATGTTTTTATGGTGAAAGATAGACGACAGTTAGGTAAAAAGAAAGAAATATATTTGATGTTGAAAACACTTGGTAAAGCTATGAAGTCATTGGGGGGATATTATGTTCCTAATGCTGCTCGAGATTTGGAGGCAGATGAAGAGGAGGAGTGTTCCGATACAAATTCATTGGAACCACAACTCTACAATTAAGTCACATTATAGTTTTATAGTATGAGATTATTGGCATTTATAAAGCATTCCATTGTTCTTCCTTGAGCATATATACACTTCAACGTTCGATTCTGAATGAGCCCACAAAGATAACAAGAAAACGAGATTTGTTGTAGAACTTGTCAACAGATTATCGAAGAAGGTCGTAGCTGCCCCTAGTCTTCCATTAATTAGTTTGAGTACCAAACTACTAGTGAAATACTACTACATCAACAGGTGCAGTCTCCATAGAACTGAAGTACTGAACTCATAGATGGAGAGTATCAGACCTTTTAGTTACGTCAAATATTAAACCAAGTTATAAACCTTTGTATCCATCCATGTGCATTCCTGTTCTTTTTCTCTTAAACACCGTAGTAAATTCTTTACCTCAGATTCCTATTTACTTTTCGCCTTTTTTTTATAAAGAAACTATAATAATAATAATAAATCTATCAATACGTCCACATTGTTGGAAGTATACGCAAATGTTCCAAACTAACGGTGTTTTAATGTCGCATTTTATGAATTCATTATCTTTTTTCTTTTTGTCAAGTTAATATATTAATTAACACTCATATTTCTTAATAAAAGAAAAAGTAAATAAATAGTCAACCAAAGGTTGTATGAAAAGCTAATGTGACCTTAACTAATTTTTTAATGTATCGACTAAACGTTACACTATTAGAGAAAGCATCACTTCCCTTAAACCGTAATTTGTTTTAAGAAAATATGCCTAGACTACTCCACCATTTTCTTGAGTTATCAGAACAATCAACGCTAATTGAAAATAATATCAAAGCATGAAATGGTCTCCATTCTATGGATATTGAGCTCCAAAATCACCTTTAAGTTGCATTAGAAGAGTCATTGCCTCTAGGTTCATTTTGGTATGCAAAAGACGCAAACACACCCAAATCATTGGTTTAATTACTGCACAAATTCCTACGACCAGGCTGCGACCTGGGTAATTCAAGCAGCTACATGAATCTTACTACTTTCTTATTAGATGGTTAAAAAGTTTATTAAAAACCTATATATTGTTTTTATATTATACAAGAACAATTTGACTCGATCTAAACCCACCCATCTACAACTCAGCCCCAACTAATACAAAATGAAGTAAGATAGCCATTATCCAATTCCCAGAAACAAATTATATGTATATTCTCATCTCAGTTAGTGGAACCCTTCTCTTCTAGACCTTAGTAAAGAATCTTCAGCTGGAAATATATACACAAAAAAAAGACGTTAGTTCAACATATTAAAAGCAATATAAATAAGTTCCCCTACTTACGAAAAAAATGCACCTATAGATTATTCATAAATTGCTTCAAAATCAAAATATTCAAAGCACAGATTAATGGCTTAATGCCTTTGTCTACACCTCATAGCAGTAAAATGGAAATCTCAAAAAAATATTAAGGATATCAGGTGTTATTAGAGAGTGCATTCATATAAGCTTAGCTAGGGACAACCTAAAGACAATTTTAGAGTAAATAAGTGGGCTATTAAATCCTCCTATTGTTGCTGTCAGTGTGCAAGATTATCACTATGGGTGATCAACTTAAGGCAGAAATGAACAAATGATCTAGGAACACTAATAACACAGCCATATAAATATAAATTAAATTTAATAAGCAGAGCACTTTAATACAAAAACTGCATGCATTGATTCGGATAGTAAACACATATACATAAGGGTAAAAAAAAATGTCAACTGACCAGGCTTTGATGAATGAAAGTATTTTAAGGCAACGTTGGTGGAGACAAAAAAAATAAAATAAAATGTGTGGAGGTCAAGTGGTAGTTACCATGAGCGTCATCGGTGTCATCCCTATCACCAGTTTGAGTAGTGAAGAATGGGGTAAGGTAGTTCCTATCTAATGCCCTGAAAGATACCGCACTGCTTCCAACCAACCAACCAACAACGTTAGTCCTCCAAACAAGTAGTGATAAACAAACAATATTATAATCAATTTAAAAAAAAAAAAAAAAAAAAGGTGTTCAATAACCTAACCTTCTATGAAATTCTTTAAGTCTCATCTTTAGTCTGTTCCCAGATGATGATGATGACTCTTCTTCATCATAAGGAGCCACGTAACCGTTGTTGTTAGCTTCAAAGGTCTATACCCAAAGGAAGAAGAGAGTGAGAGAGTTTACAAGTCACATAATAATAAATAAATGATAACTATAATACTCTTATCAATTAATACGATTATAGTCTGTTAAACATTCAACTTTCAAAACAGAATACTTTAAAATATACTACTATTGCAATGCATGAATTTCATTTTTGAGTTGCAACTTTTAACTTACACAAGAGACTTGGTAGAGTCTAATCTTGAAGCAGTAATACAAGTGGTATTTGCCATATTAATAGTTTTACATACATGATACTGAATATTCACAAATTAGTTTCAGTACTGATACTGTAAAAGACATTGCTTTGGTTCAATAAAATGTGACTTGGAAGAAAAAAGAGTACTTTAATAGAAGACATATGAAGCCAAAGGCACATTACTTGAGATATAACATGAAGGCTAACAAAAAAATACCAATTATGGCTATAGTAGTGCTATTATTAAGTAAGTAGTAGAGTACATGATTATAATATTAAGAAAAGCAGGCAGTCGTACTCACATCACTCAAGTGATCCAAGTGGACCTCATGGGTATCTCCTACCACTTGTAGAGCTTCTAGCATAGTACCTGTTGACCCTCCAATAAGTAGAACCTGCATTATTAAATTAAATTAACTTAAATACTATACTCTGTTAGAAGAAGAAATATAAATACCGAAAGGCCAAATCTAATGCATTTGCATACAGGCTTAACGAGAATTTGAGAGCCATTTTCACTCAAAGATCAAAATGATTAGGCTATAATAAACTAGTTCTCTATTTTATGTAGTCTATGCGACCTCATCATAGTTAAAAATAAGCCGAATAGTATAAAGTAAAGTGCAATGTCTGAACTATCTCGCATACAAGTACAGGGATTGCTTTCTTAAAAAAAGTCGGGATTCCTACAGTTAGAATTGTATAACAAACGTCAAGATTCATACCGTTAACACAACAATTGCAGTGGTTGCAGTAAATATAGTCTGACCATGTCCTTCTGGGAGATCATGAAGTGATTGCAAAGCAAGGGCGAAAGCCATAGCCCCTCTAAGCCCTGTGTGTTGTTCATCATACATACAAGAATCAGTAAATAAATCTTCTTTGTAACCAAATCAGTGAAGAAGCATTGCATTTTTTAAACATGGAACTTTTTTTTATTTCTCTGCTTACCACTGTACCAAAGTGCTTTCTGGTGTGTCTTGGGTATTTGTCTTTGTGCAGGTCGAACCAAGTTCAACAAATATGCACAAGAAAACACATTTGCAGCCCTTCACAAGATTAAAAAAAAATAATCCATCAGTAACTACTTTCTGTGCTGTTGCAACTAATTCACAACGATAGTATCACAAAACAAACACAGCATCAAATGAAATCAACAATCAAAATAAAAGCATAAAACACTACTCAGGTAATAAACTAAACGTACCTTGCTAATCCAATAATTATCTGGGACAATCACGGGTCAGTTAAGGAAGAAAAAAAAATAGAATTTGCTAGCACGAACCATATGAATCTAACGACATCTTTGACTAACAAAAAAGGATACAATAGAAAAGAAGATGAATCCCACGTGGGACCAGCTATGCTGTTCCATAGCAATGTCAAAACCCATGTATATGAATCTGCAACAAATCAACAAAAATCAGTAGGTATAGTTTTAAGGAAACAAAATACAACAAAATGTTTAGAAGATTAACTAATACTAAAAAGTGAAATAAAAAGGGGGTTTACTTACACAAATGTCTCTGCTAAAGATGATATCAGATGGAAAAAAGCAGCAACAAATTTCTGAGAGTTTTCAGACAAGTTGGAGAAGGAATAATGCTTCATCACCTAGCCAAAAAATGCCACAACATTTTTGCTAATAAGAATCTTTCTGACAAAATGAGATAGAGCTTCGAACAACTAAAACAATGTGTTAACTAACCATTCCGGTGAACAAAATTGACACAATACCAGACAGACCAAGCCCTTCTGCCAGCATGTACCTGAATTGAAAATAGTAAACCATAAATCACATATAAATACACAGTGTAGACTCTACTCATTTAACAGTATGTAAATGTATGTAAGTATATATATGTAGTGGAGCTTACGAAAAGTATGGAAAAAGGACAAACAGACAGCATTCCAAGTTTTGCAGACTGAAATATGAATAATGGGTTCAGCAGTTAGTACAAATCTTCTAAGAGGAAACAGTAGTGTCATGATGGCATCATAACACGAGGCACTTACTTATCAATGTCAAGACCTGCATACTTAAATAGGTTCCTGCAGTCAAGGTTTTACACCAATACTCAAGATAAAATTGACGGCTAATGTCCAAAGAGCCAAGGATATTGGGTGATCCAGATGCATGAAATATAAGTGGTGGATTTTGTAGTTTATAAATATAAATATGTTTTTTCTCTATGAACTTGTTTATCATAGGATGTGTGGTAGTTGCCCAAGCATGGGTTTGTCCAACGCCACATAAGTTACTGGGTAGCTTCTCATTTCTTTAAGGGGTTTATAGGTTTGCACTGTAAATTTTAAGATATAGTTTATAACAGATTGCCTAAGTAAAACCCTTTATCCCAAATATTTCACAACAATAAACACATAGAAACAATACATATTTAAGAATATTAGTTACTACTAAAAGGATATCAAAGCAGAAGTAAATCCAACTCCAACACCTGTCACAGAAGAATGAGACAATCTAAGTAATCTCAATGAACGAAATACAATAGTGAAAGAAACACAAATTATTAGAGATATATATTTTGTATACACATGATACATATGTTTTAAGCTTTAACATTTAAGTCTGGTTATTGTTTTCATTGTCATTGATTGCAAGTGAAGCCAGAGACCAAAGCCCACATCGTATTCTATAAATCCCTTTTTCAGCACATAGAGATACAGAATCATGACACCCTACTTATTACATGGCTACAACAAGCATGACACTGAAAATAATAGGTCAAGATATGATGAAACGCAATTGCAGAGATGGGATGAACTACACAGGGAGGAAAGAAAAGATGTGATTCACGTTAACAGCATTAGAAGTCTATTTACTACATTTTGGAACCCAACAACTAAATTTAATAAAGAAGATGGAAGAATAATTAAGCATATGTGTTATGCCATGGGTATAAAATAACTCATCTCATTGATCTCTTCTACAGTTTATATGAAGTGATTTGATAAGGCAAACAAATAAGGAATAGTCGTGAAAGAGAACATGAAAACAAGCCACCTTTTGATTTAAGGATGTTAGTATTCGATGTCAACATTGTTTAGTATCCAAGTATCAGAGGTGATGATGTACAGTTAAGGAAATCCAAAAGGTGTACGGAGATGCTATATGTATGAAAGAAAGACTATACTTTCATCCTAATAATGACTAATGATCACAAAATTCACAGGTAAATATATATAGATATAGAAACCAAATCCCATACTTATATAATTCCCAATCTATATTGTTTATGAGACCTAATAAACAATCACCGGTGGTGTAAAAAAAAACTCCATCAAAACCCAGTTGTGGTAAATTTCTTCACAACCATGAAACTTACACAACCTTTCCTTGTATCGATGAACCTTATATTTATGACACTCACCAATAAACGTGATCAGTTTCATAGAGCTTATATCATTATTGGTAAAAATTATCAACGGTAAATGCAAGTGACCTCTGAAGAACAATGTCGAAAATACTTGTACTTCATCTTGGGTCCACATACTTTGAAGGCATTTTCCAAGTCTGAGTGATTCACCTTGACAACGTCCTATACTCTATATAGATACACTATCATATCTAGAGATGTAAAAAAGTATAAATTCTATTATATTCCATGGAATAGATAATCCATACCATGACAAAGAGATTATTTAGTTCCTATGTAGCATAAGTGGGGATCAGAAAATCCAATAATTTAGCTAGTGATGCATTCAAATTATCTATGTCCAGAAAGGAAACGGGAATTGGTTGAAAACAAGGTAGAATTTTTATCCTATCAAGTTTACAGCTAGTGATACTCAGGAAAAGAAATGTCACCATAGAACTGAGACACCACAATGAGAACTTGACTAGAAGGTATTAATTGGGGAACTGCTAGTTGCTGATTATGTCACGATGATCTGCATTTTTTTAGGTATACAACTTGCTTGATGAGGTGATTTAGGGCACATAACAGTCAACCATAACTGCAACTAGACCAGACTGAACTCACTGAAGACATTGCAGACAGATGAGATATGAGTGCTCAAAGAAGAAGAAGAAGAAGAAGAGTAGTCAACTTGAACCGGATGAAAAGAAGGCAAAGATCAATCAGAGAAGTTCACTTGAACCAGAATCAAGTGCAGGTGGACCAGAGATGAGTCTCATTAAAGTAAGGAAACCAAAATTTGGAATATTCTTATCACCGATAGGTATAGCATAAGTGACAATAAAAAAAAGTTGTTTGCATCAACAAAATCTAAAGCCTGCGTTAACTGACCTGCTGACATGGAACCAACAAAAGTCTCAAGAAACCTGACGATAATCATGAAGACATTGTGTCCAGAAGAATTGTTCTTCACCAATGACATTGTCCTGTGAATATACATTCTATCAGGTTATGTATTTGTATCTTCTTATAACATAACAAAAAATAAGTGTGTCACCGTAAATATTATATCTAGAAGTGAGAGTAAGACAAACCTGTAAAGAGAAATTGCCATCTACAAGGTTGTGCAACATATGTAAAGAGCACATGAAAGCAATAATAATATCAAAGTAAGAAAAAATGGAGTCCCATATTATGAGGTAGGAAAATAGATATTATTTCAAACGCAAACTTACAGCATCATTTAAAACCGATTCACCAAAAACCAATGCATAGAGATTCATGTCAGTCCCAAGCTCCTGTAGATTACATAGCAATTATGTTCATATACAAGTTAAGTTTAACAATGCAAAAGAAGAAGAAGAAGAAGAGGAGGAGGAGGAGGAGGAGGAGGGGGAGGGGGAGGGGGAGGGGGAGGAGAAGGGGGAGGGGGGGGGGAGGAGGAGGAGGAGGAGGAGGAGGAGGAGGAGGAAGAAGAAGATACCTAAGTGTGGATTAATATGGATTAATATGGATTAATATGGACAATGGGAATTGATACCTAAGTGTGTGGGGAGACTAGGGTTTTAAGTATTTAGATGAATCACGAAACGCTTCTTTTTGTAACCTACTAGTAAGAACTTAAATGCAGACTGCAATACACTAATGTCATAGATGTTGGAACTAAAAAGAGATATAACAGCACACAGTCACTAAGATATCTATCGTGTTAAACTCAATCAATATGATATCTTATCCCAAGAGATATGTAGGTCTAGAAACCCAAAACACCTCGACAGGTCTTGAAGAAAAAAAAAATGTGCCATCCCTTTCATGCCCTATAAAGGGGGTGTTTTGTTTGTTAGTGGGAATTATTAAGGATCTCAGTGTAGAATAGGGATCAATATTTAACCTAACTGCCTCGATTGATGGATTTGGAGTAGTCCGGTTTTATTGGGTTTAATACCCAAATTTATTTGTCCACTTTCACAGTCCAAACACTTTGAAAGGGAATGAAACCCATAGATCCAATCCAATTCCCATAAACCAAAAACAGCCTAAGTACACAATCACTACCTAGCATCTGATACCCTCCCATGCAGTGTTCTATACAGGATATAACCAGTAGTTTTGCCCATCTTACATGGAAAAGAGAAACAAGTCACCCTATTGAATGTTATAGATAAAGAATACAAAGGCGATAGAAAAGTAAACCTTTAATTTACCTGAAAAATGGAGAGAACGGTGACAGGATCGGTTGCAGAAATAAGGGCACCAAACATGAGACACTCAACCAATGGAAGACGGTACATGAGATACATTAAACCGCCAAGGTACCTTTAAAGGACAAAAAATACTTCTAATTTTTGAGTAAATGAAATACATTCACTAACATTATTCTTATTATTCTACTTAAAAGTGGTCAATGGGAATACTCACACCAAGAGACCAGTAACGATTGCAGCAATAAATGTTCCCAATATAGCAAATGTTACAATCGCTCCAAAGTTTGAAAAGAATGGTTTCTGAATATAGACGATATCAAGAGAATTAATAAAAATGTACAAAAATGTATGTTTACATAACAAGAGAACTGAGTAGTCATGATAACTTACAGGTGCTAAACTGAATCCTGATTGGGTAAACACACAAAAGGTCAAGAGAAACAACAACCAAGGGTCCAATAGATAGATAGATAGATAGATAGATAGATTAATCAACAAACAAATAATAATAATAAGTGATATAATAAGGATATAATATGATGGGAGGTAACAGAAAAAGGAAGAAGAACTCCTCATGGAAATTGAACCAGGCCCTGATACTAGTTTCAGTATTTGAGATATTTGCAAGTCCACCAACAATTAGCCCTGTGAAAAGCGACCTCCTCAACTCAAATGTCTACTATAATTAAATAACAGGAGTAACATATATAGAATATAGAAGATATAATAAAAAGGAAATATAGAGAGGTGTTTAGTTTACCAATAAGAAGGGAGGCACTTGCTTCAGGAAGATAATAAAATTTATGACGACGTAAAACATGGCCAAGAATGAATGAAAGAACAAGCATCATAATTTGAAGAAGAATACCAACACCAGCCGCTTGTTGATCATTGCCGGGGCTCCCCCCACCATGTGTCGGTTCAGCAGGAGATATTTGCAACTCATCCATTCCCCCCTTTCACTTCACTTCCCTCCCTTGTTGATTTCTCTATCTCGCACACGATACGATAGTACCACTTAATTGCTTGATCACTTCAATCCTTGTTCCTTTCTTCAACCCTATTTTTTATATTTATTTAGGGCTACGTTTGATTTGGGGGAATTTAATGGAGTAGAATGCACAGGATGAAACTGAAGGAGAATTCAGTCAATTCCTCTGCATATAGAATTAGAATCAACAGTAAAAAATAAATCAAAATTGATGATAAGCTTGAACAAGGGAAAAAAGGAAGCTAGTACTGGTAATAAAGATTAAATAATAAATGATCTCAAATCCAACTCCAATCCAAAATCCTATTAAATTAAAAATAGTACTGTATAGTATAAACCGGGTTCACAAAACAATTTGCTATAACATACGTAATTCAATGTACGAATCTGAATACTAATGAAAATATAACAAGATCGTGGAGCAATAAAAAAGACATACGTGTTACCGGAGGTGAGATCAAAATGCAACGACGAGCAGATGATGACGACGACAACGGTTCTAGGGTTAGAACTTGCACCGGATTTCAGTTTTGTTTATCTCATGTGCATCTCACGTGACCTTTTTTATCACCTCGTTTGTCCGCCACGAGCCCACAGACTGCTTTTTTTCAATTTCTTCAAATTTCTAGAAATTCCAAATTTCACACCATTTTTTTTTCCTTTTTATAGAAAAGAAATATTCTCAAGCTTATATATATATATATATATATATATATATATATATATATATATATATATATATATATATATATATATATATATAGGGGCAAAATCAATGGTGAAGTAACCAATCGGGGGAAGCAAAATTTTTTTTTTTTTTTTTGAAATTTTTTTTTTCGGCATCAAGATCACACGAAAATATGAACATTTAGAAGAGACACTTCGTGATGAATGTTATTATTTACGCGGGAAAACGATCGACAAAAATAACATTCAAAATAATATTGTTGGTGAAAAATATGAACGTTTTTTTTTCATGTTTTGTGAAGTAAAATAATATATATATATACCTTTCCTCTAGCCTAAAACCTAAATGTATTTTTTTTAACGACGATTTGTTTGGCATCAGTAGATCGTTATCATTTGCACGTATCACACACGTTCGGATGGAAACCTGAATTCGATCGACGGTACCCGGGAACACATCCATTCGGGCAGTGTCCTTGGGTAGAGGTTCGTGAACGAATCCGGTTAAACCTCCATATAGTGCTAATATATACACCATTATTGGTGTTCAATTGTTTTAAAGAAAATTATGACATCTCTAAGGATCGAATTCATGACATCTCTCTATCATATGACACAAAGTACATGGTGAGAACGACCCCACATGTATTACTATGTATTTTCTTTCTATTTTATCTCTTTATTTCTTTATGATATACAATATACAACCAATTGATTCAAGTTGCTCTTGGCCTATCTCCAATAAGTCAAACTTTCTAGCCCATTTTGTCATCTTTCACCATCAGCTCAACTTGCCACCCCAGTTTGTCTTAAAAAAAAAAAAAAAAAATGTGAGAATGGGCCACCTAGCTTTAATAGGTTCCAAACCCTGAACAAACTCTCATTCTGCAGCATTAAAGAACATTGTCATCGTCGACAAGGTTGTATGCTCAACTCTTAGGTGAAGCAAATCACGACGTAAAAAAAACGTTACAAAAAAGGAATACATAGTCAAGAAATGCAACCAATCGGTGATTATCAGTCAATTCGGTACAACAAATAAGGAAAATAAGTTACTTTGTTTTTTATTATCAACGTTTTCTTCCAGTTTGAACATTCGTCATTTCAAATTTCGAACTACAAGGGAGTATTAGATGATAAATTATGCCCAAGTCCAATTTGTGAGTTTTGGTCCATTAAGATTTTATAGGGTTACCCAGTACCGATATAAATACCGTAACAATAATAGAATAATGTTAACGGGATTACATCATATAACAAAAACACTTCTTCTCACCCCTTGTCAAAAAATATCTCCAATCACTATCGCCTCCTTCATATCATTCATCACCACAGTCGTCGCCATCGTCTACAACCAACAACGCCGTTATTACCAGCAACACTTGCAACGAATTAACCTTAAAACAAAGAAAGTAACTTCACACGTCAAACAAAAGATATGTGGAATTTTGTCATGTAAATACTATCATTCGTCGGTTAAAAAAAACAATATTTGGATCTATTGGCTCCTTAGTTACTATTCGGTTTCATTTTTATTTTCCCAAAATCAATCGTAAAGAAGCTTGAAATGGTTTACGTAATATGAGTGTGTAAAAGAATCTTACTTCTCTCCAGGCATGAATAATCACATTCAAGTATATTTCCCGTCTTAATAATGATTTTGTTTTCAATTTGGGACCCGTAATTAAATACATTACATATAGTCATGTAAAGTATATGAACAATTTGAGAAAACTTCTTAGATGATTCTTTGGTCGGCCATTCCATTAAAACGGATAATCCCCTGAGATGTATAGTACTTCAATCTCCCATCCCATCAATATTACAGACGACCATGCATTTAATTTTTCAAATTAAAACTCCAAAGTTCCTCACATCTCCAATAAGGTAGCTGTCTGTCCACGTATTCAAAGTGAATACCTAAAATATCTAACTCCAAAATAACAATTGGTTAGCCTCTTAACACCTCAACATAACTTTCTGCCATCATCATTTGAATCATATTTATGGTGAGGCAAATTAGAGTTCCTAATCAAGATAATATGATTTGATGTTTACCCTGTTTTATTAATATGCATTTTCGTATCCCCTCCCAAACATTCTCAAGTTTTTCATTGAGTTTCTAATTTTCAATTTAGTATTTGATTTATTTAATTAAAACACACAAAGCTTTTTATGCGCTAAAAAAGCATCCACTACTCTACCAAACTTGTTGAACAATCTCCACAGTGCATCATTAGTTACACTAGCGCTTCAAAAAGTTTGTGATAAAGTATGAGATCGCCATTTGTATCACGTTTCCAATAGCCACAAGATCTTTACGATTCCTTTTAGTCATGTATTGCTCTCACTCCTTTTTAATTTTCAATTGCCATAAAGATCTTTATTAGCCCTCTTTCGATTTATTTGCTTTGAATTGATTGCCATTCATTCATTAACCTTGTTCCTTGTCGTCCATCCTCTATTTCTCAATTTATAGTTTGAAAATTTGAAAATGATGGGGTTGATAATAAGCATACAAATTATTTCGTATAAAACCATAATATTTTATATACAAGTGAAATGACTCGTGAAACCACGGGTTTGTTTAAACGAAACAGTTTAATGATAGGTATTAAGTGAACGTACATGCTAAAGTTATTTAGTTTTATGACCCGTGGAATCACATAGTACGATTAAGAAACTCGTCAGCTGAACATTTCATCAAACACCTAAAATGCATATATAACAATCCACATCCAATAATAAGAGATAATATCGGTTGTCATTTAATTTTAAAAGTGTAAATCAAAATATAAATGTAGAATTGGTTTCCTTCTGCCTAACTTTTATACATTCTCGTACTCAATTCAAAATAATTAGTTAAAATAATTTAAAACTATTTAATTTTAATAATTAAAATAATTATTAATAAGATTTAATAATAATAATAATAATAATTAATTAATAAGATTTAATTTTAATTCAAAATTATTTAAATTAATGACATCACCCACCATGATTAGATTTTTTTATTTTTCTTTTTGATTTTTTCTTAACAAAGGAATTAACCTAATAATGACATTATCATTTTAGCAATATAATAGAAATTATAGATTATTATTAAGAAGTACGGAGTATCATTTTATTATTATCTACTGCCTACTAATTAACATTAGCAATACAATCAATTTAAATGATAATTAATTTGTTTTTATCAAATCACCAAAGTACTAAAAAAAATACCTTCACAAGACGACTTCCTACAGGGTGTGGTATCATTTTCGTTGTGCGACGTGACCTACGTACAATGCCCATAACACTCCTTGTGAGGGGTTGTGGGACAACATTTTCCGGGCGTGAGACCTTTAACTAAATATTCAACAACGAAAATCAAAGATTTTTTTTATTAGTTATAGTTTTTTCAGTTAATTAGTTATTCATTTTTTCATTCAACTAGCAATCATATTTTATCACATCATATTTTATCACATCGTCCACGATATTTCATAACCTTTTTTCTCGATATTACTTTACTATAACAATTTATTTCTCACAATATTATCACGTCACACAATAAATTTACAATATTCCCCCCATCTCATACAATTATAAAAGTAAACAATAATACATCATTAACAACTTAACTTATACTCTCATACATATTCATTACATATGCCCCATATTCATATTATTATGTTTATATTGATTGACATATTGATATAGACTAGTTATTGAACTCTCGCTTCGCGCCGGGGGTTTGATTTTTAATTTATTTTATTGCGTTTAGTAAAATTATTTTGTGGCTAACGATGATGTCGTTGAAGCGCAACTCGAGTCGAACTAAAAGGTATAACCCGTGAGAGATTTAAATGTTATTTTAAATTAACAATATATGTGCATCTCCGCATTTCGCTATGGAATTGTCGATTTTTAAAAATTTAACGCAAAATCAACGTGTATGAAAAGTACCCCAAATATTTAGCGTTTTTTAAAAAGCGTCCGCTTTGCGTATAGCTAGTGACATTGTGTTCCTAAAATTATTTCGAGTTTAACGATAGTGTCGGAAAAATTTAACTCGTTGCGAGCGAGAAGATATAACCTGTTGAATATTTGGGTGGAGTTTATTTAAGTTTTTTTATGAAAATGGTTATTTGACACTTTACCCCCTGTTTGTTGAGTCGATTTGATTTTTTAAAAAAAAGTGTGGGGCCTTTGCTGATAAAATGAAATTTAGTTAAAAAAAAAAAAAAAAAAAAAGAGGGAGTGAAAAGTCGAAAATGTTTCTGGTACTATTCATAACTTTTGTGTATTAGTTAATATGTAAAATATGTAAATATTGAAGTTAATGAAAAACTAAATAGCTCTAAATCATAACCTCGGCCATTCATATTTAATTACAGGTTTCACATAATATTTTGATATCAAATGATGTCCACATTTAAATCACGTGTTTTATTGGTGAAAATAAAACTTTAAATTATTATTTATTGTTTAATTATTTGATTATTTTGTAGCATATAAAATTCACAAGGAAAAATGCGTTACCAGGCCACTTGTTCATCTTTTGTTTGCCAAATTTTATCAAACTTACTGTTTATTCTTTATTCTAACAAACACACGTTTTAATTCCATTAAATAGTGGGATGGTAACATTTTTTTTTTTTTTTTTTTTACTCAGAAACCCCCCTACGAACGAATCTTTGACTCCCCCGCAGAGGGTAATCCTGGGGGAACGAGCCCGCTGAGTGCCAGACCCGCTACCGGGTGAATTGTCTTTCGACATCCCTCCAGTCATCTCCCTTTTTGAACAAGCCGAGGCGGAACTCAAACTCGAACCCGGGTGGATGCTAACATTATTCCTTAAGAGTAATAAAAGAGTGAACAAAGTCAGTAACGATGCAGAAGATAATTTTATTTTATAATTTAAACAGTTTACAAAATATATATACCCACGATTCCACGATTGATATAAAATTACTTAATAAAATAGAAAAAAACAACATACAATAATAATATAATATAATATAATATATAATATAATATAATATAATAAGCGCTTATTAAAATTGAAAAGTTATGTAGTTGATTTGTAATAAATAAACAAGTTGAACGATACAAAATAATGATTATGTTTGAGTTGGCTAATGAAGCACACCACCCGGGTTCAATTTCCGGCTATGTCAATTTGTTCAAAAAAGAAGTGTGACTAGGGTGTGCATAATGTGCAATTCATCCGGTACCAGGTCTCGCGGTCGGAGGGCTAATTACCCAAGGTTTTACCTTATATGGGGGAGTCAATGTGCTCGTTCATAGGAGAGTTTTATCGCTCACAAACAAAAAATAGTAATAGTAATAAAAATGAGTAGTTATTAAAAAGGTTTAAGCTACTTAGTAGCTATATTTTCAATTCCCAATGCAGGCTATATAGCCTGAAAAATACTATTGTAAGCTATGTATTTTAAAAAAGTATGTTAATGTAAAAAAATATGACCAGTTACCTGCTAAACCGGTTAAATTGAGTATATCTCATTTTTTTAGATTGAAAAAATTACACTTACGGTTCTTCAATTAGTGTTTGTTGATCCAAATCAGGTTCAGAATCTCGTTCCTTATCATAAACCTATACTTCACAAATCATTAAACGTGATTAACAAAATCAGATTCATCACTTTTTGATCCGGGTTCATCATCAACCGAAAACGAGATCTGTTTTTTGTCTTCGGATTGATCCAACAACATTTTGAGAAAAGTAAAATTGTAGAAATGTTCATAATCTCACCGTGAAACTATATGCAAAATCTCAGATCCTAACTCTCAAAATCGAGCTCTAATATCGTGGTCAAAGTTTCGGATAAAAAGTCAATTGTATGAACAACAAATCAATTCGAGATTTTTGTATTATTTCAGGTGTGTTCGATGATTTTCGAGCATTTTTGAAGGATTTGCAAATTATTTCATGAAGATTTCATGACCTAAAAACAACTACATTGTGATTTCAATTATCGAGTTCATGTCCTTTACCATCGCTGCTACTGCTCGATGTTGATACTATGGAAATGGAACTAGATCATGAAAGTTGAGCCTATCTCGATGAATTAAACCATTGCCGTCACCCAAAAGGCGAAGATTATTCCGTTCTAATAATATAAGAAGAAAAGGAAATGTGGAATATAAATACAACGAGTTTGAAGATTGTTCTGTGTGCATATAAATTGAAACGAGTTAGAGATAGACAGATGCAATTAATTTTGAAGTCAAATTGCATCAGCTTTAGTTTTGTAGCTATAACAAAAGCATATGCAGGTTCATATTGAAGAAAACAGACAAATGGTTGCAGATGTGTTGAATAACAAGTTAATAAGTTATCTTTGTTTATAATAACACATTGTTTAAAAATATATGACCTACAATGGTATTTTTCATGGTATATAGCCTACATTGTGACAAAAAATATACATATAGCTAATGAGTAGCTTAAACCCTTATTAAAAAGTGAAAAGTTATGTTGTTGATTTGTAGTAATAATTAAAAAGTCAAAATATAATAATTGTGATTGATTTATAATAAGTAAACAAAACTTTTAGTTGATTTATAATAAGTTAAGAAAGTCATTATTCATAATTTTTACAGTATGGTTTATGTTTTAGTAAAAGGTTTAATTTTATAAACAACTATTTAATTGGCTCTTGTAAATCAAACACATACAAAAATAATATTAGTCAACATCATTCATTATATTTTTCATAAATAAATCAATATACATGTATCTTTAGGTCATAAGAAAGATCAAAATATCAAACCATAACTAAAAAACTTGATTTAATTGAACTAATATGGTCAATTCAAGGGTATGATCGAGTTCGTTATTTTTAGTAAACGATTTATATTTATACTAGATTTTAAGAGCCCGTGCGTTTCACGGCAGCTTTAAAGATAGTTTTCTTAATCGTTAGTATTCATACTGATTATCTTCTGTATGATACAATTACAATGACGAAATCATTCATTATTTATTTGTATTCAAAGCAAATGTATTGAAAATATTAATATCCTAAACGCTATTAATGAATACAGTTACAATGCAACAATTAATTGTTAAAAGTGATTGTCACCAAGTTTCTTAAACAATGAGTTTTATACTCATGGCCCATGGTGCGATGTTGCGGTAATCGTGTTTAAGCATACATATGCATATAACGTATGGTACAAAGAATTATAGCTTGTTCCAGCAACAACCATGGTTAACTTCTCTATTTCCCCGAGGTTTTAATCGTCCAATGCAATAACTATGGTTAACTTCTTCTCAATTTCCCTGAGGTTCCAATCGTGCAATTCCCGGTGACACTGAAGGCAAAGATTGGGTCAAGGCATGAACCGGCTAATATGTTTATTATAAACAAAACACATAGATAAATGTATAATGATTAAAATGGCATAGCAGTAAATGCATTCATCCAAGCTACATGATGCCTTCTCCAGGTTTACTTTAGATACTCGACATCTTTTATCAAAGACTGGTTTTAAAAGAAGGAACAATTTCTATTATCTTTTAAATTGGCATAAAGTTGGGGCTGAAATACAGCCAAACGGTTTGCAGCAAAACCTTAAGTAGCCTATAGGAATCTCTTTAGTTAAAAATCTTATCTAAAATATTGTAAGTTGAAAATGGAACCTATGTACCAATTAGAAGCCTGATGCAACCATTCTTTTTGTATGCTAGTGGTATTATCATTATTAATTAAGATAGAACATCAGTCACTTAAGCTAAAATTTTGATTAATATGATGACTCAAAGCAATAACAGTGAGTATACCATTTATGTGATTCTCTTAAGCTGATCTTCGTATGATTTATGCATTTGCTATGTTAGCTCAAAAGTTTCTTGTTTGGTATACCCTTGCAAAGATTGAACTTCTTCTGTTTGTTCATGAAGCTTCATAGTCCCTCTTTGTCATGTACATAACAGAATGAATGTCTTGGCATAATAATAAAAAACTTGAAAGATATGATAATGAAATAACGAAGTTCACCTTCAACTCACTAAAGATCTCATCAGTGTATGGCTTCACGTCATTCTTTGTGTAAGGACCCGCCAAAATCGTTATTGACGCGGTACGTTATTCATTGATTTCAGAGTGAGGTACTGACCTCTACATGATACGTTTTGTAAACATTGCATTCTTTTGAAAAGGCACACCATAATTGAATATCAAATTCCAAGGTTTTTGACGATTGATGATTTCTACATATAGACAATCACCGTAATTAATAGTTTACAATACTACATCCGTTGATAATGCAGTCAAAATAAGATACATGGTGATGATTTTGTGAATGCAACGTTTTCTCGAATAAAGCATGTATGACTCCATGCACATAGCTTGCATCACATATAAGCAAACAGCGGAAGACTTCTAGGAACCTGAGAATAAACATGCTTACAAGTGTCAACACAAAGGTTGGTGAGTTCATAGTTTTAATGTTGCGCATAATCTGTATATAAAGGTGGATCACAAGATTTCAGTTGTTTCATCCAGAAATGTTTATCAAAATATTCTACAAGATTGATCACCCTGGTAACTAAGCTTTAACGTTATAATAAGTACCACTGTTTTAACATACATGCAACCAACATGTACAATACACGCAATCCAACGTGTACTAACCTCAAATAGCATACGTCTGTTTTATAGTTCAGGCTAGGGTTTCTATACCTGGAACAGACGGGGGTGTCAAGCCCTATGGATCCATATACAACCGCGCCCACCAGTTCTTATAACCGGCAGTTACTAGTTACCAAAGGTAAGGGATTTTCAGTTCAAACTCGGTGTAGAATTTAGTATGTACTTGTATCCATTGCGTTTAAAATAAAGTGCATGTATTCTTAGATCAAAAATATAGATTGCAAAAGCAATTAAAAGGGAGCATATGAAACTCACCTTAGCAGCACATAAGGTCATTCATCGAAATGTGACCGAAACTCGGAATGCAAAATAACCGTAGATCTCAACCTAGAGAACATATGTTGGTCAATACATGTCTAACAAGCTAGATCGGGTTATAGTGTATCACAATCCTAATTCTCGAGACTGACATGCAAATGTTAACAAAAGATAAATCAAAAGTCAACCTGACCCAATATAATCTTTAAATCTATACATGTTTATTAACATAATATAAGTCTTGATAATTGAATGAATTTATAGTTTATCAAACTCAAAGTATTATTTATTTCATGAGCTATATTATATTTGAATTATCATGGCAATCGAACATATTTTATTATTTCACATAGTTTTTCAATACTTGTAAAATCAGATTATAATGTTTATAAAGCTTTAAAACATGATAAGACTGTCAACTTTGACAATTGTTCAAAAAAACGAGACGTGCCTTATATAGAAGTTCATTTACTCGATTATTAATATCTAAAAATCCAATTTATCAATCTCATAGACAAGTTGTTTAAATATTAATTTACAGTTTCCAACACAATTTCAATTAATGTCAAACATAATTCAGTTGACCATATCTTTTAATCCGTTCATCGAAATCACGCGATTTCTAAATGAAAAGTTATTAATTTTTCGATAGCTTTCCAATGACATGCTGATAGTGCTCCAAATGAACATATATTTAGTAGTAATATCCTCCCAATATGTAAATTTTTTAGTTGTAATTGTCCTATTTTAAGTTGTAATCGTTTATATTAAATAAGTGCGAAGACAAAAGGCGAAAATGACGAATTGAAGATGCAAATGTCCAAAAAGCTCAAATGTACAAGATACAATCCAAGTAGTTCAATTTATTGATGAGAAACGTCTAAAAATGACAAGAGTACAAGTTACAAAACTCAAAGTACAAGATATTAAATTATACGAAAGGACGTTCGAAAATCCGGAACCGGGACCCGAGCCAACTATCAACGCCCGACGCAACGGACTAAAAATTATGAGTCAACTATGCACAAGAATATAATATAATATTTAAATAATTATATAAATTATTTATATATTATATATATATAATAAATATGTCGACAAAGCTAGGATCCAAAATTTGGTGAGCTGGATTCTGAAGCTCGCACTCGCGGAGCTCTAAAGGCTTAAATCTCCACGATCGCGGAGCACACCAGGATCAAAATTTCCTATAAAAGGCACGAGCTTGCTGCCGAGTTCAACATAATAATAATAATACTCCTCTGTAATAATATATATATATATATATATATATATATATATATATATATATATATATATATATATATATATATATATATATATATATATATATATTATAGTATAGTGTAGTTTTATATTAGATTAGTTTTGGGTTATGCAAAGGTTATTTTATGGGTTTTAAAGTCGGAGCTCTGTCCGTGTAACACTACGCGATAAATAATCAATGTAAGGTATGTTCTCCTTTTTAAATTAATGTCTCGTAGCTAAGTTATTATTATGCTTATTTAAAATGAAGTAATCATGATGTTGGGCTAAAATACTAAAATTGGGTAATTGGGCTTTGTACCATAATTGGGGTTTGGACAAAAGAACGACACTTGTGGAAATTAGACTATAGGCTATTAATGGGCTTTATATTTGTTTAACTAAATGATAGTTTGTTAATTTTAATATAAAGATTTACAATTGGACGTCCCTATAAATAACCATATACACTCGATCGGACACGATGGGCGGGATATTTATATGTACGAATAATCGTTCATTTAACCGGATACGGGAATGGATTAATAGTCTATGGAATTATTAAAACAGGGGTGAAATTATGTACAAGGACACTTGGCATAATTGATAACAAAGTATTAAAACCTTGGATTACACGCAGTCGATATCCTGGTGTAATTATTAAACAAAGTATTAAGACCTTGTTACAGTTTAAGTCCCCAATTAGTTAGAATATTTAACTTCGGGTATAAGGATAATTTGACGAGGACACTCGCACTTTATATTTATGACTGATGGACTGTTATGGACAAAAACCAGACGGACATATTAAATAATCCAGGATAAAGAACAATTAACCCATGGGAATAAACTAAAATCAACACGTCAAACATCATGGTTACGGAAGTTTAAATAAGCATAATATATTTTATTTCATATTTCCTCGTACTTTTATTTATTGTCATTTTAATTATTGTTATTTATTTTATATTGTTAGTTAAATATCGTCATTTACTTTACGCTTCGCTTAAAATATAAAATCGACAAACCGGTCATTAAACGGTAAACCCCCCTTTTATATATTATTATATATAATTATATATATTTTGTACAAATATAGTTAATTAAAATATAGTGTGAAATAAGCCAGCTCCCTGTGGAACGAACCGGACTTACTAAAAACTATACTACTCTACGATTAGGTACACTACCTATAGTGTTGTAGCAAGGTTTAGGTATATCCCATCTGTAAATAAATAATTAAAACTTGTGTAATTTGTAACGTATTTCGTAGTAAAAATAATACTATTTCGTACCCCACCTCGCACACATCAAGTTTTTGGCGCCGCTGCCGGGGACTCGGCGAAACGCTATAATTTTAATATATATTTGTATAAATATATTTTTAGAAAAACAATATAAAATTTAAAAAAAAAAAAAAAGTAAACCTGTCAAACGAATTTTCACCCTCCGCAACTCGCGGAGTTTGTTGCCAGCTAGGATCCGCACTCACGGAGTTTGGCCTGACACGCCTGATCAACCTAATTCAGCATTAATTACGGAGTATTAATTATTATTGTTTATTATAAACCCTAATTACTTTATTATTATTATAATTTAGTTTAATTTTTTTAATTAATTAGTTATAATTAGTTATAATTAGTTTTAATTAGTTTTAATATATATAAAAATTAATACTTTTATTAAATAAATATAAAAATAATATTTTTATAAAAATAAATAAATTTTTCATTTTTAGCTTCTTTTTATAAATTGTAACTTTTTAATTGTTTAATCGTAAAATTTGTATTTTTATCGTTCGTAGCTAGTTTTAAGTTCTAGTATTTTGCCGTAGCCTATTTTTATTTCTAGATGTTTAGGCTTTGCCGTAAAATCCCTTAAGTGCTTTTTCTTTAGAATTAAGATTTAGGCGCTTTAGAATTTTGCGACGCCGTTATAGATTTTAGTGCCTAATAACGTAATTACCGATTTCCTATAGAATTGCATTTAAGTTTTAATACCTTTAGGCGCAACTTTTTAGATTTAGTTTTTAGACTTTTAAGTTTCGAAGTTTTTCTTTCTCATTTTTATTTTTCGACGTTTTTCGACGCTACTCTTTTTCTTTCTTATTTCTCGCCGCTCTAGTTTTTAGGACTTAGAATTTTCTCTATTTCTTCTCTAATAATTCAAAACGAAAAATTATTTTAAGCGGTTAAATTGATAGACATCCAAATTTTCTGCTTCGTAGTAATAGTTGGATTTGTTAGTGGCTGAGTTGTGAGCTTCCGATTTAAAGGGTTCTGGCTCCCTGCTGCATCTATTGGCTATTCGAAACGTGGGCAAAAGCAGAAAAGTCTATTAATTTGATAACTTATATAATTTTTAGTTTTATAACTAATAGGATAATTAGTAAATGCACCACATTGTAGCTAAAATTTGGTAATAAGCGCATTATGGAAAATCTCGAAAATATCTTGGAAACTCTTTATGACATCCGAAATCAATTTAATCAATACTCTCAAACGAGTGTTGATGACAATTCGTTCGATCAATCTTGGATCACGAATGACGAAACAATAACTGGTTGTGAAATCTGTGGAGATTATCATTCAACATGGGAATGTTATTATTACGTTCCTATGGAAAATTATGAACCCATGGAACCTGAATGGAATGATTATGATGAATACAATTCTAATTGGGATTATTCCCAAGAATATATCCAAACTCAACAACCAGAAGACGAGGAAAAGTATGTGTCTGAAAATTCTTTAGATTATATGAAAATCAAACTCGAAGAACTTGATGTTCAAAATGAACAAATGAGAGAGTTTGTAAATAGGCAAACTGAAACTCAATCAGATTACACACCTGTTGATCTGAGGAGTATTGTGCAAGAAAATCTCATATCATCGAATTCTGATGAATTCGAGAGCTCCGAAATCACCAACTATCCCGATGATACTTTTTATTCAGCTTTACCAATTTCACAACATATCGACACATTTGCCTCTATCGACGAAATCATCAATCCATCTATGGATGAAGAAGAAGTAAGGGAGACAAATTTGTACTCTTGGGAAAACGATAACGTTAAAAATTTTACCCCCGAGACCAAATTGGTGGGACCGATAAGTACCATTAATGAAGAAGAATCTACTTCGATCCCGAAATTCACCATTCCACAACCTTCCAACCCAATATTCTCATTAGACGAGTCATCTACCGAAGATGAACTACAAGCTGTAATAGATATTGACACCTCGAATTTCACCCAATTGGGTAATAGAGGTGAAAACTTTGATCCAGAGAATAAACGGAAGGAAATGTTAGGAATTGTCCACCCTATAGAAATATGTATATCGGTGTATATCAATCCATTTGACCAAGAACCAGAAAAGAGACATATCCATTTACTAAAAGCTACACTAAAAAAAGAATTAAGTAGTGATGATCGGGTGGTTCTAAACTTTAAACCCATTAATATATTATACACCACCCGAGATGTAAATAACTGGCTCACTATTCTAATTCGTGGAACTTATTCTACCGACTTCACATGTCGTCAGCTAAGTGTGGGGAAGTCTAACCCCACTTAACGTTAAATTAGGGGTTCGGGTTAGTGCATAACTCGTTAATAAACATGCATGATGAGTAAGGGTAAAAGACGCATTTTCAAAAAATTAGCAAACAGTTCAGAAAAGCAACCATTCTTGAAAAAAACATGTGTGATAAAACAAGAAGGAATGAACGATGAGGCGCGCCATCTATCATTCGACGAGCTTTGTAATTACAAACTAGGTATTTTCAATCACTTTTCTACACTAATCACCCTCATGAATTTATAATTAGAGTCTGATTTCATGCAAATGAGGGTATTGCATGATCTCAAGTCTGGGGAAGGGTTATAAATTCTCTCGGGTTTATACTTGGCTTATTTTCTAAATATTGTGAAAATTTTAAAATTTTTCAACTAAATGAATTCAAAATCATGTTTATACATATTTATGAACGATGAAAACTAGGTGTTAATACCGAAATTATCGTTACCTCGGAAAGGACATAAATTGAGAAACAACTAAAACGCTTGAATTTATTTATTAAGATATAAAAAGACGCATGAAAAAAAGCCAAGTGTGGGGAGAATGTACCAAGTTATTCAATTAAAAACTATCTATCACATGTTTTCTGTAAAGTTATTGCAGGTGCTTTTGTTTTGGACTAAATTAACTGTTTTACCCGATTTATTGTAATACTTTTGAAAGAAAGATGGATCTACACGATGAATCAATTCCATCATTAAAAGAAGTAAAGTCTTCCGTAAAAGACACGCGCTTCTTGATTTAGGTCAAGAAGTTGTCGTCCAGACCAGCTGTAGGTTGACGAAAAATCTAGAAAAGTCATCTCTAAAATCAGCAGGAAATCCACGGACCTCAGCATCAAACAGGGTCGCCAAGTGGTCAGACTTATCCTAACCATGAGAGGATCAGTCTTGTAAAATGGGGAGAATGCCGTGCAAATTAGCTAGATAAGACTAATGAATCAGATCTCCAGAAAGGATAATATCCTTAAAAGATCAAAAATCAGCTTTTAAGCCTGATATTACTCAATCCTAGAGATTGACCTTAAAGATTGAGAATTACAAACTCATGGAATTCGATGATATCTAAACTCGAGCTTGGACGAAAAAATATTTTGATCAAATTAAAACCGATTTGTTTTCTGAAAACCCATTTTCAATGCGTTCATTGAACGTAAAATCCTAGAAATTCACCTGGAATTCATTAGGTCACCTGAACCAAATCGGGTGTCAACCGTAAGAACGGTGGTTGCATAGCATGGTCAAAGACATGACCTTGTGCCAGACCGAAAAATTATAAGGGTGAGCTTTACTATTGCTCCTACCAAGGATAGTAATTGCATCCGACACGTTATAGGCCATAATTAAAAGCATGTCAGGGGACATTGCCTTAACAGTTGCTTGTTCAACGCTTTTCTTTACAACCGGACGGTAGTTTATCGAAAGGTAATATACGGAGCAAGTATACTGGACGTGTTGCTTTCCTAATACAAGGTTAGCAAGTGGGTGACACAAAACCGTAAGTTTTGAGCTAAAATGTTAAAATCTGAAACCCACAAAACCCACAAAAATATTTTGCCAACACCGGTGAAGGGTTATTCCGAAAAACTTATCTAGGGTAAAAGCTAGATTGAATTTTCAAAAGATCAAATGTTTTCATAAAGATCCAATTTCCTTAAAGGATCTAAATTTTTAATAGTCATGTGGGACTGTAAACCACACCGTTACTATCATTGTTTATAACGCCGTATCAAAATCACTGATGTATAAAGTGTGAAGAATAAAGAAGTGATTCGTGTAATTTAATTTCAAGTTCTGTATTGCTTGAGGACAAGTAACGCTCAAGTGTGGGGATATTTGATAGTGCTCCAAATGAACATATATTTAGTAGCAATATCCTCCCAATATGTAAATTATTTAGTTGTAATTGTCCTATTTTAAGTTGCAATCGTTTATATTAAATAAGTGCGAAGACAAAAGGCGAGAACGACGAATTGAAGACGCAAATGTCCAAAAAGCTCAAATGTACAAGATACAATCCAAGTGGTTCAATTTATTGATGAGAAACGTTTAAAAATGACAAGAGTACAAGTTACAAAACGCAAAGTACAAGATATTAAATTATACGAAAGGACGTTCGAAAATCCGGAACCGGGACCTGAGCCAACTATCAACGCCCGACGCAACGGACTAAAAATTATGAGTCAACTATGCACAAGAATATAATATAATATTTAAATAATTGTATAAATTATTTATATATTATATATATATAATAAATATGTCGACAAAGCTAGGATCCAAAATTTGGTGAGCTGGATTCTGAAGCTCCACACTCGCGGAGCTCTGAAGGCTTAAACCTCCACGATCGCGGAGCACACCAGGATCAAAATTTCCTATAAAAGGCACGAGCTTGCTGCCGAGTTCAACACAATAATAATAATAATAATACTCCTCTGTAATAATATATATATATGTATATATATATATATATATATATATATATTATATATATAGTATAGTGTAGTTTTATATTAGATTAGTTTTGGGTTATGCAAAGGTTATTTTACGGGTTTTAAAGTCGGAGCTCTGTCCGTGTAACACTACGCGATAAATAATCAATGTAAGCTATGTTCTCCTTTTTAAATTAATGTCTCGTAGCTAAGTTATTATTATGCTTATTTAAAATGAAGTAATCATGATGTTGGGCTAAAATACTAAAATTGGGTAATTGGGCTTTGTACCATAATTGGGGTTTGGACAAAAGAACGACACTTGTGGAAATTAGACTATGGGCTATTAATGGGCTTTATATTTGTTTAACTAAATGATAGTTTGTTAATTTTAATATAAAGATTTACAATTGGACGTCCGTATAAATAACCATATACACTCGATCGGACACGATGGGTGGGATATTTATATGTACGAATAATCGTTCATTTAACCGGACACGGGAATGGATTAATAGTCTATGGAATTATTAAAACAGGGGTGAAATTATGTACAAGGACACTTGGCATAATTGATAACAAAGTATTAAAACCTTGGATTACACGCAGTCGATATCCCGGTGTAATTATTAAACAAAGTATTAAGACCTTTTTACAGTTTAAGTCCCCAATTAGTTGGAATATTTAACTTCGGGTATACGGATAATTTGACGAGGACACTCGCACTTTATATTTATGACTGATGGACTGTTATGGATAAAAACCAGACGGACATATTAAATAATCCAGGACAAAGAACAATTAACTCATGGGAATAAACTAAAATCAACACGTCAAACATCATGGTTACGGAAGTTTAAATAAGCATAATATATTTTATTTCATATTTCCTCGTACTTTTATTTATTGTCATTTTAATTATTGTTATTTATTTTATATTGTTAGTTAAATATCGTAATTTACTTTACGCTTCGCTTAAAATATAAAATCGACAAACCGGTCATTAAATGGTAAACCCCCCTTTTATATATTATTATATATAATTATATATATTTTGTACAAATATAGTTAATTAAAATATAGTGTGAAATAAGCCAGCTCCCTGTGGAATGAACCGAACTTACTAAAAACTATACTACTCTACGATTAGGTACACTGCCTATAGTGTTGTAGCAAAGTTTAGGTATATCCCATCTGTAAATAAATAATTAAAACTTGTGTAATTTGTAACGTATTTTGTAGTAAAAATAATACTATTTCGTACCACACCTCGCACACATCACATGCATATCATATACTTTATATCAGTAGCATATGTATCAAATTCGTGATTTATCATAAACTATCCAATGACAAAATTAAAGCATACAAGCATGCATAAACATATATACTCGAGCACTAGACATGGATACACTATTAATATATAAAAGATAAGATATAAATGCTCAAGTATCAATATTGTGATTCAATATTGCAGGAAAGTACGTAGATGTAACGGAAATGATAAACGTTAGGTTGACCTTTGACTTATGATCATAACCCCCAAGCAATACCCATAACCTCCATAGCTATAACTCATAATTTCCCTAGCTTCATCCCGCTCGAAAATCCGTTTTAAAAATAATTCGCTCATGACCTCGTCGTAATATTTTATGTATACATAACTAATAAATAATTATATGAGATTAATAATAATATTAAGATTAATAATAATAACAATATTATTAATAATAAATATTAATAATTCTTACGAAGTATGTAAATTGTATGTGTGTGTGTTTTTCTGCGATCGATCGATATATATATATATATATATATATATATATATATATATATATATATATATATATATATATATATATATATATATATATATTAATATAATAATATAATAAAGTAATAATATAATAATAAAATAATAATATAATAATAAAAGAAATCAAACGTGTGTAAAAGCAGCGCATGTATTCTCATAGAATGTAGTTTTGATTACTTGTGTCTATTTCATAAAACATTTATAAAAGCAGCGCATGTATTCTCAGTCCCAAAAATATATATTGCAAAAGCATTTAAAAAGGGGGCAAATGAAACTCACTCTACAATATTTTGTAGTAAAAATATTGATACGACGAAACTGATCAATGCAGGGTTGGCCTTGGATTCATGAACCTATATCATTTGTATATATATTAAAAAGTATAATCGTAATCGAATAAGTTTATATATCTATGATTTACTAATTATATCATTTTTATATTAATAATTTATATACGCCTCATATATTCATTTTGTATATAAAACTAGTAATTTTGTTATGTTATTTGTATTAAATATATTTTTATATATGTTATTTATCATTTATTTGTTAAAAAATAGTAATTTTAGTAATACTAAAATTTTATTAATATTGGTAAAAATGATAATAATTATAATACTTAATATTACTAAATAAGGTATTATTGTTAATAATTGTATTAATGATAATAATAATAATGTTATTTATAATAATAACAATGATAATTATAACATGATACTAATACAATATTAGGGATAATATTACTAGTGATAATAATAATGATACTAATTGCAATAATCCTTTTAATAATAATAATGATACTAACAATTGTAATTATAATGATATTACTAATATTTAATGATAATAATAATAAATTGTAGTATGTTAGTAATCATAATAAATAAAGTAACAATAATAATAATAATATTCAATTTTGTAACTATAATCATAATAATGTTAATAATGGTAATTAATACTTGTATTTGTAATATTAATAAAAATATTAATAATTATAATACTAATAATAATAACAACATTACTAATAATCAAAATAATAATAATAATTAATATTAACAATGAATAATAATAATAATAATAATAATAATAATAATAATTAGAAAATAAAATAGAATTGTATACTGTGATGACCCGAAAATTTTTGACCAAATTTAAACTTAATCTTTGTATGATTAACATTTCCGACACGATAGGCAAAGTCTGTAAAACTGAATCTCAAAATTTTTGAACTACCTTTATATATTTAAATACCCTTCGGTTGTTTTCGACGATTCGCGAACAATTATATGTAAATAGATACATATATACTATAACTTGAAAAAGTAACTATTTAATAATTGTTTGATATCGTACATTAAACTTATTGATTTAAATATCTATTTGAATATATATGATAAGTTGAAATATTTATTATTAAAATTAATTATAAATAACTTCCAATGTGTATTTAAAAACTGATTTATGTATATATACATATATATAATTTCAAGTTATTTAGTAAACGATAGTAACATTCGTTTATTGATTCGATTGATATTTAGATAAGTTAACTAAAGCGTTTAAGATAAACAAGTAAAACACTAATTTGCTACAGTATTTTCAAATTGCTACATTACCCAAAATGCTACAGTGTTTTCGAAAATCACTATTTGCTATAGTAAAATTTACTTTGCTACAGTGAATTGCTACAGTAAAAATTACTTTGCTACAGTAAAACACTATTTCAAAATGAAAAATGTATGTATATATATATATATATATATATATATATATATATATATATATATATATATTAACAAATAGCGAGACGATGATTTATAGAAGTAAATGACCAAAACACTCAAATGTATAAGTTATACCTCGAGTGGTATAGTTTATTGATAATTTAAGACGATATTTTGACAAAGGTATGAGTCACGAAACGTAAAGTGATAGTTTTCTAAGCATACGAAAATGCGTTCGAGAAACCGGAACCGGGGCATAAGTCAAGTGACAACGTACGAATTATCGGGACGAAAATTACAAGTCAACTATGCACGTGAGTTTAATATAATATATAATTAATTATTTAAATTATATATATATATATATATATTATATAATATATATAAATATGTCGACAGAATGAAAACAAAACAGATTGGGTGCCAAACAGCTGGCCATGCGATCGCATGGCACTAACCCACATTACCCATGCGATCGCATGGGATCAAGATTCAGGAAACATTATAAAACGCGATCGAGTTCTGGCATTTGACACACACACATACCTCCCTCTGTTATTTATTTTAATAATATTTATATTATTATTATTATTATAATTATTATTATTATTATTAAAATTAATATTAAGATTAACATTATTATTAATCTTATTATTATTAGTATTATACATAAAATACTACGACGGAGTGTTGTTCGAGTAATTTAAAAACGGGTTTTACGAGCGGGGCAGAGTTAAGGAAATTATGAGTTATTGCCAAGGAGGTTATGGGTAATGTTCGGGGGTATATTTGTGAATCAAACCTAGTGTTTATCATTTCCGTTATGTCTACGTACTTTTCTGAAATATTGAATCACAATATTGATACGTAAGCATTTATATTTTATCTTTTATATATTAATAGTGTATCCATGACTAGTGCTCGAGTATATATATTTATACATGCTTGTATGCTAAATTTTGTCGCTAAACAGTTTATGATGTACCACAAATTAAATACATATATTACTGGTAAAAGGTATATGATATACATGTTTTTGGAAAGCTGACGAAAAATCAATAGCTTTTCATTTAGATATCGAATAATTTCGATGAACGGATTAAAAGATATGAGCAACTGAATTATGATTGAAGTTAATTGAAATTGCTTTTGAATCTACAATTAAGATTTAAACAACTTGTTTACGAGATTGATAAATTGGATTTTTGAATATTACCAACCGAGTAAATGAATCCTTATATAAGGTACATCTCGTTTTGTTAAACTATTGTCAAAATTGACTTTTTGAAACAACATTGGATAACTTTTGTATGTCAATATCGAGCATTAGGATTGTGATACACTATGACCTGACCTAGCTTGATAGACATTTATTGACCAACATATGTTCTCTAGGTTGAGATCTACGGTTATTTGGTAATCCGTGTTTCGATCACATTTTGGTGAACGACTTTATATGCTGCTAAGGTGAGTTTCATTTGCTCCCTTTTTAATTGTTTTTGCAATCTATATTTTTGGGCTGAGAATACATGCACTTTATTTTAAACGCAATGGATACAAGTACATACTAAATTCTACACTGAGTTTGAACCGAAAATCCCTTAGCTTTGGTAACTGTTAACTGCCAGTTATAAGAACTGGTGGGCGCGAGTAGTAGTATATGGATCCATAGGGCTTGATATCCCCGTCCGAGCTAGAGCACTAGCCTTTTAACGGACGTATGCTATTTGAGAAGCGTACACGTTGGTTTGCGTGTATTATTAAGATGATTATACAAAGGGTATAAATTATATATACGTTAAGTTTAGTTACCAGGGTGGTCAATTTCGTAGAATATTTTGATAAACGTTTCTGGATGAAACAACTGAAATCTTGTGATCCACCTTTATGTACAGATTATGCAAAACATTAAAAATATGAACTTACCAACCTTTGTATTGACACTTGTTAGCATGTTTATTCTCAGGTTCCCTAGAAGTCTTCCGCTGTTTGCTTAGATGTTAGACAAGCTATGTGCATGGAGTCTTACATGACATATTTTTCAAGGAAACGTTGCATTCACCAAATCATCACCATGTATCTTATTTTGACTGCATTGTCAACGGAAATACTGTTGTAAACTATTATTTATGGTGATTGTCTATATGTAGAAATCATCATATGTCGAAAACCTTTGATTTAAATATTCATTTATGGTGTGCCTTTTCAAAAGAATGCAATGTTTACAAAACGTATCATATAGAGGTTAAATACCTCGCAATGAAATCAATGAATGACGTGTTCGTCCAGATGGATTTGTACGGGTCGTCACATATACCCTTTAAAAAATTGCTCTAAAAAGAATTTCTCTGAACCGGGCTCGAACCCGAGACCTCTCGCTCACCCGAAAACCCCCACGACCACTCCTCCATTCCCTGTTTTTCTGAAATTAATCCAACCCATTTAATTATAACCCTTGCTCTCGTGTTCCTATTTCATCTTCTTCTTTAATAGTAAATCGACCAAAGGATCAAACTGATTACTTGTGTTACTAACTGGTTTTAGTATTTAAAATAGATACATAAACAATTAATGAGTGGTTAAATGGATTGAAGAAAAGAAAAGGAAAAAAAAAATATAAAAGACTTCAAGGTGCTGCTGTGTCGCGGTTATTCAGAAAAAAAAATCGACTTTTGAATTCGAGCACGTAATAGACTATGTTTACAACATAAAGTAGGTTTCAAATACCACCTGTAAACTTTACAAATTATTAATTTAACTTGAATTGCAACAGAAAACTCGAATTTGATTGAAGAACAATGTTTGACTTTTTAGTTCAAAAACTTTGACATCAAAATTCGTATTCGATAATAGAAATTGGGATTTAAGGCTTTACAGATAGTTTGAAATAGAGTTTAGAAATACAACTGCTTTAATACATTTTGAACTTTAATACGAAAATCACGATTTGCCCAAAAAGTTTAAGAACAGAGGATGCTTCTTTATTTTCTGTTTAATTCTCAAATTATAGTGAATATTGAATGGGTTTGAGTGAATGAACGAATTTTAACACTTATAATCGACCCTAATTTGTTTGCATTGTAAATTGATATGGACGCGTAACAATATTGAGACAAGATCGTACGAGCAGAGGAAAAAAAAAAGAAAATAATATAAAATAAAAAGCTAGATCACGGTGGGTATCTGATTCAATTATATCTTATAAAGTAAAAGACAAAAACAACAAAACGTAAAAGCTGGATAAGGATGTTACACTGACTCAATTCTTTTTTTTTAATCAGTATCCTAAATAATAATATAAGTGTATTAATAATAATAATTCTATTAATATTAATAATAAATTATAATAATAATGATAATAATAATAATAATAATAATAATAATAATAATAATAATAATAATAATAATTAGTAATAATAATGTTATTTCTAATAATAATAAAGATAATAATAATATGATTATAACAATAAAGATAATGGTAAAAGTAATAATAATATTTTTAAATGCTAATTTTTAGTAATAATAATAAATAATAATAAAATAATCATAATATTTAAAATTATAGTTTTAATCATTCTTATAATAATATTTATGTTTAACATCTTTATTTTAATAATCATAACTTTTTGATTATAACAATAATAATAATAATAATAATAATAATAATAATATTAATAATACTGATATTGATATCAATTAATATTAATAATGAAAATGAAAGTAATAATAATATTACTATGACAACTATCCTTGTAATTATGTTTAATATATTAATATTACAATTTATTAATCATGTAATATTTAATATTTTTATAGTAACATATATTTAATATATATATTTTATTAATATACAAACAATAATAATTATGTAATATATATATTCAAACTTCTATATATAATTATGTTTTTAAATGTCAAATTTTTATTACTTAGATGATCGTATTAATTATACATATTAAGACAATTAAACTTAAAGTATAACATTATATTTTTTATATTTTGTTAACGTTCATAATTTATGTTCAAATTCATTTACATTCAATATACTCTCTATAATTAACTGAACAGTTTTTAAATAATAGATTTTAAATTTATCTTAAGTTATCTTTCATTATAACTAAATCACATAATAATTTAATTTGTAATATATAATTATTTACATATGTAATTATATATATATATATATATATATATATATATATATATATACATATATACATATATACATTTCTATTTACAATTAATGGTTCGTGAATCATCGGAAGTAGTTAAAGGTTAAATGAATTCATGTAAACAGTTCAAAAATTTGTGAGACTCAACATTACAGACTTTGCTTATCGTATCGAAATTATATAAAGATTAAGTTTAAATTTGGTCATAAATTCCCGGGTCGTCACACGATAAATTTCACGCTATAAAGTTCGCCTCTAGCATGTCGCAGTGGCTATACAAAATACTTGACTAATACTGAACAAATTTAAATATATGAAGTCAATATTCATAATTCAGAGTGAATAAACAAAATGCTTTACAAAACGCACCTGATGCTATGAACAAAAAAAAAACCTGTAAATTGAAATGTCCCGTTCATATCAATTATAAACGTTCCATATTAATTGATTTCGTTGCGAGGTTTTGACCTCTATATGAGACGTTTTTCAAAGACTGCATTCGTTTTTAAAACAAACCATAACCTTTATTTTATCGACAAGGTTAAAAAGATACCGCCTAGATTATCCAGAAATGATAATCTAAAAATATCACACTTACACACTACCAATACATATTGGTTTACAATATTAATATGTTACAACAAAATAAATCTCAAATGCAGTTTTAAACAATATTATACAAGCATGCTGACACCAAATCTTGTCCACATATTAGCATGCAACAGCGGAAGCTCTTAATAATCACCTGAGAATAAACATGCTTTAAACGTCAACAAAAATGTTGGTGAGTTATAGGTTTAACCTATATATTTATCAAATTGTAATAATAGACCACAAGATTTCATATTTCAATATACATCCCATACATAGAGATAAAAATCATTCATATGGTGAACACCTGGTAACCGACATTAACAAGATGCATATAAGAATATCCCCTATCATTCCGGGAAATCCTTCGGACATGATAAAAACAACATCGAAGTACTAAAGCATCCGGTACTTTGGATGGGGTTCGTTAGGCCCAATAGATCTATCTTTAGGATTCACGTCAATTAGTAGATCGGTTTACTAATTCTTAGGTTACCAAGCAAAAGGGGCATATTCAGCTTCGATCATTCACCCATATAATGTAGTTTCAATTACTTGTGTCTATTTCGTAAAACATTTATAAAAATTGTGCATGTATTCTCAGCCCAAAAATATAAAGGGTAAAAAAGGCAAATGAAACTCACTTTCACAGATTTTTACTTCGTCGGGAAGTAAGACTTGGCCACTGGTCGATTCACGAACCTATAACAAATATGTACATATATATCAAAGTATGTTCAAAATATATTTACAACATTTTTAATACGTTTATGTTTTAAGTTTATTAAGTCAGCTGTCCTCGTTAGTAACCTACAACTAGTTGTCCACAATTAGATGTACAAAAATAAATCGATATATATTATCTTGAATCAATCCATGACCCAGTGTATACACGTCTCAGACTAAATCACAACTCAAAGTATATATATTTTTGGAATCAACCTCAACCCTGTATAGCTAACTCAAACATTACTGCATATAGAGTGTCTATGGTTGTTCCAAATAATATATATACATGGGTCGATATGATATGTTAAAACATTTGCATACGTGTCTATGGTATCCCAAGATTACATAATATATTAGAATACATGTATAATACAATATAAGTTAGCTAGGATATGATTTGTATAGAATTGTTACAATATTTTCCGTAGCTAAAACAATCAAAAAAATATCCAATCTTGTTTTACCCATAACTTCTTCGTTTTAAATCCGTTTTGAGTGAATCAAATTGCTATGGTTTCATATTGAACTCTATTTTATGAATCTAAACATAAAAAGTATAGGTTTATAGTCAGAAATATAAGTTACAAGTTGTTTTTGTAAGAGGTAGTCATTTCAGTCGAAAGAACGACGTCTTGATGACCATTTTGAAAAATATATTTCCACTTTGAGTGTAACCATGATTTTTGGATATAGTTTCATGTTCATAAGAAAAATCATTTTCCCAGAAGAATAACTTTTAAATCAAAGTTTATCATAGTTTTTAATTATCAAACCCAAAATAGCCCGCGGTGTTACTACGACGGCGTATATCCGGTTTTACGGTGTTTTTTCGTGTTTTCAGATTTTAAATCATTAAGTTAGCATATCATATAGATATAGAACATGTGTTTAGTTGATTTTAAAAGTCAAGTTAGAAGGATTAACTTTTGTTTGCGAACAAGTTTAGAATTAACTAAACTATGTTCTAGTGATTACAAGTTTAAATCTTCGAATAAGGTAGTTTTAGATATATGAATCGAATGATGTTATGAACATCATTACTACCTCAAGTTTAGTAGGTAAACCTACTGGAAATGATGAAAAAATAACTTGAGCTTCAAAGGATCTTTGGATGGCTTGAAAGTTCTTGAAGCAGAATCATGACACGAAAACAAGTTCAAGTAAAATTTCCACTCGAAATAAGATTGTTATAGTTATAGAAATTGAATCAAAGTTTGAATATGAGTATTACCTTGTATTAGAAAGATATATTACTATAAATAAGAAAGATTTCTTGAGGTTGGATGATCACTTTACAAGATTGGAAGTAAGCTAGCAAACTTGGAAATATTCTTGATTTTATGAAACTAGAACTTATAGAATTTATGAAGAACACTTAGAACTTGAAGATAGAACTTGAGAGAGATTAATTAGATGAAGAAAATTGAAGAATGAAAGTGTTTGTAGGTGTTTTTAGTCATTGGTATATGGATTAGATATAAAGGATGTGTAATTTTGTTTACATGTAAATAAGTCCTGAATGATTACTAATGTTTTTGTAATTTTATGAGATATTTCATGCTAGTTGCCAAATGATAGTTCCCACATGTGTTAGGTGACTCACATGGGCTGCTAAGAGCTGATCATTGGAGTGTATATACTAATAGTACATACATCTAAAAGCTGTGTATTGTACGAGTACGAATACGGGTGCATACGAGTAGAATTGTTGATGAAACTGAACGAGGATGTAATAGTAAGCATTTTTGTTAAGTAGAAGTATTTTGATAAGTGTCTTGAAGTCTTTCAAAAGTGTATGAATACAAATTAAAACACTACCTATATATACATTTTAACTGAGTTGTTAAATCATCGTTAGTCGTTACATGTAAATGTTGTTTTGAAACCTTTAGGTTAACGATCTTATTAAATGTTGTTAACCTATTGTTTATTATATCTAAAGAGATGTTAAATTATTACATTATCATGATATTATGATATATTAATATATCTTAGTATGATATATATACAGTTAAATGTTGTTACAACGATAATCGTTACATATATGTCTCGTTTCGAAATCATTAAGTTAGTAGTCTTGTTTTTACATATGTAGTTCATTGTTAATACACTTAATGACATGTTTACTTATCATTTATCATGATTAAACATAGTGTATCAATATCTTAATATGATTCATATGTATTTAGTAAGACGTTGTTATAACGATAATCGTTATATATATCGTTTCGAGTTTCTTAATTCAATAAACTCAATTTTATGTATATAACTCATTGTTAAAATACCTAATGAGATACTTACTTATCATAATATCATGTTAACTATATATATAATCATATATATGTCATCATATAATTTTTACAAGTTTTAATGTTCGTGAATCACCGGTCAACTTGGGGTGGTCAATTGTCTACATGAAACTCATTTCAAATAATCAAGTCCTAACAAGTTTGATTGATTAACATGTTGGAAACATTTAATCATGCAAATATAGTTTTAAATTAATATATAATCATGGAAAAGTTCAGGTCACTACAGTACCTACCCGTTAAATAAATTTCGTCTCGAAATTTTAAGCTGTTGAAGGTGTTGACGCATCTTCTGGAAATAGGTGAGGGTATTTCAGCTTCATCTGATCTTCAATCTCCCAGGTGAATTTGGGTCCTCTACGAGCATTCCATCGAACCTTAACAATTGATATCTTGTTTTGCTTAAGTCTTTTAACCTCATGATCCATTATTTCGACGGGTTCTTAAATGAATTGTAGTTTTTCGTTAATTGTAATCTCGTCTAATGGAATGGTGAGATCTTCTTTAGCAAAACATTTCTTCAAATTCGAGACATGAAAAGAATTATGTACCCCGGCGAGTTGTTGCGGTAAGTCAAGTCGGTAAGCTACTGGTCCGACACGGTCTATAATCTTGAATGGTCCAATGTACCTTGGATTTAGTTTCCCCCATTTACCAAATCGAACAATGCCTTTCCAAGGTGAAACCTTAAGCATGACCATCTCTCCAATCTCAAATTATATATCTTTTCTTTTAATGTTCGCATAGCTCTTTTATCGACTTTGGGCAGTTTTCAATCGTTGTTGAATTTGGATGATCTTTTCGGTAGTTTCTTGAATTATCTCCGGACCCGTAATCTGTCTATCCCCCACTTCACTCCAAAAAATCGGAGACCTGCACTTTCTACCATAAAGTGCTTCAAACGGCGCCATCTCAATACTCGAATGGTAGGAAAATTCTGCTAACGGTAGGTGTCGATCCCAACTGTTTCCGAAATCGATAACACATGCTCGTAGCATGTCTTCAAGGGTCTGTATCATCCTTTCACTTTGCCCATCAGTTTGTAGATGACTCCCTAATGCTTGTTGCAGTACTCATGTCTAGACGACTCCCCAATGCTTGTTGCAATGTCTGCCAAAATCTTGAAACAAATCTACCATCCCTACATGAGATAATAGAGACTGGTATTCCATGTCTGGAGATAACTTCCTTCAAGTATAATCGTGCCAACTTCTCCATTTTATCATCTTCTCTCATTGGCAGAAAGTGTGCTGACTTGGTAAGACGATCGATTATTACCCAAATTGTATCATAACCACTTGCAGTCCTTGGCAATTTAGTAATGAAATCCATGGTAATGTTTTCCCATTTCCATTCCGGGATTTCAGGTTGTTGAAGTAGACCTGATGGTTTCTGATGTTCAGCTTTGACCATAGAACACGTCAAACATTCTCCTACTTATTTAGCAATATCGGCTTTCATACCCGGCCACCAAAAGTGTTTCTTGAGATTTTTGTACATCTTCCCCGCTCCGGGATGTATTGAATATCTGGTTTTATGTGCTTCCTTAAGTACCTTTTCTCTCACATCTCCAAACTTTGGTACCCAAATTCTTTCAGCCATATACCGGGTTCCGTCTTTCCAAATATTAAGATGTTTCTCCGATCCTTTGGGTATTTCATTCTTCAACTTTCCTTCTTTTACAACTCCCTGCTGCGCCTCCTTTATTTGAGTAGTAAGGTTAGTACGAATAATTATATTCATAGCTTTTACTCGAATGGGTTCTCTGTCCTTTCTGCTCAAGGCGTCGGCTACCACATTTGCCTTTCCCGGGTGGTAACGAATCTCAAAGTTGTAATCATTCAACAATTCAATCCACCTACGCTGCCTCATATTCAGTTGTTTCTGATTAAATATGTGTTGTAGACTTTTGTGGTCGGTTTATATAATACTTTTGACCCCATATAAGTAGTGCCTCCAAGTCTTTAATGCAAAAACAACTGCGCCTAATTCCAAATCATGCATCGTATAATTATGCTGGTGAATCTTCAATTGTCTAGACGCATAAGCAATTACCTTCGTTCGTTACATTAATACACAACCGAAACCTTGCTTTGAGGCATCACAATATATCACAAAATCACCATTCCCTTCAGGTAATGACAATATAGGTGCCGTAGTTAACTTTTTCTTCAATAATTGAAACGCTTTCTCTTGTTCATCATTCCATTCAAATTTCTTCCCTTTATGCGTTAATGCAGTCAAGGGTTTTGCTATTTTGGAAAATTTTTGGATGAATCTCCTGTAATAACCAGCCAGTCCTAAAAATTGGCGTATTTGCTTCGGAGTTTTCGGGGTTTCCCACTTTTCAACGGTTTCAATCTTTGCCGGATCCACTTGAATACCTTCTTTGTTCACTATGTGACCGAGGAATTGAACTTCTTCCAACCAAAATGCACACTTTGAAAACTTAGCGTACAGTTTTTCTTTCCTCAACAACTCTAGCACTTTTCTCAAATGTTCTTCGTGCTCTTGATCATTCTTTGAGTAAATAAGTATGTCATCGATGAAAACAAAGACAAACTTTTCAAGGTATGGTCCACACACTCGGTTCATGAGGTCCATGAACACAGCTGGTGCGTTAGTCAACCCAAACAGCATAACCATAAACTCGTAATGACCGTAACGCGTCCTGAAAGCAGTCTTCGGAATATCATCCTCCTTCACCCGCATTTGATGATACCCGGAATGTAAATCGATCTTCGAATAAACCGACGAGCCTTGTAGTTGATCAAATAAGTCTTCGATTCTCGGTAGTAGGTAACGATTCTTGATGGTAAGTTTGTTCAACTCTCGGTAGTCGATACACAACCTGAATGTACCATCCTTCTTTTTGACAAACAAAACAGGAGCTCCCCATGGTGATGTACTTGGTCGTATAAAACCACGCTCTAAAAGTTCTTGTAATTGGATTTGGAGTTCCTTCATTTCGCTGGGTGCAAGTCTGTATGGAGCACGAGCTATTGGTGCAGCTCCTGGTACGAGATCTATTTGAAATTCAACAGATCGGTGTGGAGGCAGTCCCGGTAATTCTTTCGAAAATACATCGGGAAATTCTTTTGCGAAGGGAACATCATTGATGTTCTTTTCTTCGGTTTGTACTTTCTCGACATGTGCTAGAACAGCATAACAACCTTTTCTTATTAGTTTTTGCCCCTTTAAATTACTAATAAGATTTAGCTTCGCGTTGCTCTTTTCTCCATACACTATTAAGGGATTTCCTTTTTCTCGTACAATGCGAATTGTATTTTTGTAACATTCGATTTCTGCTCTCTCCTTTTTCAACCAATCCATACCGATTATCACATCAAAACTCCCTAACTCTACTGGTATCAAATCAATCTTAAATATTTTGCTAACCAAATTAATTTCTCGATTCCGACATATATTATCTGCTGTAATTAATTTACTGTTTGCTAATTCGAGTAAAAATTTGTTATCCAAAGGCGTCAGTGGACAACTTAGTTTAGCACAAAAATCTCTACTCATATAGCTTCTATCCGCACCCGAATCAAATAAAACATAATCGGATTTTGAAATGACCCGTCAAAGTACACTTGACGACCATCGTTATCTTGGTCCCACAGCTTGATCATAACTCTATATGAATTTAATAAATAACCTTGCATTCTTTATTTAAAAATGATTTCCTATAAAGGAAACCTATCAAAATATGTAAGTTTAGAAAAACCATACATTATTACTTAACCAAAAGTTGACCAAAACAAAGTCAACAACATCCACTATTAAATGTATCAAAATAGAATGCAAGTTATTGTTTAACAAAAGCTGCCATCATAAATATGCAGATTCTCTAAGCACATCGGAAGCAATCAAACATGAACCTGAGAATAAAACATGCGAGTAACTGTCAACAAAAATGTTGAGTGAATTATAGGTTTAATATTGCAAACAATATTTAATTTAAACCATAAAAATTTATGTTTGAAAATATAAAAACTCCTTTTTGGACCACAAAATTATATGCTCGAAAACATATAAAAACATTATTCCATTTTCCGTGAGCCACCTGGTAACCACTTAACCATTTATTTACCCTTGCCAAACACAATATATATACACTGAACAAGTGTATCTTCAACTAATTACGAAGTACTAAACATTCCAATTAGAAACCAGTGATTACAATTACCAGATTAGGGAATATTTATGTTCGACTCATAATGAATAATTTAAACCAACTTTCAGTTGTCCAAAATATAAAATAAATTGCATGTATTCTCATCCCAAAAGATTTAAAATAGAAAAACTGGGACTATAACTCACCTTAAAGCAAACGAAGTAACCACACAAAAATGCGAGCAACAAATGAAGTAAGTGATCAAGAATGATCACAACGCCGACCTATAAATAAATCAGGTCGATATAAATAACTAACTTAGGTCAAGTCTTAGTATGATAGCTATAGTACTTGTTGCAAGTAGACATAGAACAATACTCAACATGCATCGGTTTGATCGGAACAGCGTACGAACACACACTTCCTATTTTTAGAAAGTTTCTATTTTTAGCAGGTTTCCATTTTTGGAAAGTTTCTATTTTTGGAAAGTTTCTATTTTTGGAAAGTTTCTATTATTGAAAAGTTTCTATTTTTGGAAAGTTTCCAAATTTAGAAAGTTTTCATATTTAGAAAGTTTCTATTTTTAGAAAGATTTTGAGTTAGGAAGGTTTCCTTAATTAGAAAGTCAACAAAAGTCAACTGAAAGTCAAAGTCAACTGAAAGTCAACTCAAAAGTCAAACTTGGTCAAACATAGTCAACATTAATTTTAAAACTGTAAGTTGTAATAATAATATAAGTTATAATGTTAATTAAAGTTAAATATGTATAATTATGTCATAACATAAGTTTAATTAAATTAAAATGAATTAATAAAGTTAACATAAGTTTAAATGATATAATTAATATAACATAAGTATTTAATTAGTTAATTAAATATTAGTCATAATATAAGTATTATTAATTAATAATAAGTTTTAAATCATATCATAAGTATTATTAATTAATAATGAATTATTAATCATATCATAAGTTTCTAATTATAATTATTAAACCATAAGTATTTAATAATTAAATTATAATTACATAATAACTAAGCCTTATAATAATTAAATAATTAATTAATCCTTATTATAAGTCTTATAATAATAATCTCATAATATAAGTTTAATACTTATCATAAGTATTTTCCATTAATAATAAAAGTATTATTAATCATAAGTTTAATTAAAAGTTTAATTAAATCATAAGTAATTAAATAATGATATAATAATTATATATCATAAGTCTTAAATTATAATAATTACTTTTTATATCATAAGTAATTTAATAATAATGAAAATCATTATTTATATCATAAGTTTTAATAATTAACCATAAGTTTTAATTAAAAGTTCATCGGGTCGTATCTTGAGCCCCGGGTGTCGGTTTTCGGCGAGCCTTATATATATATATCCACCTAATCAAACCACTCGAAACATTGGTGTACTCAAGAACACACCAAGAACAGTAACCAAGTCGTGATGATCAGCCATTACACAACTTTAGAAAAACCTGGTGGTTTAGAGGTTCCCGGGTTATTGTCACAACTTAAGAAATACGGGTGTCGACGATACATATAAAGTTCATCGGGTATGGAATCAAATTTCTCTATTTTTATGCCCTTTCCCTTATTGTTTTCTTTTGCCTTATTAAATTGTGTTGGGTTAATTTCTATAACATCATCGGAATCCTTGTCGGGATCCGATTCATCGGAGAATTGGTAATCCTCCCAATACTTTGCTTCCTTGGCGGAAACACCATTGACCATAATTAACTTTGGTCGGTTGGTTGAGGATTTTCTTCTACTTAACCATTTTATTATTTCCCCCACTGGTTCTATTTCTTCTTCCGGTTCCGATTCTTCTTCCGGTTCTGATTCTTCTTCCGGTTCCGACTCTTCTTCCGGTTCCTCTTCGGGAACTTGTGAATCAGTCCATGAATCATTCCAATTTACATTTGACTCTTCATTATTATTAGGGGAGTCAATGGGACTTATTCTAGAGGTAGACATCTATCACATAATATCAAACACGTTAAGAGATTAATATATCACATAATATTCACATGTTAAAAATATATAGTTTCCAACAAAATTTGTTAAGCAATCATTTTTCAAGTAAACACGGTCGAAGTCCAGACTCACTAATGCATCCTAACAAACTCGATAAGACACACTAATACAAAATTCTGGTTCTCTAAGACCAACGCTCGGATACCAGCTGAAATGTCCCGTTCTTATTGATTAAAAACGTTCCATATTAATTGATTTCGTTGCGAGGTTTTGACCTCTATATTCGACGTTTTTCAAAGACTGCATTCATTTTTAAAACAAACCATAACCTTTATTTCATAAATAAAGGTTTAAAAAGCTTTACGTAGATTATCAAATAATGATAATCTAAAACATCCTGTTTACACACGACCATTACATAATGGTTTACAATACAAATATGTTACATCGAAATCAGTTTCTTGAATGCAGTTTTTATACAATATCATACAAACATGGACTCCAAATCTTGTCCTTATTTTAGTATGCAACAGTGGAAGCTCTTAGTATTCACCTGAGAATAAACATGCTTTAAATGTCAACAAAAATGTTGGTGAGTTATAGGTTTA